>NC_053026.1:161585404-161903153 GCF_003073215.2 Triticum urartu | reverse complement strand
CGTAGTCTTCGAAAGGACTACCTATCCCCCTCTTATTCCGGCATTATGCAGTTCAGTCCACATATGATACCCTTAATCCATTTGATACCAATGCATACATATGTAGTGTAGCTCCTTGCTTGCGAGTTCTTTGGATGAGTACTCACAGTTGCTTTTCTCCCCCTTTTCCCCTTTCCTATACCTGTTTGCTGCGACCAGACGTTGGAGTCTAGGAGCCAGACGCCACTGCCGATGACAACTACTACTACTCGGTAGGTGCCTACTACTACGTGCAGCCCGCTGACGATGACCAGGAGTAGTTTAGGAGGATCCTAGGCAGGATGCATGCGTCTCTTTCGATCTGTAACCCAATTTGTGCTAGCCTTCTTATGGCCAACTTGTTTAACTTATGTCTGTACTCAGATATTGTTGCTTTCGCTGAATCGTCTATGATCGAGCTCTTGTATTCGAGCCCTCGAGGCCCCTGGCTTGTAATATGATGCTTGTATGACTTATTTTATTTGTAGAGTTGTGTTGTGATATCTTCCCGTGAGTCCCTGATCTTGATTGTACACGTTTGCGTGTATGATTAGTGTACGATTGAATTGGGGGCGTCACAAGTTGGTATCAGAGCCGACTGCCTGTAGGAATCCCCAATAGGTCCTCCGGCCAGGTGTAGCTCCTTGCTTGCGAGTTCTTTGGATGAGTACTCACAGTTGCTTTTCTCCCCCTTTTCCCCTTTGCTATACCTGTTTGCTGCGACCAGACGTTGGAGTCTAGGAGCCAGACGCCACTGCCGATGACGACTACTACTACTCGGGAGGTGCCTACTACTACGTGCAGCCCGCTGACGACGACCAGGAGTAGTTTAGGAGGATCCTAGGCAGGATGCATGCGCCTCTTTCGATCTGTAACCCAGTTTGTGCTAGCCTTCTTAAGGCAAACTTGTTTAACTTATGTCTGTACTCAGATATTGTTGCTTTCGCTGAATCGTCTATGATCAAGCTCTTGTATTCGAGCCCTCGAGGCCCCTGGCTTGTAATATGATGCTTGTATGACTTATTTTATTTGTAGAGTTGTGTTGTGATATCTTCCCGTGAGTCCCTGATCTTGATTGTACACGTTTGCGTGTATGATTAGTGTACGATTGAATTGGGGGCGTCACAAGTTGGTATCAGAGCCGACTGCCTGTAGGAATCCCCCTTCCACACTCCTTGGCCAAAGTCGAGTCCAGACATTACAAAACTTTTACTAACATGGCTGTGTGTCTTACGGGCACACGTCACCATTTGGGTGGTATTAGGATCTTTTACTCCTCGTCTATACTCTGGGACTCTGATCTATCTTCTATTCGGGTTAAATGATTTTACTAAATCTGACTCTAGGTTCTCGTAACTACTTTCTCCCGGAGAGCCCCTTATCACAGATGATCGCCTACTGCGCCAGAAGATTTCGAAGATACTCTATCATGTTCTCCCGAGACACTTGTGCCCACCGCTTTTGCAAATTCCCTACCACTGTTATATCCTTATGGATAACTGCATACACCTGCCATTCTTACATTCAATCACACTGATCTTGTTATTACAAGGTGCAACGAACTGCTCTCCGTTTTTCCGAGAATCCTTTGAGCTTACTGCCTTATACTTCTTTGCCACAAGAATACCCCTACGAATAATTCCTTGCACTTATCAAGTATCCGCTCATTCTCAATTGTTCAGTTGTTTCACATAAGCCTTCGAAATACTATTTGATCTTTCGAAAATCCTCAACAGCCTATTGTTCTTGAAGTTCTTGCTTGCTTGCATTATGGTTAATCCCATAAGTATAGTAATCTTATTGGCATCCTTTGTCACTATCTATTTGAGTCCACTGATTCAATAAGTTGTGAATGTTCACAATCATCAGTCAAATCCTAGGATTATCCTTCCGGCCCAGACATCATCTGGGTATGATCTGGTTCTTGACCAATCAATGCCTTGATCAGTTGTGCTTATAAGTCTATTGAACTTATTCATTTTCGATCCGAACAATTGCTTCTGATCCCTTTGTTTGGAAATCATAAAATTTCTTTGCTTTAAGCTTTGAATTAGTTAGTTGTTTCTATAATCTGATGCGTTTTGCATTATTTCTTCTTCTAGTTGAACATATATGCTCACATCAGATTCTTGGCGGTCCTCCAGATCGTTTGGTGGATTATTATCCGACCGTCCCTGGATATTCTCAAAACCTTGAGTTCTTCCCCTGATACATAATGCCTTTGGTAAATTGTATCATTTGCCTTGTCAACCATGCTCTACTTTCGAGCTTGTATTATTTACTCCTGACGATATGTTTCTATGATGCCCTGATGGGTTGAACCTATGCCTTCCTTAATCTGTGTGAACCCGAAAGATTTCACGGGTCATACTTATCTGGTATTGCACCAGGTAAAACTTTCAACAACTAATGACATTTTCCAAAAGCAATAGGTGAATGGAAGGTTATGCATTGAAGAAGTGGGAGTCGACCTTGAACTTGTGTTCATGCCCATGGACACGATGTGGAACTTATCATGGAAGCTTCTTATGGATCAATACCCCAATCCAACCTTTACTTTGATCTACCGTTGAGTATTACACTCTCGTATCTCGAGATTATCGTGGAACTACATAACTTCTTATGGTTTCTTCATGAGCTGTTATTTCTCACCGATTCCAATGTTCCTGGGTTCTGGTTGTCGTCAACCGAGAACACCAAATAGTGAATCGGGTCCGCACTCTGATTCAATAACTCTTAGTAATTTTCGTTGCTTACGAGTTAATAATCCTTCAAGTCATCCCAAGCCTGATCGGCTATATCATTATCGTGCTAAATTTTAACTGTGCTACCTGGCCCTTCTCCCCGTAGCAAAATTTTCGACGATGAGCTAAGCTTACGTCGATCTTCCTCGTGTTATCGTTCACCTCGAACAACAAGCTTGATTCTGAGTTGATGTCGTACCCGTGGTTCCAAAAACCTTTCGCTTCACCATTCCTTTGACTTGATGTCATCGCCGATCGATTACATCTTGAAATCTCTCGACTGCTATGTCGTGATCATCATCAGCATTCTGAGCTCTTCCAGGATATCAATCGAGTTCATGATGAGAAATAACATCCTTGCCCTCGACGAATTGTGTTATCATTGGCCACTTTATTTCCTTCCTTCCAACACAAACTTGACTGTGTTTTGTGTTATTCCTTGAGTTCCCTGCTATCCAGCATTTGTTCTTCTTTACCTTGGAATATTACCACCTTTGAAGACAAGATGTCATGGGAAATTTCACCACCTCTTGAGAACTCTTAATACAAGTGATACTTTTCACCATCATCATTCCTTCTTGGTCCCCGTGTTATTTATAGCCAGAATGCCGACAAATGAACTATGATGTGTGAGTTCAAAACTTCTAGTACCCCTATTGCTTTGATGTTAATGGTCGACATTTCATTCTTAGACCATTGGTTATCGAATCACCATTATAACATCGGTCATGCTACCTAAGCCCATATCTCGGGTGCAACTTTCAACCAATGTTTAAGTGTGTATGTTTTTCCTCGAGCATACATCATTATACCATTTTGATTTGACAAATGTTATCTCCTTGTTCACATAATTGGGGAGATCCATCTTTTGAAAATCTCGATGGATTGTCACCGAGTCCATCAGCCATCTCCTCACCCTCTCCCTATTTTAATGATGAACTCTTGTTTTGGAACTCGTTTCCATAGTTCATTTCCCTAAGAACCTTACAATGTCATCTCGACAATTTGTGTTGCACCTTTCTTCTCAGGCATCCTGAGTCTGAGGTATCATGCCACCAATCATATCTGAATCTCAGTCAGACATGATGGTTGGAACATAATTCCAGGAGTTATAACATTAGTCTTTGACCCGATAAAGTGATGTCATGCCTAGCACACCTGGCCGGAGGACCTATTGTTATAGTTTCCATTTTAGTAAGGCTATCCATTCTTCCATGACGAAATTGTAAGACTTATTCTATAAGTTGTTACTGATGGATCCTTTGTGTATCCATAGCCTGATCTTTACCTGTTGGCTATGTCAATGCTATCTCGAAGCATGTCTATGGTACTCCGATTTTCAACAAGAACATTTGAAGCCCAATGTTAAATGTTTCCTGCTCAATTATCCAAACACTGCTGTATGGGTAATGTCATGAAATTTCTCTCCTCTTACCTAAAGAGTTTTCTACATTATATCCTGTCATGGATATCATGATCTGCTTGTCCTTGGGAAGGATATGTCCTTGAATATGTGTTTAAACACATTTTCCTTTCCATTGTTCAGTTTAAACTGATAATCATATTTTTCTTTCCATTGTTTGGTTTAACCTTTCTTGTGATCTATATGATCTAAGCAGCAATATCCTTCTGCTTATGTAAACACCCAGGAGCACAATCGTGTCGGTAAGACCCTGTTACTATTGTTGATGACATTCCGGTAGCCATCGATGGATGAGAACTTTGCCTATTGGTCCGCCTCGTTCAACGAGCAGGAAAATGGTTCTCTTCGTCCCTCGCCCTTGGTACCGATGTTGTTGCCGACATAACTGGCAGTCTATCCTCTGACATGCCTTGCTATCATGACCTTGCATGATGTCACCACTCCTCCTACTTTTAACCCACATGGTGTGCCCATAGCCCACAATTCCACAAGATCAAAGCCTGACTCTTATGTATACCCTGTTGCCAAAGATATTTCTCGCGTTTGGCTTCATAAGTAATTCACAAGCCACCTTCCTTGAGATGATCTATTCTAGTTTTAGACGCAATACTTTCCCATTGCTCTGAACCCCTGTCACATTTCGTGTCAGGCAACTAACGGTTGCCTATCCGCTTGAAACTCCTTATTTCACCTTCTTAATTTACTCTGGATGACTTTCTTGAATTTCAACTCGAGAGGTGACTCTATACCTCATTCACTGAGATAGCCCCTAGGTACCTAACATGTATTGAGCTTCGTACTTCATGAGTTTCCCCCTTATATTTTTCGTAAGTACGATGGAGACCCCGAAGGAAGAATGACGACTTCATCATGATTATCTGAAGCCGATAAATGAAGACATCAATGCTATGGACCGACCTCTTCGAGAAGAGCAACCAAGACCGAGAAGACTCATTAGAACTTCGTAACCGGACATTTCCCCCCTTACTCCATACCTTAAATCTCGGGACGAGATTTCTTGTAGTCGAGGAGAATTGTGACGCCCGAATATTTAAGCTACAGTAATCCTGTGCTAATGATGACACGTCACCATTGTTATTGTGCTAATCTCGCTTAGATTCTAATCGGTTCGAATTCAAATTTAAATTAAATTCAAAAAAATAAAAGTTTTTAAATGTTAAAACTAAAATGTGCAAGCTATGGCAAATAATTCATAAGTATTATTGGTGGTGAAACCAAACTTTTATAAAAGGTTTAAATGCATTAAAATGTTTAAAACAATGTCTTAAACAATTATGTAAATGCCTTTTATAATTTCTAAAATAACAAGCTAATTTATTTGAGTACCAAGCTTTTTGTGGCAGAGGTATAAATAGTAAATACTAATTTAGAAACCAGGTTCGCATTTTACTTAAACTAAGTTAGGGTGTAAATAAATAAATAAAAAGAAAAACGAATCACTAACAAAAATTAAAAAAAACCCCTTTCCCCATGGGCCAAATGGCCCAGCTGGCCTCACTGGCCAAACCAGGCCAGCCCACGAGTGCCACCTCCCTCCCTCCTCTGTTCACCAGGGGAGGACGTGGGCACCCGCGATGGCCGCCACGGCAGAGGGAGTCACCGTGGCACCCATCCTCCACCCCCCGGCGCCTACTTAACCGGCGCCCCTCACTCCACGGAAACCCTAGGCCACCCCGTTCCCCTTCCTCCCTCTCCTCACGCCCTCGTTTGCACGATTCCGCATCTCACCGCGCGCGGTCATCGCCTTGTCATTGTCGTCCCCATGGTTGGCTGCATCCCTGCGCTGCGCCACCACGTCCTGGAGCTTCCCCGCCCACGCCTTCGTCTCCCTCAGCACTGGATGAAGCCCGGGGCCTTGCATCGCGCCGTTGCCTACTTCGTCTTCTTCCTCGGATCACCATCACCGTTCGCCGTTGATCTTCTCCAACGCCGGCCACCACGAGCCCTCCCCGACCCCACTCGTGCACACCTACAAGCTCCTGGTGAGCCGCGCATCCCTTCCCCCTTTTCTCCTCTATTCCCATTGCCGAACATCACCCATAGCCGCCGCCAGACATAGCCCCTGTCGACGCGCTCCTTGATCTGTCGTTGCGCCCACAACATCGCCTACACGTGCCAACGACAGCGCCTCCACGCGCACCCGCGTTTCCCTTGGCCGCTCCCCTGACCCGCTGCGTTCCCCTGCTTGCGTTCGTCACACCCCGGCTTTGTACCCGTGTGCCTGCACGTCCATGGCCGCGAGTTGTGCGCATGCTTGCCGGCGCCCGATGCTCGCTGCTACTTTGCTCTACTGCTGCGGCCGCCTACTGCTGCCTAGCGCCACGGCCACCCGCTACAGCCGCATGCACCTCGCCTCCGCCTGCCCCTGCCACCGAGTCTCGCCCACTGCACGCCAGCATCCGGCCACCACCACTCGCCGGCGCTGCCTCATAAGGGCCTCGCGCCCGCGTTGCTGTTGCTGCTTGTTGCTCATAACCACCACCACTGCTCTTTGCTACTCCGTTGCTACTGCCGCTGCTTACTGAACTACTAGCTACTGTAGCTACTAGCTAGCTTTGCTAAATTTGCAATGACTAACCCTCTAGACAGCCTCTAAACTGCGTTTAAACAACTGTTAACAAGAGTGAAAGAAATATGGGAAGGTAGTATACTTGACAAACTCCATTTTATCCCACTGGACCAAATACATTTGATGGATGGTTTAAGTCCTATGAAAATCACAAAATGCTATCTTCTAATAATATTTAACCTCTAGCATCGTGTGTTGTGTGATGTGTGTGTATGCAGCGTGGTGTGTCTGAGTGTGCCGTGTGAGTGCACGTGTGTGTGAGTGTGTGCGGCCGACCCAAACTAGTTACGTCTAATTTAATTAGCTAGATTAGTCCTAGGATTAATTCTGCTGTTTAGTTAGTATGAGTTTAGTGGTAGATTAGCCTAATAGCCTATGACATGTGGCCCCATTCTAATATAGACACTAATTTAATTTAGATGCCTATGACATGTGGGCCATATCTCACCTTTGACCAGTCAAAGTAAAATGGTTGACTAGCCCCTTGGGTCCCACTGTCATACACATAGGCTAGGATATCATTAGGTAACAAATGCACATTCTGCCTTTAGTTCGATTTAAACAATTCAATTTTTTTTTCAGAAAATGAATTTAAACTTTAAAAATTAATATAAAATAATCCGTATCTCGGATGAAAATACTTTGTACATGGAAATTGCTTAGAACGACGAGACAAATCTGAATACGCAGCCCGTTTGTCCGCCACACATCCCTAGCATAGAGAGCAGGCAACTTTCCCCCTCTGGTCCGTTTGTCCGAAAACGCCTAACACCGGAAATATTTACCCGGATGTTTCCCCCCTTCGCCGGTATCACCTATCCCTGTGATAGGTTACCCCTAGCACGACGTATTGGTCGCGTCTTGCGTTGTGTTTTTTGATTGCTCTATTATTTATTGTGTTCCCCCTCCGTTACTTCTTTCCGGTAGACCCCGAGACTGCCGGCGACCCCAGTTCGACTACGGTGTTGACGACCCCTCTCTCTTGCCAGAGCAACCAGGCAAGCCCCCCTTTTGATCACCAGATATCGCCTACTCTTCTCTCTACTGCTTGCATTAGAGTAGGGTAGCATGTTACTGCTTTCCATTAATCCTATTCTGATGCATAGCCTGTCATTGTTGCTACAACTGTTGATACCTTACCTGCAATCCTAAATGCTTAGTTATAGGATGCTAGTTTACCATTAGTGGCCCTACATTCTTGTCCGTCTACCATGCTATAATGTCGGGCCGTGATCACTCGGGAGGTGGTCATGGTATATACTTATACATAATATATGATACTTGTGGTGACAAAAGACGGGTCGGCTCGAGGAGTACCCGCGTGATTCACGAATTGGGGGCTGGAAGGACATACTTTCCCGACAGCCCTCTATGTGGATCTTTGTGGCGAAGCGACAGGGCAGGTTGAGACCACCTAGGAGAGAGGTGGGCCTGGCCTTGGTCGGCGTTCGCGGTTATTTCAAGATAACATGTTTAACGGAGATCTTGGTATTTGATCTGAGTCTGGAGTCTGGCCACTGGCCTATACGCACTAACCATCTACGCGGGGACAGTTATGGGCACTCGACGTCGTGGTATCAGCCGAAGCCTTCATGACGTCAGCGACTGAGTGGCGCGCGCCGGATTGGACCGTAAGCCAGGTCTTGTATTAAGGGGGCTAGTTCTGCTTCCGGCCGCGTACGCAATGTGCATGTGTGCAATGGGCGATGGACCCAGACCCCTGCGCCATAGGATTTAGACCGGCGTGCTGACCTCTCTGTTGTGCCTAGGTAGGGCTGCGACGTGTTGATCTTCCGAGGCCGGGCATGACCTAGAAAAGTGTGTCCGGACAAAGGGGATGGAGCGTGTTGGGAAATGTGGTGCACCCCTGCAGGGAAGTTAATCTATTCTAATAGCCGTGATCTTCGGTAACATGACGACTTGGAGTTGTACCTTGACCTTATGACAACTAGATCCGGATACTTAATAAAATACACCCTTTCATGTGCCAGATACAACCCGGTGATCGCTCTCTCAAGGGCGACGAGGGGAGGATCATCGGTTAGGATTATGCTATGCGATGCTACTTGGTGAACTTACCATCTACCCTCTTCTCCCGCTGCAAGATGGAGGTTACCAGAAGCGTAGTCTTCGAAAGGACTACCTATCCCCCTCTTATTCCGGCATTATGCAATTCAGTCCACATATGATACCCTTAATCCATTTGATACCAATGCATACATATGTAGTGTAGCTCCTTGCTTGCGAGTACTTTGGATGAGTACTCACAGTTGCTTTTCTCCCCCTTTTCCCCTTTGCTATACCTGTTTGCTGCGACCAGACGTTGGAGTCCAGGAGCCAGACGCCACTGTCGATGATGACTACTACTACTCGGGAGGTGCCTCCTATTACGTGCAGCCCGCTGACGACGACCAGGAGTAGTTTAGGGGGATCCCAGGCAGGAGGCATGGGCCTCTTTCGATCGGTAACCCAGGTTGTGCTAGCCTTCTTAAGGAAAACTTGTTTAACTTATGTCTGCACTCAGATATTGTTGCTTCGGCTAACTCGTCTATGATCGAGCTCTTGTATTCGAGCCCTCGAGGCCCCTAGCTTGTAATATGATGCTTGTATGACTTATTTTATTTTGTAGAGTTATGTTGTGATATCTTCCTGTGAGTCCCTGATCTTGATGTTACACGTTTGCGTGTATGATTAGTGTACGATTGAATTGGGGGCGTCACACCTCCGGTATGCCTGCATAGGGGGTGCGTTCGGCCAGGGATGACCGTTGGTCCTCAGATGTGGAGGTTGGATCCGAGTTCAAAGCCAGATCTGAGATGGAGGCTGAACCGGAGAGGGGATTGGGGGAAGGTCTGAAGTTAAGGCTCCGGGGTGGCTGGGCCCCTCAAGTAAAACCGAGAAACCAGTGAAGATTAGATCACCCCGAGCATCAGCGACGTACTACAGGTTCCCGAACCTGATCTCCTACTCGGGGGACGAAACTGTCGATCTGGTCAAGGTGACCAGTTCGTGTAGAACGTTGTTGCCAAAGACAAAGAGCTGGCCGGGCACGAAAATGTCCTCAGTGCGTATGCCATTGCCGATGACTAAGTGAGCCATTGATCCTCTGATGATCCTACAGTGGAACTCCCAATGAAAGCACTAATGTCGGTGTCAAAACCGACAGATCTCGAGTACGGTGTCCCGAATTGTGGATCATGGATCAATGGGTAACAAGGAACGTATAGACACAATTTACCTAGGTTCAGGCCCTCTCGAGGAGGTAAAACCCTACATCCTACTTGGTTGTATTGATGTATGTGTATGACAATTACAGAGTTGATCTACCACGAGATCAGATGACTAAACCCTAGGTGGGTATAGTGGCAATGGTCCCCCCCCGTACGGGCCAGACCCTCCGGTTTATATAGACACCATGGGTACCTAGGGTTACATATGGTTGGTCACCATCAGAGGATAAACATGCTGACTTTGCTAACAAGACTTGGAGGATACGTCAAGTCTTCGGAGATTTACTTCCATACCATGTGGTCGCCTGCAGCCCGACCCTCCATTGACGAACCAAGAGTGGCCCACCAATCCCGCTCATGAGAGATAGGCCGGTAGCTAGTCTAGGACACCCTCAGGGGGCTCTGTTGGGCAACTATACCGTCAACGAACACAATTACTGTTGGGGAACGTAGTATTTCAAAAAAAATTCTACGATCACGCAAGATCTATCTAGGAGATGCATAGCAACGAGAGCGAAGAATGTGTCTACGTACCCTCGTAGACCGAAAGCGAAAGCGTTTAGTAACGCGGTTGATGTAGTCGAACGTCTTCACGATCCAACCGATCAAGTACCGAACACATGACACCTCCGCGATCTGCACATGTTCAGCTCGGTGACGTCCCTCGTACTCTTGATCCAGTTGAGGCCGAGGGTGAGTTTCGTCAGCACGACAGTGTGTTGAGGGCGATGATGAAGTTACCGACGCAGGGCTTCGCCTAAGAACTACGACAATATGATCGAGGTGGAAAACTGTGCAGGGGGGCACCGCACACGGCTAAAGATCAACTTGTGTGTCTATGGGGTGCCCCCTCCCCCATATATAAAGGAGGGGAGGAGGAGGAGGGCCGGCCTCAAGGGGCGCGCCCAAAGGGGGGATTCCTACTCCTAGTAGGAGTAGGTTCCCCCCTTTCCTAGTCCAAGAATGAGAAGAAGGAAGGAGAGGGAGAGGAAGAAGGAAAGAGGGGGGCGCCGCCCCTCCTAGTCCAATGCGGACCAGCCCATGGGGGGCATGCTGCCTCCCCTTGTGGCCCTTCTCTCCTTTCCACTAAAGCCCAATAAGGCCCAATACTTGCCCCGGTGAATTCCCGTAACACCCCGGTGCTCCGAAAAATACTAGAATCACTCGGAACCTTTCCAATGTCCGAATATAGCCTTCCAATATATGAATATTTACCTCTCGACCATTTTGAGACTCCTCGTCATGTTCGTGGTCTCATCTGGGACTCCGAACAACCTTCAATACATCAAATAACATAACTCATAATACATATCGTCATCGAATGTTAAGCGTGCGGACCCTATGGGTTCGAGAACTATGTAGACATGACCGAGACACATCTCAGGTCAATAACCAGTAGCGGAACCTGGATGCTCATATTGGTTCCTACATATTCTACGAAGATCTTTATCGGTCAAACCACACAACAACATACGTTGTTCCCTTTGTCATCGGTATGTTACTTGCCCGAGATTCGATCGTCGGTATCATCATACCTAGTTCAATCTCATCACTGGCAAGTCTCTTTACTCGTTCTGTAATGCATCATCCTGCAACTAACTCATTAGTCACATTGCTTGCATGGCTTATAGTGATGTGCATTACCGAGAGGGCCTACAGATACATCTCTGACAATCGGAGTGACAAATCCTAATATCGATCTATGCCAACTCAACAAACACCATCAGAGACACCTGTAGAGCATCTTTATAATCACCTAGTTACGTTGTGACGTTTGATAGGACACTAAGTGTTCCTTCGGTATTCGGGAGTTGCATAATCTCATAGTCATAGGAACATGTATAAGTCATGAAGAAAGCAATAGCAATAAACTAAACGATCATAGTGCTAAGCTAGCGGGTGGGTCTAGTCCATCACATCATTCTCTAATGATGTGATCCCATTCATCAAATGACAACACATGTCCATGGCTAGGAAACTTAACTATCTTTGATTAAGGAGCTAGTCAAGTAGAGGCATACTAGGGACACTCTGTTTGTCTATGTATTCACACATGCACTAAGTTTCTGGTTAATACAATTCTAGCATGAATAATAAACATTTATCATGATATAAGGAAATATAAATAACAACTTTATTGTTGCCTCTAGGGCATATTTCCTTCAGTCTCCCACTTGCACTAGAGTCAATAATCTAGTTCACATCGTCATGTGATTTAACACCAATAGTTCACATCTTTATGTGATCGCCATGTGACTAATATCCAAAGGGTTTACTAGAGTCAATAATCTTGTACACATCGCTATGTGATTAACACCCAAAGAGTACTAAGGTGTGATCATGTTTTGCTTGTGAGAGAAGTTTAGTCAACGGGTCTGCCACATTCAGAGCCGTATTTATTTTGCACATTTTCTATGTCTACAATGCTCTGCACGGAGCTACTCTAGCTAATTGCTCCCACTTTCAATATGTATCTAGATTGGGACTTAGAGTCATCCGGATCAGTGTTAAAGCTTGCATCGACGTAACCCTTTACGACGAACTCTTTATGACCTCCATATCCGAGAAATATCTCCTTAGTCTTCTAAGGATAATTTTGACCGTTTTCCAGTGATCCACTCCTGGATCAATGTCGTACCCGCCCCCTTCCCAAACTCATGGCATGGTACATAATAGGGCTAGTTCACAGCATAACATACTTTATAGAACATATGAGGCATAGTGAATGACTTTTCATTCTCTTTCTATTTTCTACCATGGTCGGGTTTTGAGTCTTTACTCAACTTCACACCTTGCAACACAGGCAAGAACTCCTTCTTTGACTGTTCCATTTTGAACTACTTCAAAAACTTGCCAAGGTATGTACTCATTGAAAAATTTATCAAGCGTCTTGATCTATCTCTATAGATTTTGGTGCCCAATATGTAAGCAGCTTCACCAAGGTCTTTCATTGAAAAATTCTTATTCAAGTATCCTTTTATGCTATCCAGAAATTCAGTATCATTTCCGATCAACAATATGTCATCCACATATAATATCAGAAATGCTACAGAGCTCCCACTCAATTTCTTGTAAATACAGGCTTCTCCAAAATTCTATATAAAACTATATGCTTTGATCAACTCATCAAAGCGTATATTCCAACTCCGAGATGCTTGCACCAGTCCATAGATGTATCGCTGGAGCTTGCACACTTTGTTAGCATCTTTAGGATTGACAAAACCTTCTGGTTGCATCATATACAACTCTTCTTTAATAAATCCATTAAGGAATGTAGTTTTGATATGCATTTGCCAGATTTCATAAAATGCGGCAACTGCTAACATGATCCGGACAGACTTTTAAGCATCAATACGAGTGAGAAAATCTCATCGTAGTCAACACCTTGAACTTATCGAAAACCTTTTGCGACAATTCAAGCTTTGTAGATAGTAACACTACTATCAGCGTCCGTCTTCCTCTTGAAGATCCATTTATTTTGAATGGCTTGACGATCATCGGGCAAGTCCACTGTCGGTGTCAAAATTGGCGGATCTTGGGTAGGGGGTCCCGAACTGTGCGTCTAAGGCGGATGGTAACAGGAGGCAGTGGACACGATGTTTACCCAGGTTCGGGCCCTCTTGATGGAGGTAATACCCTACGTCCTACTTGATTGTTCTTGATGATATGACTATTATAAGAGTTGATCTACCACGAGATCTTAGAGGCTAACCCTAGAAGGTAGCCTATGGTAAGATTGTCTGTTGTCCTACGGACTAAAACCCTCCGGTTTATATAGACACCGGAGGGGGCTAGGTGTAACGCCCTCGATGCGGCTATATCTCCCACGTGTCGAAGCACGACTTAGAGGCATAACCGCATTGAAAGCAATGTCGCAAGTGATGTAATCTTCACACAACCCATGTAATACATAAGGGAGAAAGATACATAGTTGGCTTACAATCTCCACTTCACATAATTACATGAATAAAGCATTACATCATCCAGATACAAACAAGGTCCGACTACGGAAGCAAAATAAAAAGAAGACTACCCCACATGCTACACAAATCCCCGATCGTCCCGACTGGGCTCCACTACTGATCAACTGAAATGGAACAACACAATGGACAAGATCTTCATCGAGCTCCTCCTTGAGCTTGGTTGCGTCACCTGCTCGGTAACATCGGCACCTACCAACTGGTTTTGGAAGTATTTGTGAGTCACGGGGACTCAGCAATCTCACACCCTCGCGATCAAGACTATTTAAGCTTATAGGTAGGGTCAAAGGAATGATGTGGAGCTGCAGCAAGCGACTAGCATATATGGTGGCTAACATACGCAAATGAGAGCGAGAAGAGAAGGCAAAGCGCGGTCGAGAAACTATGATCAAGAAGTTATCCTAGAACAACCTACGTCAAGCTTAACTCCAACACCGTGTTCACTTCCCGGACTCCGCCGAGAAGAGACCATCACGGTTACACACGCGGTTGATGTATTTTAATTAAGATCAACTTCGGGTTTTCTACAACCGGACATTAACAAATTCCCATCTGCCCATAACCGCAGGCACGGCTTTCGAAAGTTCGAATCCCTACAGGGGAGTCCCAACTTAGCCCATCACAAGCTCTCACAGTCAACGAAGGATATTCCTTCTCCCAAGACAATCCGATCAGACTCGGCATCCCGGTTACAAGACATCCTCGACAATGGTAAAACAAGTCCAGCAACACCGCATGAATGTGCCGACAAATCCTGATAGGAGCTGCACATATCTCATTCTCAGGGCACACTCAGATTGTCCAAACTTCTGGTAGGCCACCCCAGAGTTGCCCCTCGTGGCCACCGGCGACTGACAGGTTGGACCAACACTCAGAGGAGCACTGGCCCGGGGGGGTTAAAATAATGATGACCCTTGAGTCTCCAGAACCCAAGGGAAAGAAAAGGCTAGGTGGCGAATGGTAAAACCAATGTTGGGCATTGCTGGAGGAGTTTTATTCAAGGAGAACTATCAAGGGGTTCCCATTATAACCCAACCGCATAGGAACGCAAAATCCGGGAACATAACACCGATATGATGGAACCTAGGGCGGCAAGAGTGGAACAAAACACTAGGAATAAGGCCGAGCTGTCCACCCTTTACCAAGTATATAGATGCATTAATTATGTTCCAACAAGGAACAACATAGCCATGTTCCAACATGGAACAAACTTCACCTTCACCTGCAACTAACAACGCTATAAGAGGGGCTGAGCAAAGCGGTAAAATAGCCAAACAATGGTTTGCTAGGACAAGGTGGGTTAGAGGCTTGGCTCAACAATATGGGAGGCATGATAAGCAAGTGGTAGGTATCGCAGCATAGGCATATTAAAAGAGCGAGTAACTAGCAAGCAAAGATAGAAGTGATTTCGAGGGTATGGTCATCTTGCCTGAAATCCCGCAAGGAAGAAGAATGAGTCCATGAAGAAGACAAGAGAACATAGTCGAACGGATCCTCACAAACGCACGTTATCGGAACCAACCCGAAGAAGCAACACCGGAAAGAAGCACACAACATAGTAAACAACCAACACATGAACATGGCATGATATGCGGGATGCGGTATGCGGTGCATATGCATGATTTGGAAAGGAATGATTGAACCTGGCCTCAACTTGGAAATCCAAGAGTGCCACTGGAAATAGGAGTTGATTTTGGTTGAAATCAATATAAAGATCACCGGAATCGGATGCACGGTTGGGAAATGGCAAGGAAAACAAATATGGCACCGCTCTGCGATAAACAACAAGTAGCCATTTAAATGCATCAAGATAAATATGCTACAACACTCAAACATTGCAACAAAATACATGGAAGGGATCCACTCATGATGCTTGACAAAATATGAACACTGAGCTACGGCTAATTCACTAATTAACAGGTTTAGACAAGCATGGCAAAACAGCAAACGATAACAGGTTTCAGACTTAGTGAAATTAACAGCAAGTCAGAAATTTATCATGAGGAAGCAAACTTTAGAGCAATGAAACAACATGCTACAAGAACATATCATGGCAAAGCAAGGCATGGCATGAAGCTACTAAAAGCATATAACAAAAGTCCCTTAGTGACCTTGAGCCAAAAGGGATCAGAGAATACAATTGCAAGCATGTCAACATAGCAAAAACATAAACAGATTCAGACTTGGTGAAAAACTGGAGCATGCAAAACAGATTAACAAGTAGGCATGTTTACGAGCTTGATGCACTCACTACAAAGCATGGCATGACAACCTAAGCATACATCCATCACGAAGACATGGAATAGAAGCTAGACATGGCAAGAACAACAACATAGCATGCACGGATCAACTACAACAAGCTCGGCAAAATCACTAAACATGTTAACAATCTGCCAGGAACATTTTATAGCAAAAGTAGAGCTTGATTGACTCAAGATAGGGTGCTCCATAATTGGAAAAAAAGGCATGGATGGATAGAGCACAACAATATTAACAAAACATCCTTACTGATCATCCTCAAAAGAGGCACGGATCACTAGAAAACAACATGAACATATGGCATAAAAACAATAACAGGACAAGGACTTGGTGAAATTCTAAGTCCCTGAAATCAGCATCATCGAGTAAGCTACTTTGCATGCTTGTGATAGTCACCAAAAAGATCACAAAAATACATGGCATACACCCCTGTAAAGATGGCATGGCATTCTACAAAACACATGTAGAGCTCAGGATCATAGCATGCACACATTAAACATGGCAAAAATGACAAAAGTGCATTTGCTGAAAAAGATCTGACACAATCATCACATAGCCCTCTTCCAACGACATTGAGGGCATCAAGATGAGCTCAAATGAAAATGATGCAATGAGATGAAATGATGTACTCATCGAGACAAACATTTTGATATGCTACACGCACGAATCGGAGCTACGGATTCAGAGTTATGGCATGCAGAAAAATGCTAAAAAGTTAGGGTTTCGAGAGGAAAAGTCAACCGTGGATCTCAGATCTAGATCCAGCGATCTACTGTAGCAGGGCGCGGTGGCCGAGGTTCGCCAGACTTGACGAAGACGACGGCGGCGGCCGGGTGGAGCTTGGGCGCGGGAAGGCCGGAACCTCGCGGGGCGGCGCCGCCGCTCGGCGTTGGCGGCGTCAGGCAGCTCCGGGCAGAGCGGGCGGTGCGGCGAGGGGCTCCGGCCCGAGTCCGACAAGGCGGCGGCCGGAGATGACGAGTGGCGGAGCTCGCCGGTGGGAAGAAGGCGGCGGCTCTGCAGCGAGGAGGACGACAGGCGGCGGCGCGGGCGCTCCCGGGCGGCGTGATGGGATCGGGGGCCCGGTTTGGGCCGAACGGGCCTCGGCGGCAGCAGGCAACGGGCGCCACATGGCGGGATGCCACTGGTGCGGGGCGGCGGCGCGTGGTGTCCGGCGGTGGCGAGAGAAAATTTTATGGTTTGGGAAAAAAGAGATCCGGGAATTTCGGGAGGGGGTCTATATATAGAGGTAGGAGGAGCTAGGAAGCTCCAAATGAGGTGCGGTTTGCGGGCACGCGATCGTGATCGAATGCTCTAGATGATGGAGAGGGTTTAGGTGAGTTTTGTGCCAGTTTGGAAGGGTGTTGGGCTGCAACACACACGACGCCTTTTCGGTCCCTCGGCTAACTGTTGGAGTATCAAGGATAGTGTCTAGTTCTGCAAAACAAGTTCCACACCCCATGTAACGACCCGACCCGAATGGATCAAGTCTCTGTGCTTATGTGTCATCCCTGGATCAGTATGCTGACACACACAGTACTCGAAGGATTTATAACAGAGGTAAATCACATGTATAAAGCAACGTAAATACTATTACCTCAATCCAAATAGCGGAAGCAACAAGGTTGTGGTTTCCCATCAACACCAACGGCAAAGTTGAGTGTAGAAATCATAACCCTAACGTATCACTTACTCGACGTAAGAAACCTGCAACATGAGACGTTGCAGCCCGAAACGGGTCAGTACATTGAATGTACTGGCAAATTCACACCATAGAGAAAATGAACAATGGCTATCACTACATGCATATTTGGCTGGTGGAAAAGCTCTATGGTTATAAGGTTTTTGCGTAAAGCCAATTTTTCCCTACTGCAAAGGAATAAATTTATTTAGCTATCATGGTGGTTGTGAAACATTGAGAATGGTTGACAGCATTCTCAATCCCAATTAAAAGTAATTAAAACCCAACAACATTAATTAGAAGTAACATGTGGAGATTCACAATGATATTCAAGTACTAGATACTCAAGTTGTCCATAACCGGGGACACGGCTAATCATGATTAGTTTGTACACTCTGCAGAGGTTTGCGCACTTTTCCCACAAGACTCGATCGCCTCCGTTTGGGTTTTCTCGCACTACATGGTGTTTGAGAAACGGATGACCGAGACATAGTCTTTCAGAAGCGCTAGCACCTTACAGTGGGGTAGACGTACACCTTATACCCCTACATCTGCTAGTCTACCCTGTAAGAGTTCGCACAGACTAGTCAACTATGCTAGAGCCATAGATGGCTTGTGGCTGCACACGGAAGTTTCTAGCAGAATATCTTATGATCCCTTTGAGCCTGGGTGCGCGGTCCAAAAAAAACAGGCAAGTCCTGATAGACATCAGGTGCCTCAATCCACCCAGATGTGTGTTTAAGTTGCCACCTTATAACAACCATCATAAAACTTATCACTCACATACTTCGATAGGAATAAACTCAACACACCTACAATACCACCCGTCTCTCTCACTACGACATATCAGCCCTAAGAGCCATTCTAGATATCACAGGTCACCCAATCACACTGTCTACTAGCATAGCATGGCATAATAAGCAAACGTAGAAGTAACTCCCAAAGGTTTCATAATAATACAGGTAATAGGTAGTACCTCATCTACTTCCCATCCCACAATTTAATTAGATCCTAATCATGCAATGTGAGAGGATTGATCTAATGCAATAAAACATGGGTTGTAGGGAAGGTATGATCAAAGTGTGAACTTGCCTGCAATGTTGATGAAGATGATTCGCACTCAAAACTCTTGATAGATCTACTCGTCACACTCCGGTCAATCTATCGTAAGCAAACAATAGTAACCACACAATAAGTACTCATCTAATGCACAAGTAAAACTCAAACAAGAGAACGAACTAGATAGTTCAACTTAAGAACTCCGGTTGCAAAGAAAGAACGAACCGAACAAAAAAACGGAAAACAAACGACGGAAGAAAACAACTCGGTTCTAGCAAGTTGAAACTAGGTCAAATTTTACCGGGGCAAAAACTTGTTTAAGTTGATTAGACGGAACGGCGGTTTCGAAACGAAACTCCAGGCGCTTGAATCACCTGATTCCGATAAACGGGCGATAAGAAAAACTAGAACGAAGATCGGATCTGAGATCACGATCGCGGAATAAATCCGACGAGAAGAAAAAGAAGAACGGTTAAACGAACGGACGTTCGTTAACCTAGAAGAATCCGGTGATCACGTTCGTAAGGACGAACGGTCCGGCGAACGATCTAAAGGCAACTAGATCGGAAAAGAAAACGAATCCGATCTAGGGTTTCGGAGAAGAAAACCGAAACGAAAAACCGATCTAGAAAACCGGAATGGTTTAGAAAAGAATTGGAAAGAAAAACGAATCGGATGAGAAGAAAAGAATCAGAACGATTAGAAGAAAACGATCCGAGGAAAAGAGACGCGGGGCAACCTCCGGCAGCATCTCCGGCGAGGGGCTCCGGCGGCGTGGAGTAGGGCGGCGGCGTGGGCAAGGTTCGGCGGCGGTGGTGACGCAGGGCGGCAGCGGCGTGGGAAAGGTGCGGCGGCGGCTAAGGCGGCACGGGTGAGGGGCGCGGGGTGAGGCGCGGCTTGGGGAGGAGAGGGGGTTTGGGTTTTTGGTGTGAGGAGAGGGGGTTTGATTTGGTGGGTTTATAGGGGGGGGGGTGTTGGGGTATTTATATTGGGGAGGGGTGAGGAGACTTGGGGTAGGGGACAAGAAATAGACTAGGATTAGGAAAAAGAGTCCTAAAAGAAAAAGGAAAACAGAATAAAGGATAGAGGGGGGCTAACCGACCTAAGTCCATATTGGACTCGGCCTAGAAGCAAGAAGCGGCGGCGGCTAGCGCCTGCCTAGCGCTGGCGCGCGGCTGGGGTGGCCGGCCGGCGGCTGGCCTGGGGCTTGGCCCGGGTGGCCTGCGGGTGAGTTTCCTGTTTTTTTTAAAACGGTTCAGCGCGCAGAAAAAAAACAAAAAGAGATCTAAACGAACTCCAAAAACCTAAAGTTAATTTTCCCCGACTCCTAAAAATGAGCCGAACAAAATGAACTTTTCGCCAGGCCTAAAATTCAATTTTCGAAAACGCGCGTTTTTCCCCTATCCAAATAAAATGCAAATAAAACTCCGGCAAAAACCAAATTTGATCTATTTATTAAATCTTCATTTTTCCTATATTTTGGGAAAGTCATATTATTCCCTCTCTTATATTTTGATATTGGAAAAATTATCGAAGATAAAATAAAATAAATCAAATGATCCTCTTTTTTTTCAAAATTTGAGAGAACTCAAATATGAAAATAACGAAATCTCCAACTCTCTCCGAAGGTCCTTGAGTTGTGTGAAATTTCTAGGATCGACCAAAAGGCTGAAAATAAGATATGCATGATGATCTAATGTATAACATTCCAAATTGAAAATAATTTCAAAATAACTTGGAATTTAATTCTTTGAAACTCCCAACTCATATTTCATATATAATTTGAAGAAGTCATTTTATCTTCTCTCGTGAAAATCATTGAGTTGCATAAAGTTTCAGAAGTGGAAAATATTTCCCAATGGAATTCAAATATTTTTCAAACACCCTTTTCATTTTAAATGGAAGAAGTCATGTCATCTTCTCTCTAGGGTTTTGTGTTGAAAAGAATTTGAATTCATGGAGATCAGAAAGCAACTATGAAAGTTTGGGAAAGTCCTTTTATTCCCTCTCATTTAACTTTCAAAAGTTTCGAATTTCACTCAATGTCACTCAATCAATCAAACAGTCAGTCAAGTCTATCTATTTATTATAACATTCCAAAATTTAGAATTTTGGGATGTTACAAACCTACCACCCTTAAAATGAATCTCGTCCTCGAGATTCGGAGAGGCTAGCAAGAAAAAGGTTAGGGTTTGGGGGTCTCCTCAAATCCATCGATCATCACACGGGGTCTGGGGTGCTACCACCCTTAGAATCATTGTTACGGTTCCATCAAAACTCATATACTCCATCCTTATTTCTTGACAGTGTCGGTATTCTCAGATCCTCGAGAAAATTTCTCCTCTGAGCTCTTCCGGTAACGGCCTAACCTTTTTTCCTCAATTCTTTTGTCCTTTCCTCTTGGTAAGGTTATTCCGCGACTGGGTCTTCGTAGCAGACGGGTCTGGCGCCAAAACTAAACAACTATCGATATCTCATGGTGGTCAACAATTTATGGTTTCTCCAGCAGGAAATGGGTCTGGGTTGATCCTCACCGTATAACCTACGGTTGGCAAAAAGCTGCCGTGTACAAGGGAAAAATTCGTATACCATTCTAAGGTATAAACAAGGTTTTCATCGTCGTCTCTCTACTATAGGTAAGTCACTCAGATTTACCATCCCATATAGCAGGGCGAATAATAAGAGTAAGTCGGTATGATGATCAATCCATCCCGCACCCAAATCATTACCTTGTATATGGTTTAGCGAATCTCGCATTCTAACACTCGGTCATCCTCAAAAGCATTGCAGAATTTCTCTCGTCGACGAACCAAGTTCGGATAAATCCATAGATTCTGCAAGCCAGACAAACATCTATCGTTCCTTCACAACTCTCAGGTTTTGCGTTACTACTATAAGATCGTCTATCGACAAAGGTATATCCACTTCCAGGGTTTCTCCTTCAGCAAGAGTGTGCTTCCTTTTTGGAAGGTCTTGGGGCCTGTGGGTTATGGCCCATCTCATCACTTGTAGTCCTTGAACTTATCATCGGGTAACTGATCATTATTCCAATTTTCAACTTCCTAGTATTCTTAAATCCATCCAATTGTACTGTCTTCCTTCCTTCTATTGGCACCAATCTAGGACATGTTTACTCAGACTCATCATGGAGTTTTCCATTGATCCATATTTCCAACATCATACCTCCTTTATATCCATTAGTAATTTATTTCTTCATCCTCATGGAATATCCCTCATACCGAGATAAAAACTTATACTTATGAAGTCCATACTCTACTTCGTGGAACATCATTATCCTTTCCAGGGTCAAGCGTCCTTACATGGAAATATCGGCCATCTCTGCATGGCACTTCTTCAACTGGGAAATGTGAAACACATCATGATCTCTTGACAGTCCTTCGGGTAACTCAAACTTGTAGGCCACTTCTCTCATACGCTCCAAAACTCGGTATGGTCCTACAAATCTCGGGGCTAACTTTTACCTTAACTCCAATTCGTTTAACTCCTCGCAGAGGGGACACATAAAGACATGCTCTGTCTCCAATTTCATAGACTACCTCCTTGAGTTTTTGAGTCTACATAACTCTTCTGCCTGGACTGAGCTACCTTCAGTCTATCTCAAATCAACTTAACATTCTCTTCTGACTCCTTTGGTCCAAACAACTGTCGGTGTCCAACTTCATCCCACATACTCTTGGGGCATCACACATATCGGGACTAAACTCGTATTCATTTTTGTCCGAAATCCATTACAGGGTACTACCACCCTTAAAATGCATAAATCTTCCATAGACCATATTTCTCTTATTCTCAAAAATGGTCAAAATCCTTCTTCATAGAGTAACAACTCATAAAATCCATATCAGTACCAGCGATGCTAACTTTCTCACCCTCAATTGAATTCAATCTCTCACTTTTCCATTACATGTCTCAACTCAACACCTCAATATAAAAGAAAATGTTCTCACTTCTACTACTCCATTTCTTTGTTGCAAACTCAACTATCTAGCACAAGTTTCCTTCTCCTTGGGGCATTCTCTGGCAAAGTGCCCTGCTCCATTACAACTAAAACATATTACTTCTGACAAGTGTCGAGATTTCCTTTTTGGGCAACTGTTGAGGTAGTGCCCCGACTCCTTGCACCTGTAACAGGTGACATGACTCAGATCCTTCCTGGAATCCAATCTACTTCTCTTTCTGGACTTTTCCATTCCAATCAGGGCTTCTATTTCCTGTGGGTCATACTCTACTTCCTCAGCCGGGAATTCTACTAGATCCCCATTCATACAATTTTGGGAGATGTGTCCTTCTTCTCCACATGAATAGCATGACTTGGTGCAGGGTTTACTTGGTTCTTCTTTGGGTGTGTCCTCCACATCTTCCTTCATCACAGGTTCTTCTAAACTTTCCATAAGGGCTCCTTTCATTACTTCTTTATTCTACTGGATGGTTCTTTGTACCATGGGGTAAATGTGACACTGAGCAGGATAGTGGGTAGTCCCTTCACACAAGAAACAAGTGATCTGCCTAGTTGGGCATTCTTCAGCTGGGTGACTTCCTTCACAATTAGGGCATTCATCCTTGTGTTCTTTATGGTTGTGTCCGATTTCTCCACAAATCTTGCATGCACAAGGTTTGTTCATGTCCTTTCCATAAGGCTTCAACTTCTGGGACACAAACTGAGACTTTAGCAAAGTCAACTTAAATTCTTTCCAAGTGGTTACTCCTTGCCATCCATTGATGGTTTGGTATATCCTCCATCAAGTAGCAGCACCTCTTTCAAAGCATTGAAGAGCATGTTGGGCCATATCCTTTCCGACTATAGGGTTGTTCTCCATGTGATCCTCCATGTTCTGAATCCATCAGTTCGTCTCCAATTGACTCATCGGTCCAGAAAATACAAGCTCATCTCCATTCATCCTCTATTGGGTCCATGGGTTTGGGGTGAGATAAGAGAGAGGGAGAGGGATACACACAATACAAACAAAGTTTTGAAAAGACAGATTTTATTGTGGCTGTGGAAAATAACAAACAAATGACAGCTCACAATCGTCGCATCTAACGTAGGTATATAATAGGGGTTTGGTCTTCTAAGGGTCAATAAATCTTCAACGTCTCCAAACTCTTCAAGCCTTGTTCATGCCTCCAATGGCTTTTTCCGATCATGCTTGTCCTTCTCAAGTTCCTTTGCCAGATCAATCTCTGTTGACGTGAAATCTCTCGTGACATCCTTTAATATTCCGGAGTTGCATTTCAAACATCTGGTTTCAACATCCTTCACATGAACCATGGTCATACTGTCCTTTAGTTCTTGACAATTCTCCGGTATCTCGTGGTTGTAGCTCCTCCAGCTTGGCTACTTCAACTTCTGGGTCCTAAGTTCCTCATGAAATACTTCCTTATCTAATACAACTTCCTGGAGCTCCATTTTAACTTCTTGATGTACTACTCCAGACCCTGGTGATATTCCGGCTAGGGCTAAAACTTCATCTTTATGCTAGGTGCTCCATCAGCCTTCTTCCATCAAACCCATTCTGAAGACTTGCATCCTTAACTCAGCATGGTGACAATAGCATTAGCGGGTGATGACATCACGGATAACCGTGTTTTTTTGCTCTTGTCATTTCCATGAGCTATCTCTCCATAGTTGATATCTCCTGCCTTAGGGTTTCTTTGACAAAACTTCGAGTTCTCATACTCCTTGTTTCAGTCTTTCTCCGGTACACCTTGATCTCGGGTATTGACAACTTCCATAATCCGCCAAGTTCCATAAGGGTAGCATTCCTAGGTCATACAAATCTAGGGATTCTTCAGAGCCTCCAATTCTCCTAGTCTTCAGAGTCTTCATAATTGTAGTTTCCATTATCATATTGTATGGTAAAATCCTCTTCATTCCGAATGGTCTTACTTGTCTGATATCCTATACTTCTTGGAGTGGTCTCATCAGTGGAATCTTCGAGTGGTCAAAAAGGGGAAAGGGGTATGGTCTCACTAAAGGGAATTTTTTGAATAAGCTCAGAAGAGAAGAGAGGTATAAGATCTTTTTTGAAAGGGGAAAGTTGTAGAGAAAAATCTTTGCTATGGGCTTGCCAGTTTCTAGGGTCACGTCCTATAGCCAACATGTGCTCTGATACCATCTTGTAGCGACTCGACCCGAATGGATCAAGTCTCTGTGCTTATGTGTCATCCCTGGATCAGTATGCTGACACACACAGTACTCAAAGGATTTATAACAGAGGTAAATCACATGTATAAAGTAACGTAAATACTATTACCTCAATACAAATAGCGGAAGCAACAAGGTTGTGGTTTCCCATCAACACCAACGGCAAAGTTGAGTGTAGAAATCGTAACCCTAACGTATCACTTACTCGACGTAAGAAACCTGCAACATGAGACGTTGCAGCCCGAAACGGGTCAGTACATTGAATGTACTGGCAAATTCACACCATAGAGAAAATGAACAATGGCTATCACTACATGCATATTTGGCTGGTGGAAAAGCTCTATGGTTATAAGGTTTTTGCGTAAAGCCAATTTTTCCCTACTGCAAAGGAATAAATTTATTTAGCTATCATGGTGGTTGTGAAACATTGAGAATGGTTGACAGCATTCTCAATCCCAATTAAAAGTAATTAAAACCCAACAACATTAATTAGAAGTAACATGTTGAGATTCACAATGATATTCAAGTACTAGATACTCAAGTTGTCCATAACTGCGGACACGGCTAATCATGATTAGTTTGTACACTCTGCAGAGGTTTGCGCACTTTTCCCACAAGACTCGATCGCCTCCGTTTGTTTTCTCGCACTACATGGTGTTTGAGAAGCGGATGACCGAGACATAGTCTTTTAGAAGCGCTAGCACCTTACATGTGGGGTAGACCGTACCACCTATAACCCCTACATCTACTAGTCCACCCCGTAAGAGTTCGCACAACTTAGTCAACTATGCCAGAGCCCATAGTAGCATGTGGCTGCACACGGAAGTTTCTAGCATGAATTATCTTATGATCCCTTTGAGCCTGGGTGGCGGTCCAAAAAAAACAGGCAAGTCCTGATAGACATCAGGTGCCTCAATCCACCCAGATGTGCGTTTAAGTTGCCACCTTAGATAAACCATTAAAATTATCAACTCACATCTGTCATGGATATCACTCACCCAATCCACGTCTACTAGCATAGCATGGCATAATAAGCAAACGTAGAAGTAACTCCCAAAGGTTTCATAATAATACAGGTAATAGGTACTACCTCATCTACTTCCCATCCCACAATTTAATTAGATCCTAATCATGCAATGTGAGAGGATTGATCTAATGCAATAAAACATGGGTTGTAGGGAAGGTATGATCAAAGTGTGAACTTGCCTGCAATGTTGATGAAGATGATTCGCACTCAAAACTCTTGATAGATCTACTCGTCACACTCCGGTCAATCTATCGTAAGCAAACAATAGTAACCACACAATAAGTACTCATCTAATGCACAAGTAAAACTCAAACAAGAGAACGAACTAGATAGTTCAACTTAAGAACTCCGGTTGCAAAGAAAGAACGAACCGAACAAAAAAACGGAAAACAAACGACGGAAGAAAACAACTCGGTTCTAGCAAGTTGAAACTAGGTCAAATTTTACCGGGGCAAAAACTTGTTTAAGTTGATTAGACGGAACGGCGGTTTCGAAACGAAACTCCAGGCGCTTGAATCACCTGATTCCGATAAACGGGCGAGAAGAAAAACTAGAACGAAGATCGGATCTGAGATCACGATCGCGGAATAAATCCGACGAGAAGAAAAAGAAGAACGGTTAAACGAACAGACGTTCGTTAACCTAGAAGAATCTGGTGATCACGTTCGTTAGGATGAACGGTCCGGCGAACGATCTAAAGGCAACTAGATCAGAAAAGAAAATGAATCCGATCTAGGGTTTCGGAGAAGAAAACCGAAATGAAAAACCGATCTAGAAAACCGGAACGGTTTAGAAAAGAACCGGAAAGAAAAACGAATCGGATGAGAAGAAAAGAATCGGAACGATTAGAAGAAAACGATCCGAGGAAAAGAGATGCGGGGCAACCTCCGGCAGCGTCTCCGGCGAGGGGCTCCGGTGGCGTGGCGTAGGGCGGCAGCGTGGGCAAGGTGCGGCGGCGGTGGTGACGCAGGGTGGCGGCGGCGTGGGCAAGGTGCGGCGGCGGTGCTAGGTGGAGGCGGCGGCGGCTAAGGCGGCGCGAGTGAGGGGCGCGGGGTGAGGCGCGGCTTGGGGAGGAGAGGAGGTTTGGGTTTTTGGTGTGAGGAGAGGGGGTTTGATTTGGTGGGTTTAGAGGGGGGGTGTTGGGGTATTTATATTGGGGAGGGGTGAGGAGACTTGGGGTAGGGGACAAGAAATAGACTAGGATTAGGAAAAAGTGTCCTAAAAGAAAAAGGAAAACAGAATAAAGGAAAGAGGGGGGCTAACCGACCTAAGTCCATATTGGACTCGGCCTAGAAGCAAGAAGCGGCGGCGGCTGGCGCCTGCCTAGCGCTGGCGCGCGGCTGGGGTGGCCGGCCGGCGGCTGGCCTGGGCCTTGGCCCGGGTGGCCTGCGGGTGAGTTTCCTGTTTTTTTTTAAAACGGTTCAGTGTGCAGAAAAAAAACAAAAAAAGATCTAAACGAACTCCGAAAAACCTAAACTAAATTTTCCCCGACTCCTAAAAATGAGCCGAACAAAATGAACTTTTCTCCGGGCCTAAAATGCAATTTTCAAAAATGCGCGTTTTTCCCCTATCCAAATAAAATGCAAATAAAACTCCGGCAAAAACCAAATTTGATCTATTTATTAAATCTTCATTTTTCCTATATTTTGGGAAAGTCATATTATTCCCTCTCTTATATTTTGATATTGGAAAAATTATCGAAGATAAAATAAAATAAATCAAATGATCCTCTTTTTTTTCAAAATTTGAGAGAACTCAAATATGAAAATAACGAAATCTCCAACTCTCTCCGAAGGTCCTTGAGTTGCGTGAAATTTCTAGGATCGACCAAAAAGCAAGAAAATAAGATATGCATGATGATCTAATGTATAACATTCAAAATTGAAAATAATTTCAAAAGAACTTTGAATTTAATTCTTTGAAACTCCCAACTCATATTTCATATATAATTTGAAGAAGTCATTTTATCTTCTCTCGTGACAATCATTGAGTTGCATAAAGTTTCAGAAGTGGAAAATATTTCCCAATGGAATTCAAATATGTTTCAAACACCCTTTTCATTTTAAATGGAAGAAGTCATGTCATCTTCTCTCTAGGGTTTTGTGTTGAAAAGAATTTGAATTCATGGAGATCAGAAAGCAACTATGAAATTTTGGGAAAGTCCTTTTATTCCCTCTCATTTAACTTTCAAAAGTTTCGAATTTCACTCAATGTCACTCAATCAATCAAACAGTCAGTCAAGTCTATCTATTTATTATAACATTCCAAAATTTAGAATTTTGGGATGTTACACCCCACCATAGAGAGAATAATATTTCCATAAATCTAATCTGCTAACATGTTTTGGCAGCACAACATCACGTCACGGCCCGGTCCTTATCTGAACCGTTTTTCTCAACCAGCGCTGCGCATATTGCGAGGCAGTTTTTCTGTCGCGTCTTGTCAAAGCAGAGATCGTGTGCCCCTTATTACGGGATTCTCATCAATACGAACATGGGTAACCCAACCGTGCCTGTTGGTATGACTCCTAGATCTTAGGCAAGTCCAAAACGGCCACGAGGAGGATGCTTGATATTCACCCTCTTTATAAATAGGACGAGGCTTTTTATTTTTTTCCCTCTCGTTCTCAATCGAATCCTCCCCCCGCCTCGAGTTCTAACACCCAAAGCTCAGGTCAGGCGCTTCGGACCTTCAACTATGTCCGGATCCAACCTTCAAGGTCGGTGGATGCCTTCCTGTGTCAAAGAAGAGGACATCAAGAAGCTGAGAGAGGCCAGATATCTGACCGCCGAAATTTCGCATAGGCTACCTGCCCAAGGGTAGGTCATCCCTACTTCCGAACCCACCGAGAGTATTGTGTTCATCTCCCACTTCCTCCGAGGACTAGGCCTCGCTCTACATCCCTTCGTTAGGGGTCTTATGTTCTATTATGGGCTGGATTTTCATGATCTGGCCCCGGATTCCCTTATTCACATCTCGTCATTTATTGTCGTATGTGAGGCCTTCCTCCGCATTACCCCTCACTTCGACCAGTGGCTCAAGACCTTCGATGTGAAGCCGAAGATGATCGAGGGGCGGCACACAGAGTGCGGAGGTGCTTTAATAAGCAAAATCGCTGATGCTCCATGGACAGAGGGTTCCTTCCCAGAGGTATCCAGGTTGTGGCAGCGGGAGTGGCTTTATATCACAGCTCCCCGAAGTGCCAAGTGGGTAGTCGCCCCCACCTGTCGCTCGGGCCCCCCATCGCAACTGATGTCATGGATCAGCAGGGGGCTGAGCTGGGGTCCAGCAAAGGACATGCAAAGATTGCAGAGCCGTATCCAAGATCTCTTTGAGAGAGATTTCAGTCTGGTTATGGTAATGCAAGTTATGCTGGTTCGTCGAGTCCGGCTTGCAAATGTCGACCCCTCCGTATGTGGGAATTCAACCTGGAAGAACCATGAGCTATTCAGCATTCCCTTGGCATGACGCTCGAGGAGATGTACAAATCGTTCTTCGGACCCTAAATAGAGTGTCCGGACACCACCGAGGATGCGGGTTTGAGCTGCAACCGCCCTGCTACCCAAGTAAGTAATCCCATGGCCGAACACACTGTCCTTTTGTTTATCATGACATCATTCTAAAAAGTCGCTCTTTGACCAGGATTGGAGAACAAAGGCGAAGATGATCAGGTGTCCGGCCCCCCTTCCTGAAGGCTTGGACAATCCTGTACTGGACAAAATGCTCGAGCCGGCGTCTTATCAAGTGCCCTCAAAGGAAGATGAAGGGGGGAATAAAGAGGCCGACAACGGGCCTCACTCGCTACTCGTCCCAACCGAGGGGATGAGTGCCTCCGCGAGGGAGGATAACTAGGGGGAAGAATCTGACATTCTCTCTCCCCAGGGAAGGAAGAGGACTACCTCTGAAGATCCGGAAACTAAGGTTTCCAAACGGGAGAAAAAATCTTCGCCAGAGGGTCCTGCCTCGGAGCGTATTCTTGCTGCACAATGTCCACGCAGAGATCAGCCCTCTACCGAGTTGTAAGTAATCAAAAAGTACTTAATAGTGAAAATATCCTACCTTACTTCCGAAGACAATAACTGATGCTTATAAATTGTAGTCTGGATCGTAGCCCTTCTCGATAGAGTTCGTCTTCGAGGGATCTTCTTGCGGAGATGATGGAGAGAGAAACGCCTCCCCCTGACACCCCGCCTTATGAAGCGGGTGACCCTGAAGTGTCGTCGCGGAGGGTATCTCCGGATCCGCCAAGGCCAGAGGATAACCCTTTGGCTACCCGAAATCCCCAGTATCCGGCTCCTAAGGAAAGCGGCAGCAAGAGTCTAGAACCGTACAATGTGCGGTCGGACGTACTGAAGGATCTTCTGGGGCAAGCGGCCGTCTCGGAAGCGCATCGTACACTGATGGGTACGGTAATTGAAAGGATTTCATTCGCTGAAAACGGATTGCACGAAGCCTTTATGAGGCTGCTGAAAGGCTTTGAGGTACGTCAAATAGTGTATGTTTTTGATAGTACCACACACGTTAGGTGTGCCCTATGCAGATAGTAGCCACTGAGACTCTGGTTGTCGTCGAGAACGGCGGTAACCTGAAGATCATATTCGCAGGTAATAACCTGACTGCCTTTATGTGCAGACGGCCGAGGCTCCGGTGGCTAGCCGAACTAATGGGTTTACCGAGCTAAAGCGGCAATTTGATGCGGCCGATGCCGATATCATGCTTGTCAACCGGCAGCTTGACGAGGCACAGGGTAAGTGATTTCTCTGGTGATCGTCATGTAATAAGAGGAGCATGATGCCAGTATCTTTAATATGTTATGACTGCAGATGGAGCTGCCACCGTGGAGACCCTTCGGGCGGAGCTTGCCCGATCCAAGGAACAAGCAAGGAGTAGCAATGCGGCCGCTCTAAAGGCGGCCGAAGAGTTGAGGGTCGAACATGCCATGCATTGCAAAAGCAAGGAAAGAATGGCCAAAATGGCTGTAGAGTTAAAAGGTGCCGCTGACCGTTACCAGCTTCTTGAAGAAGAAAGCCGAGCGAGGGCGACAGGCCTGGAGAAGGACCTGGTAGCTGCCAAGGAAGCCTGCTCAAAAATTAGAGCGACGAAGGAGGAGCTGCATCAAGCTGCATATATCGTGTCTGGGAAGCCCTTCTTGTTGCGGACTAAATTCGGAGATCCGAAGTATGCTCCTCTTGACCAACTATGGAGTTCTGAGGACGCCTACGTGGATTTGGTTGCAAGTGCTACTGATGCAGCCAAGTACTTCAAGGATCAGAAAGATCGCGAAGTGGAAAAGTTGTTCTGTTCACAGTTTCATGCTCTAGTCCGTCCGCTGCTGTTGAATGGGCGAATGGACCTGTGCAGCCGTTTATGTATATATGTATATGACCTGAAAGTTTGCAGTCGTCGGCTTCCGCCCCCACGCATATAATGCGGGGGTGTTCGCAGAAAACGCGAATCCACACTTGATCCAATGTCTTGGTCCATTAAGGAGGTGGTAGTGCAGCGAACGAGGCAATCGTACTATATTGCTTTAACACTTTCACTTAGCCATAGGAGTTTGACGGTGGGGCTACTATATAGCCCCTGGTACTTCTGCACTTTTCTGAATACGGGGCGCGTATGTACATAACCAGGAAATGGCCCTTCGTTAATGCGGAGGAATCCCGAAGATTCCGCTGAGTCATCGAGTGGTTGACCAGTCTCTCGCTACATCATGACAGTCAGTTTTCGGCTTTCTCTACTGAGGTGCTCATCCGGGTGAACTAGGACACAATCGCAGTAGTTCTCCCAGTGCTACCTTAGCCGATATAACGGAACATAAGGTACCAAAACATGGGAGCCGGACAAACCCAACATTTGACCAAAGACATGATTCAGAGCGGATGCATATAGGGCCAAACTCACGGCGCTGAACACTCCCTAAGGTGTTCGGTCTTTATAACATATACCGGGCTAAACAACGCCCTTAATAATAGACCCCATGTGTCCAGGTACATGCAATATCCTGATGTGGCCACATGCCAATAACGTCAGCATCCTTCTCGGTTGTGTGGAGTATCCGGAGGATGTGAGCAACAAGAGACAGTAAAAAAGGTTTACGCAGGGTCTTAATCTAAAAAGAAACCTTTGGGCGGGTCCCTGCTGCACGTCTACGCCTGTGTCTCTGTTGTGCCATGTCCTGGACAGGTGTAGCACAATTGTCATCTGTAAAAGGAAAGAATTTAGGTGAAAGTTGCCGTTCCAAAAAAAAGAAGAATTGGTTATTATCAATGAACTATCAAAATTCAAGAGAAGTCAAGTTGAGCCGGGCTTGCCCTGATTACACGCGGGAAGCCCCTGGAATCGTCTATGATGGTTTGATCAGTAAACCAATCTCATGTATATGTGGTGAAGCGCCGGACTCGTCTAACCGTGTCCGTGGTCTTGACGACCTGTCATTTTTCCTGGTTGGTGAGGCCATCTAGTTCGCGGCTGTTAAAGCCGCCGCATCCTCTTCCGCACGTAAAAAACATTTGTTATTTCCTCTAACTGTGATGATGCCACGTGGACCGGGCATCTTAAGCTTGAGGAAAGCATAATGCGGTATTGCATTAAAATGAGCGAAAGCCGTTCTTCCGAGTAGTGCTTGATAACCACTTCAGAATGGAGCGACGTGGAAAGTTAACCTTTCGCTTCGAGAGTTATTGGGAGAACCGAATACAACCTCTAGTAGTAGAGAGCCCGTACAGCGGGCCTCTTGGCCTGATATTACTCCCTTGAAGGTAGTATTACTGTGGCTTATTTGTGTCAGGTCTATCCCCATTTTGTGGACTGTGTCCTGATATATCAGATTTAGATCACTGCCGCCGTCCATGAGGACTCATGTGAAATGGTTCCCGTTTATTATTGGGTCTAACACCAAGGCCGCCAGTCCTTCGTGCCGGATACTTGTCGCGTGATCCCTACAATCAAAAGTGATCGGGCAGGCCAACCAGGGGTTGAACCTAGGGGTGACGGGCTCTATGGCGCGTGTATCTCGGAGTGCATGATTGCTTATCCTCTTGGTCACATGGATCACGTTTACTGTTTTGACCTCTGGTGGGAACTTTTTCTGTCCTCCGGTGCTTTGCTGGCGAGGTTCATCCTCGTCTTTGCTTGGTGTCTCTTCCCCTTTGTGTTCGGCATTTAGCTTACCAGCCTGCTTGAAGACCCAACATTCTCGGTGGGTGTGATTTGCAGGTTTGTCGGGGGTGCCGTGAATCTGACAGAGCTCGTCAAGAATCTTGTTTAGGCCGGATGGTCCTTCTCTGCTGCCTTTGAAAGGCTTTTTCCGCTGACCAGGTTGAGAGCCCCTGAATTCGGCGTTTACCACCATATTATCTGGGCTAGCTTCTTTATTTCGATGCTTGTTTTTTCTGCGTCGTGGTTTTCCATTGCCATCCCCGACTTCGGATGTGCTTGGGTCGCTGGTGCTGCTATGGGCCAACCAGCTGTCTTCGCCCGTGCAAAAGCGGGTCATGAGGCTTGATAGGGCTGCCATTGTTCTTGGTTTTTCTTGGCCGAGGCGTCTGGCGAGCCATTCGTCTCAGACACTGTGTTTAAAAGCTGCTAAGGCTTCGGCGTCCGGACAGTCGACGATTTGGTTCTTCTTGGTGAGGAACCTGTTCCAAAGCTTTCGGGCGGACTCTCCGGACTGTTGGATTATATGACTTAAATCGTCTGCAACCAGAGGTCGGACATAAGTCCCTTGAAAATTAGCCCAAAAAGTGTCCTCAAGCTCCTCCCAACTTCCAATTGAGTTTTCGAGGAGGCTTTTCAACCAGTGCCAAGCTAGCCCTTTAAGCTTGAGGGGCAAGTATTTAGTGGCATGGAGATCGTCTCCGCGAGCCATATGAATATGGAGGATAAAATCCTCATCTAGAATCCAGGGTCTGTGGTCCCGTCGTATGCCTCTATATTCACTGGTTTGAATCCTTCTGGGAATTTGTGATCCAGCACCTCATCGGTGAAACATAGGGGGTGTGCGGCGCCCCTGTATTGGGATATGCCATGGTGTTCGGACGGTTGTAGTATTTGGTTTTGATTTTGGCCGGAGCGCTCTTCCTAGATCCATAGATGGATCTGGTTACACCGGATTTTCGGCGCAAATTCTCACATAGATCGTGTGTTGACTTATGTGCGACTTTGTTAGCCGCTCTATCGCGGTCACAAGGTGGTGGATCCGGCCGGTTGGCCGTATCATTTTTCGGCTGTGTGGGCTCTAAGGCCTCATCGTCGAATTCAGGTAATAGCTTGCGCTTTGGATAGCTATTTGTGTGGTAACTTCCACCATACTTTGTTTCGTTGTCGAGCACTTTGTTCCACCTGCTGTTGAGCGTATCTTGTGCGGCCTTAATCCTTTGCTTATGCTTCTTCAGGCTCCTCGTTGTGGCAATAAGCTTTCTGAGGAGGTTCTCTTGCTCCGAGTGCGTTTCCGGGATGATGTGTGCATATTCTTCCGGACTGTTTTCCTCCCCGGACGGGGTTTGATGAGGTTTATCCTTGGTATCGCCGTGTTCGGACGCCGGATCCGCACTGTTTTCGCCGTTTGCGTCATGATCGTGCTCTGCCAGCGGGGCGGCATAATCGTCGTTTCTTCTAGAGTCGACTGGACTGCTATTTCCTCTTGCGCTGTTATCACTGTTTTTTTCTATGGCGGGACTTAGAGCGGCGCCGCTGACGTCGGTGCTTGGGTTGCTTGGAGGGGGCATCCTTCGCTGTCTCTTCGCCATTGCCCTCTTTGGGTGTATCCACCATGTATATGTCATGTGATGAAGTGGTTGTCCGGCGCCCTGTGGGCGCTAGTTCCTGTTCATCCCTTGCATCTTCGTTCATGTCGTCGATGTCTTCAGAGTTGAAGTTAAGAATGTCGGTTAAGTCGTCGACGGTGGCTACTAAGTGGGTGGTGGGTGGGCAGTGAATTTCTTCGTCGTTCGCATCCCATTCTAGCCGAGCATAGTTCGGCCAAGGTTCTCCTGACAGGGAGAGAGACCTTAATGAATTTAGCACATCACCGAAAGGAGAGTGCTGAAAGATATCCGCGGAGGTGAACTCCATGATCGGCGCCCAATCGGGTCCGGCGGGCACGAATATGAGCAGCTCGGAGTCTGTGGCCGGGGGTGAATCCAGTGGTTTGGCAACACAGCTCTCGTAAGGGGTGAAGTCAGCGTCTGGCTCTATCGCCGCTGAGAGCGCAGCCTCCGTGGCGGGGTCTATCCCTCCGCTCTCGAATGGCGTGATTTGCTCCGGATTGACAGCCAGAGTTGTTGCAGATGCGATCTCCCGAATACTGTCCGACAGCAGACTTACGTCATGCTTGTTGTGACTGTGCGGCGCACCTGACATGGGCTCGAATCCATTGAAGATCAAGTCTCCGTGGATATCGGCCGTGTAGTTCATGTTTCCGAATCTAACCTAATGGCCAGGGGCATACCTCTCGATCTGCTCCAGATGGCCAAGCGAATTGGCCCGCAGTGCGAAGCCGCCAAATACAAAGATCTGTCCGGGGAGGAAAACGTCACCCTGGACCGCATCGTTACCGATGATCGAAGGAGCCATCAAACCTTATGGCGACGGCATAGTGGAACTCTCAATGAAAGCACCAATGTCGATGTCAAAACCAGCGGATCTTGGGTAGGGGGTCCCGAACTATGCATCTAAGGCGGATGGTAACAGGAGGCAGTGGACACGATGTTTACCCAGGTTCGGGCCCTCTTGATGGAGGTAATACCCTACGTCCTACTTGAATGTTCTTGATGATATGAGCATTACAAGAGTTGATCTACCACGAGATCATCGAGGCTAACCCTAGAAGGTAGCCTATGGTATGATTGTCTGTTGTCCTACGGACTAAAACCCTTCGTTTTATATAGACACCGGAGGGGGCTAGGGTTACACAAGGTCGGTTACAAGGGAGGAGATTTACATATCCGTATTGCCTAGCTTTCCTTCCACGACAAGGAGAGTCATATCCGGACACAGGACGAAGTCTTCAATATCATATCTTCATAGTCCAATAGTCCGGCCAAAGGATATAGTCCGGCTGTCCGGAGACCCCCTAATCCAGGACTCCCTCATCCACCAAAGTCCACACTTTGTTCTCATACATGGATCCCATCTCAGATTTCATGGCCTTAAGCCATTTCGTGGAATCTGGGCTCATCATCGCTTCCTCATAGTTCGTAGGTTCATCATGGTCTAGTAACATGACTTCCAGAACAGGATTACCATACCACTCTAGTGCGGAAGGTACTCTGGTTGACCTACGAAGTTCGGTAGTAACTTGATATGAAGTTTCGTGATCATCATCATTAACTATCCTCACTAATTGGTGTAGGCATCAGTGGAACTGATTTCTGTGATGAACTACTTTCCAATTCGGGAGAAGGTACAATTACCTCATCAAGTTCTACATTCCTCCCACTCACTTCTTTTAAGAGAAACTCCTTCTCTAGAAAGGATCCACTCTTAGCAACAAAGATCTTGCCTTCGGATCTGTGATAGAAGGTGTACCCAACAGTTTCTTTTGGGTATCCTATGAAGACACACTGTCCGATTTGGGTTTGAGCTTATCAGGCTGAAACCTTTTTCACATAAGCATCGAAATCCCAAACTTCAAGAAACGACAGCTTAGGTTTCTTGCTAAACCACAGTTCATACGGTGTCATCTCAACGGATTTTTAGATGGTGCCCTATTTAACGTGAATGCACCTGTCTCTAATGCATAACCCCAAAACGTTAGTGGTAAATCGGTAAGAGACATCATAGATCGCACCATATCTAATAAAGTACGGTTACGACGTTCGGACACACCATTACACTGTGTTGTTCCAGGTGGCATGAGTTGTGAAACTATTCGACATTTGTTTCAACTTAAGGCCAAACTCGTAACTCAAATATGTCGTCTCCGCGATCATATTGTAGAAACTTTATTTTCTTGTTATGATGATTCTCCACTTCACTCTAGAATTCTTTGAACTTTTCAAACGATTCAGACTTGTGTTTCATTAAGTAGATATACTCATATCTTCTCAAATCATCTGTGAAGGTCAGAAAATAACGATGCCTGCTGTGAGCCTCAACACTCATTGGATCGCATACATCAGTATGTATTATTTCCAATAAGTCTGTTGCTCGCTCCATTGTTCCGAAGAATGGAGTTTTAGTCATCTTGCCCATGAGACATGGTTTGCAAGCATGAAGTGATTCATAATCAAGTGATTCCAAAAGCAAATCAACATGGAGTTTCTTCATGCGCTTTACACAAATATGACCTAAACGGTAGTGCCACAAATAACTTGCACTATAATTATTAACTTTGCATCCTTTGGCATCAATATTGTGTGTATCTCCATGATCAATGTTCAGTAAACCATTTACATTGGATGTAAGACCATATAGGGTTTTATTCATGTAAACAGAAGAACAATTATTCTCTGACTTAAATGAATAACTGTATCGCAATAAACATGATCCAATCATATTTACGCTCAATGCAAACACCAAATAACATTTATTTAGTTCCAATAATAATCCCGAAGGTAGAGGGAGTATGCGATGGTGATCTTATCAACCCTGGAATCACTTACAACACACATCATCACTTCGCCCTCAACTAGTCTATGTTCATTTTGTAACTCCTGTTTCAAGTTACTAATCATAGCAAGTGAACTAGTATCAAATACCCAGGGGCTACTATGAACACTAGTAAAGTACACATCAATAACATGTATATTATATATACTTTTTGTACACTTTTCCATCTTTCTTATTCGCTAAGTATTTGGGACAGTTCCGCTTCCAGTGACCATTTCCTTTGCAGTAGAAGCACTCGGTTTCAGGCTTGGGTCTAGCTTTGGGCTTCTTCATGGGAGTGGCAACTTTCTTGCCATTCTTCTTGAAGTTCCCTTTCTTTCCCTTGCCCTTTTACTTTAAACTAGTGGTCTTGTCAACCATCAACACTTGATGCTTTTCTTGATTTCTACCTTTGCCGATTTCAGCATCGCGAAGAGCTCGGGAATTGTTTTCGTTATCCCTTGCATATTACAGTTCATCAAAAAGTTCCAGTAACTTGGTCATAGTGACTAGAGAACTCTATCAATCACTATCTTATCTGGAAGATTAACTCCCACTTGATTCAAGTGATTGTAGTACCCAGACATTCCGAGCACATGCTCACTAGCTGAGCTATTCTCCTCCATCTTGTAGGCAAAAATACTTGTCAGAGGTCTTATACCTCTCGACACGGGCATGAGTCTGAAATACTAATTTCAACTCTTGGAACATCTTATATGCTCCGTGGCGTTCAAAACATTTTTGAAATCCTGGTTCTAAGCCGTAAAGCATGGTGCACTAAACTATCAAGTAGTCATCATACCTAGCTTGCCAAACGTTCATAACATCTGCCTCTGCTCCTGCAATAGGTCCATCACCTAGTGGTGCATCAAGGACATAATTCTTTTGTGTAGCAATGAGGATAATCCTCAGATCATGGAGCTAGTCCGCATCATTTCTACTAACATCTTTCAACTTAGTTTTCTCTAGGAACATATCATAAATAAAATGGGGAAGCTATACGCGAGCAATTGATCTACAACATAGATGTGCAAATACTATCATGACTAATTTCATGATAAATTTAAGTTCAATTAATCATATTACTTAAGAATTCCCATAGATAGACATCTCTCTAGTCATCTAAATGATCATGTGATCCATATAAACTAAATCATGTCCGATCATCACGTGAGATGGAGAAGTTTTCAATGGTGAACATCACTATGTTGATCATATCTACTATATGATTCACGCTCGACCATTCGGTCTCAGTGTTCCGAGGCCATATCTGCATATGCTAGGCTCGTCAAGTTTAACCTAAGTATTCTACTTGTGGAAAACTGGCTTGCACCCGTTGTATGTGAACGTAGAGCTTATCACACCCGATCATCACATGGTGTCTCAGCACGAAGAACTGTCACAACGGTGCATACTCAGGGAGAACACTTATACTTTGAAATTTTAGTAAGGAATTATCTCATAATGCTACCGTCGTACTAAGCAAAAATAAGATGCATAAAAGATAAACATCACATGCAATCAAAATATGTGACATGATATGGTCATCATCATCTTGTGCCTTTGATCCCCATCTCCAAAGTACCGTCATGATCTCCATCGTCACCGGCACGACACCATGGTCTCCATCATCTTGGTCTCTATCAACGTGTCGTCACATGGTCGTCTCGCCAACTATTGCTTTTGTAACTATTGCTATCACATAGCGATAAAGTAAAGCAATTATATGGCGCTTCCATATTATACAATAAAGAGACAACCATAAGGCGATAACTTTAACAAAACATGATCATTTCATACAACAATTTATATCTCATCACGTCTTGACCATATCACATCACAACATGCCCTGCAAAAACAAGTTAGACGTCCTCTACTTTGTTGTTGCAAGTTCTACGTGGCTGCTACGGGCTTCTAGTAAGAACCATTCTTACCTACGCATCAAAACCACACCGATTTTTCGTCAAGTGTGCTGTTTTAACCTTCAACAAGGACCGGGCATAGTCAAACTCGATTCAACTAAAGGTGGAGAAACAGACACCCACTAGCCACCTGTGTACGAAGCACGTCGGTAGAACCAGTCTCATGAATGCGGTCATGTAATGTCGGTCTGGGCCGCTTCATCCAACAATACCGCCGAATCAAAGTATGACATGCTGGTAAGCACTATGAATATTATCGCCCACAACACTTTGTGTTCTACTCGTGCATACAACATCTACGCATAAACCTGGCTCGGATGACACTGTTGGGGAACGCAGTATTTGAAAAAATTCATACAATCACGCAAGATCTATCTAGGAGATTCATAGCAATGAGAGGGGAGAGTGTGTCTACATACCCTCATAGACGGAAAGCGGAAGCGTTTAGTAACGCGGTTGATGTAGTCGAACGTCTTCGTGATCCAACTGCTCAAGTACCGAACGCACGGCACCTCCGCGATCTGCACACGTTCAGCTCGGTGACGTCCCTCGTACTCTTGATCTAGTTGAGGCCGAGGGTGAGTTTCGTCAGCACGACGGCGTGTTGACGGTGATGATGAAGTTACCGACGCAGGGCTTCGCCTAAGCACTACGACAATATGACCGAGGTGGAACACTGTGGAGGGGGGCACTACACATGGTTAAAGATCAACTTGTGTGTCTATGGGGTGCCCCCTGTCCCGTATATAAAGGAGGGGAGGAGGAGGAGGGTCGGCCTCAAGGGGTGCCCAAAGGGGGGATTCCTACTCCTAGTAGGAGTAGGTTTCCCCCTTTCCTAGTCCAAGTAGAAGAAGAAGGAAGGAGAGGGAGAGGGAGAGGGAGAAGGAAAGAGGGGGCGCCACCGCCTCCTAGTCCAATTCGGACCATCCCATGGGGGGGCGTGCTGCCTCCCTTTGTGGCCCGTCTCTCCTTTCCACTAAAGCCCAATAAGGCCCAACACATCCCTCGGTGAATTCCCGTAACTCCCCAGTTCTCCGAAAAATACCCGAATCACTCGGAACCTTTCCGATGTCCGAATATAGCCTTCCAATGTATGAATCTTTACCTCTCGACCATTTCAAGACTCCTTGCGATGTCCGTGATCTCATCCGGGACTCCGAACAACCTTCGGTACATCAAATGACATAACTCATAATACATATCGTCATCGAACGATAATCGTGCGGACCCTAAGGGTTAGAGAACTATGTAGACATGACCGAGACACATCTCCGGTCAATAACAATAGCAGAACCTGGATGCTCATACTGGTTCCTACATATTCTACGAAGATCTTTAATGGTCAAATCGCACAACAACATACATTGTTCCCTTAGTCATCGGTATGTTACTTGCCAGAGATTCGATCGTCTATATCATCATACCTAGTTCAATATCGTCACCGGCAAGTCTCTTTACTCATTCTGTAATGCATCATCCCGCAATTAACTCATCAGTCACATTGCTTGCAAGGCTTATAGCGATGTGCATTACTGAGAGGGCCCAGAGATACCTATCCGACAATCAGAGTGACAAATCCTAATCTCGATCTATGCCATCTCAACAAGCACCATCGGAGACACCTGTAGAGCATCTTTATAATCACCCAGTTATGTTGTGACGTTTGATAGCACACTAAGTGTTCCTCCGGTGTTCGGGAGTTGCATAATCTCATAGTCATAGGAACATGTATAAGTCATGAAGAAAGCAATAGCAATAGACTAAACAATCATAGTGCTAAGCTAGCGGATGGATCTAGTCCATCACATCATTCTCTAATGATGTGATCCCGTTCATGAAATGACAACACTGTCCATGGCTAGGAAACTTAACCATCTTTGATTAACGAGCTAGTCAAGGAGAGGCATACTAGGGACACTCTGTTTGTCTATGTATTCACACATGCACTAAGTTTCTGGTTAATACAATTCTAGCATGAATAATAAACATTTATCATGATATAAGGAAATATAAATAACAACTTTATTATTGCCTCTAGGGCATATTTCCTTCAATTACAAGATGGGGTACTACCTTGCCTATTGTATCTATCCTTGTGAGTGTCATTTGTCAAGATCATATCTGATCCCCATGGCAACAAATAGTGCACTTTGCAATACTACAAGAAGCAGCTAGGAAGGATGTGGGGAGGGTATTTGGAGTGCTCCAAACTCGTTGGAGTATTGTTCGTGGACCTGTATTGATTGGGAATCAAAGACATTGTGACAGGTGATGTCATGTTGTGTAATTTTGCACAACATAGTTGTCGAGGACAAGGGTGACCTGACTGTATGATTTTGAGAAGCCATCATTTGATTGTGGTTTTCAACTATCCATCGTATGCATTGCATTATTTGATTTAACCATGCTTTTTTGCTTTAAGAAGTCACTCGTTTTCTTTGTTCGAACCCAGATAACATCTGTGGTATTTCATTTTTTAATCTTTTTCCTATTTCTTTTACTCATGTGATCCATAGAGGTTTTATTTGACGAATGACCGTTGCTACAGACGATTTGGGACAATGCTCTTTTCGCTTTCTCCCAGCCCTACCACATACCTGCCTTTTGGTTTTTCATTTTTCTCTTATGTCCACGGTGTTTTCGCAATAACTACTCTCATTTCCCTCTTTTTTGCGGGCACCTCTCATTTTCCACTAGATGTATCTTCTTGCTTTCTCCGGTGCAACCTCACCGCTCAACCCCACTGTGCCTCATGTCGCCACCATAATCAACATTTTTCAGCATCAAGCAAAACAATGAATAGCCTTCCTGTAAGTGCATCTAGTGCCACCCCTAGTTGGTTTTGGAGTATTGACGACAAACCTAGTTGAGGGACTAATGTGTTTGTGAGAATTGCAGGATAACACAGGTAGAAGTCCCTCATCGATTCGGTTTTACTACCAGAGATGACCCCTAAAAATGTATGAAGACATTGAAGTCAAAGGTGGTATATGAAGATATTCACATCGAAGACTATGACAAGAGAAGATACGATATGAAGCCTATGGAGCTCGAAGACTTAGATCTTTCGTAGGTCTTTTTCTTTTGTGTTGAGTCATAGGAACCACCGTACTATTAAGTGGGGTCCAAGAGAACCAGTCAGAATGACTGAAGTGATGCCTAAACCAAAAACCTATGTCTTCGAGTGAAGACTATGAGAGCGAATCTTGTCCAGAGTCGGACAAGTCAGGTTTGCTTGTAGCCCAAGTAAAGTTGCCGTGTGAGTTTGAAATCGGACCGTTGGAACACATGTCAGTTCCTTAGTGACCCAGGGTCATTTCGGACAAATCAGGTCGGGTTGCCAAGTGGCTATAAATAGCCCACCCCCTACAACCATAAACGGTTGGCTGCTCAGATTGAAAGTACGGCTTTTGTCATTTGAGAGCAACCCACCTCGAAGCCTTTGAGAGAGAATTCCTTGTGAGGATAAAGCCCTAACCACTCAGAGCCAGAGAGAATTGGGCATCACTTAAGTCTTCTTGTCTGTGTGATCTGAAGACTTATTACACTTGAGGACTGTGCATTCTCCAGCCGGTTAGGCGTCGCGTTCTGAGCATCCAAGAGACATTGTGGATTGCCGGTGAACGAACTCTGTGAAGGTTTGGGAGTCTACCTTGAAGACTTACCAGAGTCATTGGGCGAGGTCTATCTGATCTTAGGTCAAGGAGAATACGGTGAGGACTGGGTGTCCTGAGCTGCGTGTTCAGGACTGGGTGTCCGGGATTGTGTGTCCTAAGGTTTAAATACCTAGCCGCTCCAACCAGACATACAGTTGTCACAACAACTGGAACTGGTCCAACAAATCATTGTCTTCAATGCATCACTGGTTTCACTTCACTTCACTTTACTTACTGTTACTCCTTGTGAAGTCATTGTATGTTTGCTCTATCATTTGTCTTCACTGAGTGACTGCGTGTTCTGTTTGGCTTCACAATATCTTCCTACCTGATCCTTACTACCTAGCTGCTATTAGTCTTTGTGCTTTCACTTCATTGAATACTTGACTATGGTTTGCCTAGTGTAGTCTACCTTCCGTTGCATGGTAATATGTTTAATTTTATAGTTTGTCTTCAAAACTCCCATGTTCTGAAGACTTTCATAAAAATCGCCTATTCACCCCCCCCTCTAGTCGATATAACACACTTTCAATTGGTATCAGAGCAAGGTGCTCCCTTGTTCTGTGTGAGTCGGTTTAACCACCTGGAGTTTTAGCTATGTCGACTGCAGGGATAATTAAAGTCTCCGCTGCGTGCCCCGTCTTCGATGGAACTGAATATCCCTACTAGAAGAATAAGATGCGTATGCATCTTGAAGCCATTGACGTCGACCTATGGTATGTCGTCGAGAACGGCGTTCCCAAGGCTGGAGAAGGTGTCACTGCTGCTGATGTCAAGAAATTCATTCAACTGGACTCTACTGCCAAGAATATCATCTGTGGTCATCTGACTAAAGGACAGTATGGCCGTGTGAGTGCTTTGAAGACATCCAAGCTGGTCTGGGACTGGCTCTCCAAAGTCAATGAAGGCATCTCAACCCAGAGAGATCAGAGAATCAGTGTCCTTCGCAACTCTTCAACCGCTTCAAGCGAAATGACAATGAGAATGTCCAGCACACATTTGACCGACTCACTGACATCACAAATGAGCTTCAAGCCCTCGGCGCCACTGAGATTACCAAACACGAAGTCGTCAAGACGCTGCTGAGATCACTTGATAGTTCGTTTGACATCCTGGCCCTGATGATTCAAGAACGTCCTGATTTCAAGACACTCGATCCGTCTGACATACTTGAGAGGCTCAACACACATGAGTTTCAGCTTTCGGAGAAAAGAGAGATCTACGGTACAAACTATGGGCGAACTCGTGCCTTGAAGGCAAAAGCTGTCTCCTCATCTGAAGAAGAATCTGACAGCAGTTCTGATGACCCTGAAGACATTGGAAGGGAACTTGCTATGCTTGTCAAGAAGTTCCAAAAATTCACCAAGAAGAAAGGCTTCAGAAAGTCTTCCCGATCAAGTTCAAGGAATGATGAAGCTCCTGCTCATGACTATAAGAAGAAAACATGTCACAAGTGCAAGAAACTTGGCCACTTCATCTCTGAGTGTCCACAGTGGGACAATGAGAACAAAAAGAAGAAGAAGAGCAAGGAATATGACTCTGACGACAAGAAGAAGAAGAAATACTCAAAGTCTTCTTCCAAGTCTTCCTCAAAGTCTTCATCACACAAGAAGAGCTCATCTGGCAAGGCACGTGCGTTTGTTGGCAAGGAAATGGATTCAGAGGAGGAGTCTGCTTCTGAGGAGGCGGAGGTGGAGTCTGAGGAGGAATCCGACTCAGGCGTCGCAAGTCTGGCTACAACATTTGTTGCCAAGTACATCTTCAACACTGAAGACAATGACTTCATCACCGACACCGATGCAAATGACAAGGACTACTCCGCTTCTACCTACTGCTTCATGGCATGCGGTGCCAAGGTAAACACACGCACTACTCACTATCAAACATCTAGTGACGATGACTCTGATTGTGGTTCAAAACCTAGCTACAAAACACTTGCTAAAATTGCAACTGAACAACAGAAAGCTATGGAACATATTCAAAAACTGTTAGACAGAAGCGATGATCTGTTAGGTGCTGAAATGACTCGATCTGAATCCTTAATTGAAGACATAAAAAATCTTCACGTTAAGTATCAAGAACTTGAAAGTCTTCATGAAACTCTCTCAACGACTCATGAAAAGCTTTCCTATGATTATCTTCAAAGGAAGCAAGATCTTGAGAAATTGAGAGCGGTTCATGAAGATCTTCAAACGGAAAACAAGTCACTTCGCTCCAAACAGATCAGTCCCGCTCAGGAAGGATTTGAACCACCATGTCTTAAATGCATTGAGCGTGATAATGCTACTTCTGTTGCTGAATGTTCTACTGCTACTGCTGTTGCAATATCTTCAATTGTTGATGCGGTAACTAACCCCTCTGCTGAGGATACCACCGCTATTGCTGATGAGAATGCTAGGTTGAAGACATTGCTTGAAACAGGGATGTACAAAAGTCTTAAAGGGCATCAGACGCTGTGCGATGTCCTGAAAAAGCAGATTCTGAACCGAAACCCTAGGAAAGAGGGTGTAGGGTTCGTAAGGAAAATGAATGCAGATGGCTCTTACTGGAAACCTGAGCAGTACCCCAAAACCATGTGGGTTGCTGCAAAGGAACCTTCAGCAGATCCATCCAATCTATCTGGCTTCACTTGTGCTAACCCCATTATCATTGATGAATCCTTTAATGCAAACTATATACTGTTTAGGAATCAGAATGGTGAAGTGTTTGCCAGGTACATTGGTACTAACTGCAGGAATGGACAGCCTATGAAGAAGATCTGGGTTCCAAAAAGGTGTCTGGAGAGTCTTCCTGTGAATGTCATCATGACACCTCACGTGAAGAAGACAAACCTCAGACCAAAGGCTTCATACAGTCCAAAGGCTTCATACAGACAGAGGACTCACCTGAGTCGCACTAACGCAAATGTTTTGTAGGAAAATCATACTCAGGCATATGAATATGAGAGCGGTTCATCAAACCGCTATGTTCATAAGACCAAGAACTATTCTGCTTATTCTTATGAGTACTATTATCCGCCTGCAAGACTGTTTGCTAAGGCTTCAAAGCCAAAATTCTCAGATGCTGCACTTAGACTTATTGCTTCTAAGCCACCCTTGAAGATGTGGGTGGTTAAGAAGGCTTAACTCTCTTTTGCAGGGAAAGGTCTCCAGCAGAAAACCAAAATCATCTGACTCTATTGTTGGGGACCTTAAACATCTTGTAGGGCGCAAGATCAAATGCCCAAATGGTCTTACTATGTACTTCATACCTGAATCGCTTGCTACTCTCCCTATTAGTCCTAACCTGGATCTAAGCTTTCATAACCCACTGGTTCGTCAAATGTTTTTGCTTCACAATGCTCTTGGTGAAACCTATCCCCCTAACTGCACTGTAGGGTATGACACCAGCGTCGTCAGAATGGATTATTGACAGTGGGTGTACAAATCACATGACTGGAAAAAGAAGTCTTCTTGTGGACTCAACCTTACGTCCATCCGACAAAAGCCACATCACATTTGCTGACACTGGTAAAAGTAAGGTATTGGGTCTAGGTAGAGTTGCAATCTCAAAGGATCAACACATGGATGAAGTCATGCTTGTTGAATTCCTTGGCTTCAACTTAATGTCTGTCTCAATGCTTTGCGATTTGAACATGATCGTAATGTTTGGAAAATATCGTTGCCTTGTACTAATGGAATCTGACAAGTCTCTAGTGTTTGAAGGGTATCGAAAAGATGATTTGTATGTGGTACATTTCTCAGCAGGGCCACAGCTTGCAGTATGTCTTCTAGCAAAGGCTTCAGAATGCTGGCTCTGGCATCAGAGGCTTGGACATGCTGGCATGAGGAACCTCCACACCCTTGCGAAGAAGAAGCATGTAATAGGCATCGAGGGCGTCAAGTTCAAGAAAGACCACTTATGTGGTGCCTGTGAAGCAGGGAAGATGACGAGGGCCAAACATCCCTCGAAGACAATCATGACTACTACTCAACCCTTCGAACTGCTTCACATGGATCTTTTCGGTCCCACTCATTACTCAACTCTAACTACTGCTCCTTGCCTCTATGGCTTCGTTATTGTTGATGATTATTCTAGATATACTTGGGTGCACATAATCCTTTACAAGACTGAAGTGCAGGATGTCTTCAGACGCTTCGCCAATCGAGCTATGAACAATTTTGGCGCCAAGATAAAGCACATCAGAAATGAAAATGGCACTGAATTCAAGAACACTGGCCTTGATACATATCTTGATACCTTGGGCATCACACATGAATTCTCAGCCCCGTACACGGCACAGCAGAATGGCGTAGTCGAACGCAAGAACAGAACACTAATTGAGATGGCCAGAACGATGCTAGATGAATACAAGACCCCAAGAAAATTCTGGCCCGAAGCCATTGATACTGCATGCCATACAATCAATCGTGTTTATCTTCACAAGCTACTGAACAAGACATCTTATGAGCTCCTTACTGGTAAGAAGCCAAATGTCAGTTACTTCAGAGTATTTGGCGCAAGGTGCTGGATCAAGGACCCACATCACACCTCAAAATTTGCACCAAAAGCACATGAGGGTTTTATGCTCGGATATGGAAAGGATTCGCACTCCTACAGAGTCTTCAATCTCTTTCATTACAAAGTGGTTGAAACAGTGGATGTGCGGTTCGATGAGACCAACAGTTGACAAAGAGAGCAGCTGCCAAATGTGCTAGATGAAGTTCCATCCAGTGAATCAATCAAGCTAATGGGAACTGGAGAAATTATACCTTCTGAAGCTCATCCTGAAGAATAACTTATCATTTTAGCACCTGATCAACATGAAGACAATGCTAAGCCTGAAGACATTCCTTCCAACAACGACAATGAACAGCAAGAGCAAAGTCTTCGCCCTGTACATCCTCGCGTTGCCAATGAAGTGCAGATTGAAAGAATAATTGATAGCATCAATGCACCTGGTCCACTCACTCGTTCAAGGGCAACTCAGCTAGCAAATTTCTGTGGGCACTTCGCATTTGTCTCAATAGCAGAACCCAAGAAAGTTGAAGAAGCCTTCATGGAACCTGAATGGATTCAAGCTATGCAAGAAGAGCTTCAACAGTTTGAGATGAATAATGTATGGGAACTGGTTAAGCGTCCTAATCCACGGAAGCACAATATAATAGGCACCAAATGGATATACCGCAACAAGCAAGATGAGCATGGTCAAGTTGTCAGAAACAAAGCTCGTCTCGTTGCTCAAGGATATACTCAAGTGGAAGGCATTGACTTCGATGAAACATTTGCTCCTGTGGCTAGACTTGAAGCCATACGCATACTGCTGGCCTATGCAAATCATCATAACATACTTCTATATCAAATGGATGTGAAGAGTGCCTTTCTCAATGGCAAGATTGAAGAAGAAGTGTATGTTGCACAACCACCTGGCTTTAAAAATCCAAAACATCCTGACATGGTATACAAGCTCAACAAGGCACTGTATGGCCTCAAAAAAGCCCCTCGGGCCTGGTATGACACACTCAAATACTTCCTGAAGAGCAAAGGCTTCATACCTAGTTGCCTAGATCCCACTCTTTTCACGAAGACATATGATGGTGAACTGTTTGTGTGCCAAATATATGTGGATGACATTATCTTCGGCTGCACCAATCAGAAGTATAGTGAAGAGTTTGGATATATGATGCAAGAGCAATATCAGATGTCCATGATGGGGGAGCTGAAGTTCTTCCTTGGTCTTCAAATACGACAACAATGCAATGGCATCTTCATATCTCAAGAGAAGTATCTCAAAGATTGCCTGAAGAAGTTCGGTATGCAAGACTGCAAAGGCTTCACAACACCAATGCCAGCCAAACATCATCTGGGTCCTGACGACAATGGTAAAGAGTTCGATCAAAAGGTATACCGCTCCATGATTTGTTCTTTACTTTATCTATGTGCATCTAGGCCAGATATTATGCTTAGTGTTTGCATGTGTGCTCGATTTCAAGCGGCACCAAAGGTGTCGCATCACTTAGATGTGAAGCGAATTCTTCGATATTTGGCTCACACCCCAACTCTAGGATTATGGTATCCAAAGGGCTCAGAGTTTGATCTGATTGGATTCTCAGATGCTGATTATGCTGGTGAAAAAGTTGATCGCAAGTCTACATCAGGCACATGTCACTTTCTGGGACGATCACTTGTATGTTGGTCTTCAAAGAAGCAGAACTGTGTATCTCTCTCCACTGCTGAATCTGAATACATTGCTGCTGGATCTTGCTGCGCTCAGCTTCTGTGGATGAAGCAAACACTCAAGGACTATGGCATTCATCTGAAGCAAGTGCTACTTTACTACGAAAACGAAAGCGCCATCAATATTGCTAACAACCCAGTTCAGCACTGGAAGACAAAGCATATTGAAATTCGTCATCACTTTCTCAGAGATCATGTTGTGAAGGAAGACATTGATATCATACACGTCAACACTGAAGAGCAATTGGCAGATATCTTCACCAAGCCCTTGGATGAGAAGAGGTTTTGCAAGTTACGGTGTGAGCTAAATATCCTGGAATCCTCAAATGTCCTGTGATCAGGCACACATCCTAACCCATATGCATATTGATGACTTAGATGTGCAACACACGAAGTGAAGTATATCTTCAATCAATGAAGACATACATTCTAAGTGTGAATACATTAATGTGGAATTTGACTTCGGAGCGCCACGATAATTGTGCGCCGTGTCTGGGTCTAATACTTCCTATACGGTGGGTAACGCCACCACCAAACGTTCTATTTTGAAGTGTTTCACTCATGGCATTACCTTGCAATGTCTTCACATTTAGTTTGGCTTCGAACTCAACATATTTTCATGATTATCTTCACTATGTTGATTATATATATATATATATATATATATATATGCTAGTGTTCTGTCCTCTACAGCATTCACTTATAGCTATGTCTTCGTGTTGAATCTTTTGAACTAAGTGAATGTGATTGGACCCCAACTTCTCTATGCTTTCTATCTCAAACTCTATCTCTCCAAGTCATATGCATTCTATTGAAACTGTCGAATGTCTTCTCTGCGTCATTGTCAGCAGAAGATATAGAGACAACCATTAAGTCCGTTTTCAATGCTCATTCCTCCACATGAAATCCGGAGAAGTAGGAACGACCACCCGACAATCCAGGCATGCGTGGGACGTGGAACAAAACCCAAAATTCCGCATACTGGCCACGTGTTCCTCAGATGCGAATCGCCAGGGGCACCTGTGTAATAGCACAGTGCCGCCCCTGTGCCTATAAATACACACTCACAGCGGTCATTATCTCTTCTTCCACCCTCGCACGAACCCTAGCGCCACCGCTAGCTCTCAACGACGCCGGCGACGAAGCGCTTCGCTGCCGCAACCTCTCCGACACCGTCTTCACGCCGACCGGGGACATCGTCCTCTCTGCCGTCACCGTAGGTGTCCTCCGTCGCCAAGTTAGGGCACGGAAGAGTGAACTGCTCGGCCTCATCTCCCACTCCGTCTAGCAGTTCTCAGTGTGGTAAATAAAACTCCCTTTTTACAGCACCATTGATCCTATTGATCTGTCACTTTCTACCACAAGCAGTTTCTGTTCACACAAGCTAGATCTTTCTCATACTGCATCTCATAACATGCCTAGTATATTCACTTGTACTTCACAAAGTAGTTAGATTCCTCACTTGTACTGATCTGTGGATTCGTACAAATCTGGAACTAACTTCTTATCTATGAGTGAATGTCTTCGCACGATGAGGTCAATGTCTTCTAAACTGATTTATCTTCAAAATCTTCTGAGAATGCATATGACCTCTTCCCCTTCCCTCGCACCTTCATGCTGTCACAGGTACATGTCCGTGGGAGAATCCTTTGGTTCTCATAGTCTGCATTCATTTGCAGAATTCTTACAGCATCACATAAATTCTCCTGAAGCCAGTTCCTGTTGGTCCAGCAAGAGAAAGCCTTTGAAGCCTTTGAACGTCTTGAAGCCTTTCAAGTTAAAGTTTATGGCTTCAGAGAAAGCAGCAAGGAAGGGGGGCAGACAACGTCGTGGCGGAACATCCAGAGATCTGCCTGATGAACTCGCAGAAATGTATAAGACATATCCTGAAGAAGATTATAGTCAGCGCAAGACCCGAATCCAATGGATTCGACGCTATTGGGCAGAACAATGGTTCAAATACCGCTTCACAACCCAAGAGTATGCTGAGAAAAGTGCCATCAAAAGACCGTGGGGAGACATCTTATACAAGAACCTTCTACCCAGGTCCAGAGATGAAGCTATTGCCCAAAGCTTCTATCCATGCATGGTCCGTGGGCCATAGCCTGATGATGCACATCCGTCGTCACTACTCTAGTGTCGTGACGACAATCTGTTCAAGTGCAACTTCCAGTTTGCCCAAAACTCAGCGAAGCAGAACAAGAAGAAATTTGGGTTAGACTTCAACCCTGGTCCCTCAGCACCAAGGGCAGATGGCACACGACATGCAGAACCCAATGTCATCGGTCCATTCGCCAACCTTGAAGGCCTCATCACCTACATCTTGGTTCAAGGGAGTGCAGTGAATGAGCCTACGGCTGACACTGAGTCTGATGATGCGCCTGCAGTACCGAAGCCAAAGCAGTTGAAGAAGCCAAAAGCTTCAAAGCCAGCCCCTTCACCAAAAATCTCAAGGGCGAAGCCATTGGCAACTGCACCTCCTGAAGACAGTGTGCAGTCTGAAGATTTATCACACGTCTCCAAGCCCCAGAAGGCCAAGATGCCTCTGTCTCACACTGGCAAAGAGCTAATAGCTGCTGCCATCCTACGCAACGACGACATTGATCTGTCAAGCGATGAAGATCTTGCAGATGACGCTCTTGAGCAACTCATCAAGAGCAAAGAAGAAGCAGAAATCTTCAATGATCTGCCTCTCTTTGATGTCACCATCATCCACAACATCATTGACGAGTGGTTTGACACGCCAAACATCAGCTTTGAAGATCTGCAGCTTCCTATTGGCCTCAGTGTCGCCTTCCAAGGCGCCATTGCTTCAGAACTTGCTATTGCCCAGCGCATTGTTGAACTGAAGCAGAAGATTGACTATGAAAAGGATCAGTTCAAGAAGCATATGGCCAAGCTCAGCGTGCAAGAAGTGAAGAACTTCAAGACCATGATGCACGAGCTCAAGGAAGCCTTTGTGAAGAAGCGTGCAGAAGCTCAGGGTTCGCGTGAGCGCATGAAGACTCTGGCTGACAGATGTGTGCAAGCCTATAATGAGGCTGAGAAGCGCAAAGCACTTGGGCGTCCTGGCATCGACCCCAGGATGGCCGCAAAGAAGAAGAAGAAGCCTGCTATGGCTGAATCTGATGCACCAAGGCAAGAAGCAGTTCCGATTGTCTTCCCAACGAGAATGACTGGCTCGAAGCAAAAGAGCCGGTCAATAGCTTCAGAGCTCAAGAAGACAAGAACTGCTGAGGCTGAAGCCAGGAAGAGGAAACACTCTGAAGCCTCTCCTACTGCCCCCACCAAGAAAAAGAGAAAGACCAAGAAAGCTCAGGCTGCTCCCATAGAGCCCTTGATAGTTGAACCCATTTCTATGGTTCATCCTAACGCAGAACGTCAATTGACAGTTCATGAGCCTGCTTCCACAGAGGCTCCTGAAGTTGAAGACATTCCAGCAGCTGATCCCATCGCTGCTGAAGACATTGGTCATCATGACAATGTAGAAGATGATGCAGTCCTTCCTCAGTTTGAAAACAGCAAACTCATCAGCATTGGTCGTCCACTGACGCCACTTGCACAGGATGCTTCATGGGCAGATCACCCACAAGAGGAAGAAGAAGTACCACAAGATCCCACTCCCTTGTTCCACCAAGAAGCAGTTGTCCAGGAGAACGTGCCTGTGACTGACCCTCCAGCTAGTCAAGTGGAGGATGAAAATCCTGAGGCTGCCACAACCACCAATGAAGCTAATGTGGAGCCCTCCCCAGCAAAAGCTTCAGAAGACAGCGAAGCCACTGATCCCGCCACTTCTGTTCCTGAGTCTGCTGCCGGTCCCCAATTCAACTATCATGTCGAGCACAGGCCTCAGGTCCAGAAGCCAATCCGAAGATTGCCAAGGTTTCCAGGTCCTGCATCAGCACCTGGCTCCTTCAACATCAATGGCTTCATGGCAGACAACACGTTCTTCAATAGCTCCAGGAACCCCTACTCAAGGGCAAGGATATCATCTGATTGGTTCTGGAGCTATCCTCAACGAAGCTATTACTCTTGCGTTCTTTACAACCAAGGTCGCATCTTCCCTCACAAGCGCCTTGATGTTGAAGCTATAGCTGGTCTGCCCTGTCTAGAAGAAGCATTGGATTGCTTCAAGCAAGTGGGTCTGCTGCAGTTTGTTACTGATGAAGAGCATTGGAATGAAGAGCTGCTGCTACAATTCTATGCCACACTTCACATCAAAGGAGATAGCAGAGATCCGAAGACTTGGGTCCTGGAGTGGATGACTGGCAACGTTCATCACGAAGCCAATGCATTTGACATCATTGAGCTCACTGGCTTGCCCACTCCTGGCGATCTCTTCGAGCAAGGCTGTCAGCTGCATGCTGAAGCTATTGAGAGCATCTTTCAGCGACCAGAACCTAATATGAGTCAAATGCTCAGCATGATGAAGCCATTGCCCCCAGATGCTGCGTATCCCACAGAGTTCTTCGTTGAAGACCTTGAGTACTTGCCCAGAACCATCTATCACATCATCAGGCGAACTCTCTGGCCTATCAAAGGGCACTCTCCAAATGCCAAGCTTCAGGGTGCAATGAAGACTTTGGTCTTCTATATACTTCATGGCAAATGCTTCAATGCACAGGACTTCTTCATACGCCAACTTGCTGCATCAGGCATTGATCTGTTTGGTTTGAAGTTTTACGCCCCTTGGGTCATGCGGCTGATCAAGCTACACTCCGCCATCTCTTATCAGCCCTCAGCCCGCAACCATCGGATCTTCTTGCCTGACGTGGACATGTCTACTGAAGCCATATATTCTGAGCCTGCTAAGCAACCTCTAAGTCTTCAGAATGCAGAACATCAGAGTTTTACACAGAATGTTGAAGGCGTTGAAGCAGTTTCTCGGGTGTATCCTTTGGCTGGCACTACACGTGCACCACACCCTGCTTCCACTGAAGCCACTGACAGTGCCACTGCTCCAAGACCCAAGAAGCGCACTCGTGTTCTCAACGACCGAGAGCTTCTTGTGGCTCTACATCAGAAACAAGATAGGCATCATGACTGGCTGAAGCGTCAGATGAAAAGCCTCTTGGTGGATGTTAATTGCACTCGAAATCTTGCCACCAAGAATGCGTTCATTGCCCATGAAACCTGTCGCCGCACATGGATAGGGCTAACGATGATGCTTTCTGAAGCTGATCTTCAAGATGATGGCTTCACTGAGAGATTCAAGTTTGACTCCACACCTCCTCGAAGGGCTGTGCTGCTAGGAACTCCATCCCTTGAAGACTCTGAGTTCTCTTCCTCTGCTGCCACAGTGGCTGCCAGAATTATTGAGGAAGAAGACGATGCTACTTCACCGCCATATCCTTCAGCACCTCCAAGCTCTTCTGCACCGCCAAACAACACCAACAACCCTGCTACTTCACCTACTCCTCATGGGAACGAGTAGAGGCTCTATGTCTTCAAACCTTTTTGGTCATTACTGACAAAAGGGGGAGAAGCATATGAGATTGATAGTCTTCAAGCGGGTCCATATGGGCGGGTGCTTTATATTTTGCTTCGTGCTTACAACTCTCGTTTTTGCTACATTTGGTTCTTATGAGTTGTAACACTTAAACTAGATGGTCGTCTGCTACTTATTTGCCACCTTGTTTTGCGAAGATAAATTCCGCATGTGCGACAATAAATTCCGCACTTAGCTCATTCTGTAGACGTCCATTTTCCATTATGCATGTCATTATCTTCATATACCTTAACATGCATAGTGGATTGCCATCATAAGTTGAAGTGGATCTCCACAAGTACAACCTTCCATGTGCATTTGCATTCCAAAAGCAAATTAACTCATATGCACATCTTCAGGGGGAGCCCTTGCAACTTATGAAGACAATTCCTTATTCTTTACAATTTCACAGATTATATTCCCCGTTGAAAACTTCAACTAGTTTGTCATCAATCACAAAAAAGGGGGAGATTGTAGGTGCATCTAGTGCCACCCCTAGTTGGTTTTGGAGTATTGACGACAAACCTAGTTGAGGGACTAATGTGTTTGTGAGAATTGCAGGATAACACAGGTAGAAGTCCCTCATCGATTCGGTTTTACTACCAGAGATGACCCCTAAAAATGTATGAAGACATTGAAGTCAAAGGTGGTATATGAAGATATTCACATTGAAGACTATGACAAGAGAAGACACGATATGAAGCCTATGGAGCTCGAAGACTTAGATCTTTCGTAGGTCTTTTTCTTTTGTGTTGAGTCATAGGAACCACCGTACTGTTAAGTGGGGTCCAAGAGAACCAGTCAGAATGACTGAAGTGATGCCTAAACCAAAAACCTATGTCTTCGAGTGAAGACTATGAGAGCGAATCTTGTCCAGAGTCGGACAAGTTAGCTTTGCTTGTAGCCCAAGTAAAGTTGCCGTGTGAGTTTGAAATCTGACCGTTGGAACACGTGTCAGTTCCTTAGTGACCCAGGGTCATTTCGGACAAATCAGGTCGGGTTGCCAAGTGGCTATAAATAGCCCACCCCCTACAACCATAAACGGTTGGCTGCTCAGATTGAAAGTATGGCTTTTTTCGTTTGAGAGCAACCCACCTCGAAGCCTTTGAGAGAGAATTCCTTGTGAGGATAAAGCACTAACCACTCAGAGCCAGAGAGAATTGGGCATCAGTTAAGTCTTCTTGTCTGTGTGATCTGAAGACTTATTACACTTGAGGACTGTGCATTCTCCAGCCAGTTAGGCGTCGCGTTCTGAGCATCCAAGAGACATTGTGGATTGCCGGTGAACGAAGTCTGTGAAGGTTTGGGAGTCTACCTTGAAGACTTACCAGAGTGATTGGGAGAGGTCTATGTGATCTTAGCTCAAGGAGAATACAGTGAGGACTGGGTGTCCTGAGCTGCGTGTTCAGGACTGGGTGTCCGGGACTGTGTGTCCTAAGGTTTAAATACCTAGCCGCTCCAACCAGACGTACAGTTGTCACAGCAACTGGAAATGGTCCAACAAATCATTGTCTTCAACGCATCACTAGTTTCATCTTCACTTAACTTTACTTACTGTTACTCCTTGTGAAGTCATTGTATGTTTGCTCTATCATTTGTCTTCACCGAGTGACTGCGTGTTCTGTTTGGCTTCACAATATCTTCCTACCTGATCCTTACTACCAAGCTGCTATTAGTCTTTGTGCTTTCACTTCATTGAATACTTGACTATGGTTTGCCTGGTGTAGTCTACCTTCCGCTGCACGGTAATAGGTTTAATTTTATAGTTTGTCTTCAAAACTCCCATGTTCTGAAGACTTTCATAAAAATCGCCTATTCACCCCCCCCTCTAGTCGACATAACGCACTTTCACTTCCTCTCTTTTTTAGAATCAACGTGCACTTTTATTGATTATCCCATATCCAAGATCTCATCTGAAATAACATGTAAAATACAATCAACTGGCTCTTTAAGCCAAACCCCACAAAGTTCTTGAGTGACTCCCACCCGAGCTAATATATGAGCCCCTTTCTTACCTGATCGCCTAACCCAAGTTGCTTGGTAATATGTCTCCAACGTGTCTATAATTTATGAAGTATTCGTGCCATGTTTACAATATTTCTATATGATTTTGGTATAATTTGATTAGAACTAACCCGGACTGACGCTGTTTTCAGCAGAACTACCATGGTGTTGTTTTTGTGCAGAAATAAAAGTTCTTGGAATGCGATGGAAAACAACGGAGATTTTTTTGGAAAATATGAAAAATACTGGAACAAAAATCTACCGGAGGGGAGTCACGGGGTTCCCACGAGGGTGGGGGCCGCGCCCACCCCCTTAGGGCGCGCCCCCTGCCTTGTGGACTCCCCGAGGGCCCCCCTGACGTGAAATCAACACCAAATTCTCCTATAAATATAGAAACCTCGGAAAATTAACCTAGATCGGGAGTTCCGCCGCCAGAAGCCTCCGTAGCCACCGAAAACCAATCTAGGCCCTCTCTAGAACCCTGCCGGAGCGGGCCATCATCACCGAAGGGCATGGAGGAGGATCCCGGAGGGGCCATTATCATAATGAAGGCCGAGGACCAGAGGGAGAACCTCTCCCCATCTAGGGGGAGGCCATGGAGGAGGAAGAACAAGGGGGAGAACCTCTCCTCATCTCTCTCGGTGGCACCAGAGTGCCATCGAGAGGGGAATCATCGCCGTGGTGATCGTCTTCATCAACATCACCATCATCATCATCATCACCATCCTCATCTCTTTTACGCGGTCCACTCTCCCGCACCCCGCTGTAATCCCTAATTGAACATGGTGCTTTATGCCACATATTATGATCCAATGATGTGTTGCCATCCTATGATGTTCTGAGTAGATATCCCTTGTCTTTGGGTTGATTGATGATCTAGATTGGTATGAGTTGTATGTTTTACTTTGGTGCTGTCCTATGGTGCCCTCCGTGTTATGAAAGCATGAGGGATTCCCGCTGTAGGGTGTTGCAATACGTTTATGATTCGCTTATAGTGGGTTGCGTGACTGACTGAAACACAAACCCGAGTAAGGGGGTTGTTGCGTATGGGATAAAGAGGACTTGATGCTTTAATGCTATTGTTGGGTTTTACCTTAATGATCTTTAGTAGTTGCGGATGCTTGCTAGAGTTCCAATCATAAGTGCATATGATCCAAGAAGAGAAAGTATGTTAGCTTATGCCTCTCCCTCATATGAAACTGCAGTAGTGATTACCGGTCTTGTTAACAATTGCCTAGGACAATTCCGCACACAGATCCACCATTATTCTACACTCGCTATTTATAATATTTAGTAATATATTTTAACTTTATGATAACATCACCTATTTTTATGTTTTAGCTCTCCGATATCATACAAAGTTATCCACTTCATACCCACAACGTAGTTTTATTTCTCATTTCTAGTTGGAAGGAAACGTTCGGCGTACGTAGAGTCGTATCAGTGGCAGATAGGGCTTGAGAGAATATTGATCTTACCTTTAGCCCCTTGTGGGTTCGACACTCCATACTTATTAGTTCCACCTTTGGAAATTGCTATGATGATTCCCTGCACTTGGGGATTATCACTTGGAACTCTTCAAAAGACTACAATAGTCTCTTGATATCTTCAATGATTGGTCTTGCCACTAAGAGGTTCTTTGTCATATCATTGAGCATAGTTGCAATGCCTTTGTTGTTGACTTCCACATGTACCTTAGTAGCTCCCACCTAGATCGCCATTTGCAATGCTCTTAAGTAGGCAAAGATTTCAGAGCTTTCAGGTTCGGAGATGCCCGGGAAGACACAACACAAGCCTCCCTATATGCTCCATCATGGCCTCGTAAGACCACCCTTCACACATCTCTCTATCTTTAAGCTTCGGCAGCACACCAACCGTGTTATCTTTGAGCTATCCTTGCTCAGGAGGGAACCAACTCTCAACCAGTGCCATAGATGGGCACTTATAGCCTGACACTCATGTACATATGCCCACTCCAAGACATGCATGTGCACAATTTGTGCTACTGCTCTTGGATCAGTAATCTTCTTGCCTTCCCTTGCTTCATCCCTTGCAAACCATAACTCATACACTTCCTGAATCATTAATAACTTTTGTTGTTCACACGCTTCAGCAAATCATTGCAACAACCACGCAACTAGCTCGCCACGGGGTCCGTCTGACACTGTTTGGATTACCACTAGAACCCCTTTCCCCGAGCTTAGAACTTTCCAAAACCTCGCTGAATGCGTGCACAACTGGAATCGTTGGTGCACGATTTTTACTTGTCCACATAATGCATAGAACACTCCTGGCTTGATCTTGCGCCTATGCAATTCAGCTCCCACGGCCAAACCGTTCTGGATTAACCAACACCTATATATGAATTCTTGCCTAACCAGGTGCATCTGCGTTTCACAGTGCCAACCAGTTTTATGCTTATTCACCGAAGAGGAGGACTCTGGTTGTTCATTTTTTCCTATTTAGGGACATTCTAAGATGGTAAGCAAATATCACAGTGAACTGGCCCAACTTCATGTGATTCCATGCCAGGAAGTTGTTGCATCCCAGTTCAGCAATGGCCATTTGGTTGATATCGTATGCATCGTTAGCAGAAAACATCTATCTATCTTGGCATGATATCACCCAGTGCCATCCAGGGTCATTAGATCGCTCACACGAGTAACTCCATGTACACACTCATGCCCAAGTAGCTTCATACAACCCATTATGGGGATCCAATTTGTACGATGGATACTAATAGATGCCCATCACTGATATGCCATGTCGCTCCTTTCCGTAGAGAATCACAACCATGCATTATACTCCGGAACGTGTACGGCGCTCTCCCGGGCAAGTGGCCTTCATGATAGAGCACTCTCTATAGTACCTGGTGAATGTGTCCTCGATGATGTCGATGCCACAGTGGGGCATGTACTCAATTTATCATCAAATAAGGATGAAGGAGTCCGACTAGGTGGCCACTGCATTCATAACTCCATATGGACCATTCTGCTTCAACACAATTCCCTTTGGCTAAAAAATGCTGGCAAAACCTATCAACGCATGATGCAAACATGTTTGTAGCTGCAGATCGGCAAGTCAGCCAAAGCCTACGTAGACGACGTTGTTGTCAAAACCAAGCAGTTTGCCACACTTGTCGATGATCCATGGAATACATTCAAAAACCTCTGAGCATACAACATCAATCTCAATCCAAAAAATGTGCCTTCAGCGTCCCATCCGGCAAGCTAATCGGCTTCATCTTATAACATAGAGGAGTCGAGGTGAACCTTGATAAGATCAATGCGTTGGCATGCTTAGAAGTGTTGACCGAGCTCAAACACATCCATAAATTAGCAGGGTGCATAGCCTCCCTGAGCCGATTTATCTCACGACTCGGTGGAAAGGCTCTCCCTCTATACAGACTGCTTCAACAGACCAAGAACTTCAAGTGGACCGAAGAAGCCAACATGACTCTAGAAGAAATCAAGACGCTCATGTCTACTAATCCAATCCTAGCTGCCACCTACCTCAGCAAACCAATGTTGTTGTACATCAGCACCAATCAAGTTGTCATGCAGTCCTGGTCCTTGAGCGCGACATGGAAGGACACAAGTTAAAGGTACAGAGGCTGGTATATTATGTCTTTGAAGTGCTTACCCTGTATAAAACAAGGTACACATGGTACCAGGAGATAACATGCGTAGTGTTCATGGCTTCTCAAAAACTACAACACTACTTTCAGGAGTGCTTAGTAGCCGTAGACTTGGAGGTACCACTCAATGGCATCATCAATAACCATGATGCCATCGACAAAATTGCAAAATGGTCCATTGAACTATTGCCTTTGAAAATAACGTATCGACCACGTCGAGGCCATTAAATCCCAAGTATTGGCTGATTTCATGGTTGAGTTGACACAGGGACGAGCACCCCGAGAGCATGACACCTACTAAAATTGGGTAATATATTTTGATGGATCCAAAATGTTCGCTAGGCTAGGTGCACGAGTGGTGCTCACATCACCGACATGTGACACTGTTAAGTATGTACTTCAAATTGTGTACACCGACTCCAACAACGTGGCAGAATATGAAGCGTTGCTTCATGAATTGAGGATGACGGTCTCCATTGGAATCCAATGTCTCAAGGTTCAAGGCGACTCCAACCTTGGGATTTCGCAAGTCGATGGTGAATTTGATGCAAAGGACCCAAATATGGCAGCATATCAAAATGTCGTTATAACTTTATCACCTCGATTTGAGGGCCTGGAATTTTCACCATATCCAGGGAGACAACAATCAAGATGCCGACATACTCGCTAGGATGGTGCCAAACGAGAGCTGGTACCATAAGGTGATGCCCAACATTCGGAGCTCGAGCTAATCACCCCACTAGAAATAGAGCCAGACGAGGAGATACTCGCGGTCTCAATGCTAGAGGAAACCTCCTCGGCCCATCAGATTATGGCCATGATTGTACCCTGGACCGAGCCAACACTTGCATACTTGGTGCGCAAGGAGCTGCCCAAAGATTGGACCGATGCATGACGAATCATCTGATGATCAAAAGCATACAAGATCCATCAGGGGGAACTATATAAACGAACTATCATTGGCATGATCCAGCGCTGCATCTCTGAGGAAGAAGGAAAAGAACTCCCCTCGGAAATTCATTCTGGTATTTGCTTCCATCACGCACCACCTCAGACTTTGGTAAGGAAAGTTTTCTGAGCTGGGTTCTACTAGCCCACGACGCGAGCTGACACACGAGAACTTGTAGATGCATACGTGGGCTCCCAGCTCTTTGATAACCCACAAGTATAGGGGATTGCAACAATTTTCGAGGGTGGAGTATTCAATCTAAATTTATTGATTCGCACAAGGGGATCCAAAGGATATTCACAAGTATTAGCAGTTGAGTTGTCAATTCAACCACACATGGAAGACTTAATATGTGCATCAAGGCGATCAGTAGCAACGTAGTATGGTAGTTTGATAGTAACGGTAACGACAGCAATATTAACAGAAGCAGAAACAATAGTATTTTTTAGAGATTGTAACAACACCAACGGCTAAAGTAACTTAGCAAAGATCAATATATGAAAAGCGTAGGCATTAGATCAGTGATGGATAATTGCGTTGGATGGCATTCATCATGTAACAGTTATAACCTAGAGCGACACAGAACTAGATCCAATTCATCAGTGTAATGTAGGCATGTATTCCGCATATAGTCATACATGCTTATGGAAAAGAACTTGCATGACATATTTTGTCCTACCCTCCCGTGGCAGCGGGGTCCATAAGGAAACTAAGGGATATTAAGGCCTCCTTTTAATAGAGAACCGGAACAAAGCATTAGCACTTAGTGAATACATGAACTCCTCAAACTACGATAATCACCAGAAAGAATCCCAATTATTGTCACCTTGGGGTATGCGGATCGTAACACGTAAGGGGCGCATATAACTTGCAAGATAGGATCAAGAACACACATATATTCATGAAAACATAATAGGTTCAGATCTGAAATCATGGTACTCGGGCCCTACTGACAAGCATTAAGCACAACAAAGTCATAACAACATCATTCACATAACATAGTGGATACTAGGGATCAAGCCTTAAAAAAACTAACTCAATTACATGATAGATCTCATTCAACCCATCACCATCCAGCAAGCCTACGAAGGAATTACTCACTCCCAGCGGTGAGCATCATGAAATTGGTGACAGAGGAAGGTTGATGATGATGATGGCATCAAATTCCACCCTCCGGAGCCCCGAACAGACTCTAGATCAGCCCTCCCGATGAAGAAAGGAGGTGGCGGCGGCTCTGTATTGTAAAATGCGATGAATCATTCTCTCTGATTTTTTTCTTGGCGAATAGGTATATATGGAGTTGGAGTTAGGGTTGCCGGAGGTCCAGGGGGCCCACAAGCTCGTAGGGCACGTCCCCTGAGTGTGTGTCTCCTAGGTGGCCCCCTCTGGTATATCTTTCCACCGGTATTTTTTATACATTCCATACTATCAATCAAATTCATGATGAGAAATACCATCCTTGCCCTCGATGAATTGTGTTATCATCGGCCACTTTATTTCCTTCCTTCCAACACAAACTTGATTGTGTTTTGTGTTATTCGTTGAGTTCCTTGCTATCCAACATTTGTTCTTCTTTACCTTGGAATATTACCACCTTTTAAGACAAGATGTCGTGGGAAATTTCACCACCTCTTGAGAACTCTTAATACACGCGATACTTCTCACCATCATCATTCCTTCTTGGTCCACGTCTTATTTATAGCTGGAATGCCGACAAATGAACTATGATGTGTGAATTCAAAACTTCTAGTACCCCTATTGCTTTGAAGTTAATGGTCGACATTTCATTCTTAGACCATTGGTTATCGAATCACCATTATAACATCGGTCATGCTACCTAAGCCCATATTTCGGGTGCAACTTTCAACCAATGTTTAAGTGTGTATGTTTTTCCTCGAGCATACATCATTATACCATTTTGATTTGAAATTTTTTATCTCCTTGTTCACATAATTGGGGAGATCCATCTTTTGAAAATCTCGATGGATTGTCACCGAGTCCATCAGCCTTCTCCTCACCCTCTCCCTATTTTAATGATGAACTCTTGGTTTGGAACTCGTTTCCATAGTTCATTTCCCTAAGAACCTTACAATGTCATCTCGACAATTTGTGTTGCACCTTTCTTCTCAGGCATCCTGAGTCTGAGGTATCATGTCACCAATCATATCTGAATCTCGGTCAGACATGATGGTTGGAACATAATTCCAGGAGTTATAACATTAGTCTTTGACCCGATAAAGTGATGTCATGCCTAGCACACCTGGCCGGAGGACCTATTGTTATAGTTTCCATTTTAGTAAGGTTATCCATTCTTCCATGAGGAAATTGTAAGACTTATTCTATAAGTTTTTACTGATGGATCCTTTGTGTATCCATAGCCTGATCTTTACCTGTTGGCCATGTCAATGCTATCTCAAAGCATGCTATGGTACTCCGATTTTCAACAAGAACATTTGAAGCCCAATGTTAAATGTTTCCTGCTCAATTATCCAAACACCGCTGTATGGGTAATGTCATGAAATTTCTCTCCTCTTACCTAAAGAGTTTTCTACATTATATCCTGACATGGATATCATGATCTGCTTGTCCTTGGGAAGGATATATCCTTGAATATGTGTTTAAACACATTTTCCTTTCCATTGTTCTGTTTAAACTGATAATCATATTTGTCTTTCCATTGTTTGGTTTAACCTTTCTTGTGATCTATATGATCTAAGCAGCAATATTCTTTTGCTTACGTAAACACCTAGGTGCACAATCGTGTCGGTAAGACCCTATTACTATTGTTGATGACATTCCGGTAGCCACCGATGGATGAGAACTTTGCCTGTTGGTTCGCCTCGTTCAACGAGCAGGAAAATGGTTCTCTTCGTCCCTCGCCCTTGGTACTGACGTTGTTGCCGACATAACTGGCAGTCTATCCTCTGACATGCCTTGCTATCATGACCTTGCATGATGTCACGACTCCTCCTACTTTTAAACCACATGGTGTGCCCATAACCCACAATTCCATAGGATCAAAGCCTGACTCTTATGTATACCCCTGTTGCCAAAGATATTTCTCACGTTTGGCTTCATAAGTAATTCACGAGCCACCTTCCTTGAGATGATCTATTCTAGTTTTAGACGCAATACTTTCCCATTGCTCTGAACCCCTGTCACATTTCGTTTCAAGCAACTAACGGTTGCCTATCCTCTTGAAACTCCTTATTTCACCTTCTTAATTTACTATGGATGACTTTCTTGAATTTCAACTCGAGAGGTGACTCTATACCTCGTTCACTGAGATAGCCCCTAGGTACCTAACATGTATTGAGCTTCATACTTCACGAGTTTCCCCCTTATATTTTTCATAAGTACGATGGAGACCCCGAAGGAAGAATGACGACTTCATCATGATTATCTTAAGCCGATAAATGAAGACATCAATGCTATGGACCGACCACTTCGAGAAGAGCAACCAAGACCGAGAAGACTCGTTAGAACTTCGTAACCGGACCTTTCCCCCCTTACTCCATACCTTAAATCTCGGGACGAGATTTCTTGTAGTGGAGGAGAATTGTGACGCCCGGATATTTAAGCTACAGTAATCCTGTGCTAATGATGACACATCACCATTGTTATTGTTCTAATCTCGCTTAGATTCTAATCGGTTCGAATTCAAATTTAAATTAAATTCAAAAAAATAAAAGTTTTCGAATGTTAAAACTAAAATGTGCAAGCTATGGCAAATAATTCATAAGTATTATTGGTGGTGAAACCAAACTTTTATAAAAGGTTTAAATGCATTAAAATGTTTAAAACAGTGTCTTAAACAATTATGTAAATGCCTTTTATAATTTCTAAAATAACAAACTAATTTATTTGAGTACCAAGCTTTTGTGGCAGAGGTATAAATAGTAAATACTAATTTAGAAACCAGGTTTGCATTTTACTTAAACTAAGTTAGGGTGTAAATAAATAAATAAATAAAAATAAAAACAAATCACTAACAAAAATTAAAGTAAAAAAGGAAAACCCCTTTCCCCCTGGGCTAAATGGCCCAGCTGGCCTCACTGGCCAAACCAGGCCAGCCCACCAGTGCCACCTCCATCCCTCCTCTGTTCACCAGGGGAGGACGTGGGCACCGGCGATGGCCGCCACGGCAGAGGGCGTCGCCGTGGCGCCCATCCGCCACCCCCCGGCGCCCCTCTCTCCATGGAAACACTAGGCCACACCCCGTTCCCCTTCCCCCCTCTCCTCACGCCCTCATTTGCACGATCCCGCATCTCACCGCGCGTGGTCATCGCCTTGTCATCATTGTCCCCGTGGTTGGCTGCATCCCTGCGCTGCGCCACCACTTCCTGGAGCTTCGCCGCCCTCGCCTTCGTCTCCCTCACCACTGGGTCGAGCCCGGGGCCTTGCATCGCGCCGTTGCCTACTTCGTCTTCTTCCTCGGATCACCATCACCGTTCGCCGTCGATCTTCTCCAATGCCGGCCACCACGAGCCGTCCCGGAGCCCACTCGTGCACACCTACAGGCTCCCGGTGAGCCGCGCATCCCTTCCCCTTTTCTCCTCTATCCCCTTTGCCGAACATCACCCATAGCCGCCGCCGGACATAGCCCATGTCGACGCGCTCCCCGATCTGTCGTCGCGCCCACAACATCGCCTACACGCGCCAATGACAGCGCCTCCGCGCGCACCCACGTTTCCCTTGGCCGCTCCCCTGACCCGTTGCGTTCCCCTGCTTGCGGTCGTCACACCCCGGCTCTGTACCCGCGTGCCTGCATGTCCATGGCCGCGCGTTGTGCACATGCTTGCCGGCGCCCGATGCTCGCTGCTACTTTGCTCTACTGCTGCGGCCGCCTACTGCTGCCTAGCGCCGCGCCCACCTGCTACAACTGCATGCGCCTCGCCTCCGCCTGCCCCTGCCGCCGAGTCTCGCCCACTGCATGCCAGCATCCGGCCACCACCACTCGCCGGCGCTGCCTCGTAAGGGCCTCGCGCCCACGTTGCCGTTGCTGCTTGTTGCTCATAACCACTACTGCTGCTCTTTGCTACTCCGTTGCTACTGCCGCTGCTTACTGAACTGCTAGCTACTGTACCTACTAGCTAGCTTTGCTAAATTTGCAATGACTAACCCTCTAGACAGCCTGTAAACTGCGTTTAAACAACTATTAACTAGAGTGAAAGAAATATGGGAAGGTATTATACTTGACAAACTCCATTTTATCCCACTGGACCAAATACATTTGATGCATGGTTTAAGTCCTATGAAAATCACAAAATGCTATCTTCTGATAATATTTAACCTCTAGCATCGTGTGTTGTGTGCTGTGTGTGTATGCAGCGTGGTGTGTCTGAGTGTGCCGTGTGAGTGCACTTGTGTGTGAGTGTGTGCGGCCGGCCCAAACTAGTTAGGTCTAATTTAATTAGCTAGATTAGTCCTAAGATTAATTCTTCTATTTAGTCAGTATGTGTTTAGTGCTAGATTAGCCTAATAGCCTATGACATGTGGCCCCATTCTAATCTAGACACTAATTTAATTTAGATGCCTATGACATGTGGGCCATATCTCACCTTTGACCAGTCAAAGTAAAATGGTAGACCAGCCCCTTGGGTCCCACTGTCATACACATAGGCTAGGATAACATTAGGTAACAAATGCACATTCTGCCTTTAGTTCGATTTAAACAATTCAAATTTTTTTCCAGAAAATGAATTTAAACTTTAAAAATTAATATAAAATAATCCGTATCTCGGATGAAAATACTTTGTACATGGAAGTTGCTTAGAACGATGAGACAAATCTGAATACGCAGCCCGTTTGTCCGCCACACATCCCTAGCATAGAGAGCACACAACTTTCCCCCTCCGGTCCGTTTGTCCGAAAACGCCGAACACCGGAAATATTTACCCGGATGTTTCCTCCCTTCGCCGGTATCACCTATCCCTGCGATAGGTTACCCCTAGCACAACGTATTGTCGCGTCTTGCTTTGTGTTGTTTTGATTGCTCTATTATTTATTGTGTTCCCCCTCCGTTACTTCTTTCCGGTAGACCTCGAGACTGCCGGCGACCCTAGTTCGACTACAGTGTTGACGACCCCTCTCTCTTGCCAGAGCAACCAGGCAAGCCCCCCTTTTGATCACCAGATATCGCCTACTCTTCTCTCTACTGCTTGCATTAGAGTAGGGTAGCATGTTACGTCTTTCCATTAATCCTATTCTGATGCATAGCCTGTCATTGTTGCTACAACTGTTGATACCTTACCTGCAATCCTAAATGCTTAGTATAGGATGCTAGTTTACCATCAGTGGCCCTACATTCTTGTCCGTCTGCCATGCTATAATGTCGAGCCGTGATCACTCGGGAGGTGGTCACAGGTATATACTTATACATAATATATGATACTTGTGGTGACAAAAGATGGATCGGCTTGAGGAGTACCCGCGGTTGATTCACGAATTGGGGCTGGAAGGACATACTTTCCCGACAGCCCTCTATGTGGATCTTTGTGGCGAAGCGACAGGGCAGGTTGAGACCACCTAGGAGAGAGGTGGGCCTGGCCTTGGTCGGCGTTCGCGGTTATTTCAAGATAACAGGTTTAACGAGATCTTGGTATTTGATCTGAGTCTGGCCACTGGCCTATATGCACTAACCATCTACGCGGGGACAGTTATGGGCACTCGACGTCGTGGTATCAGCCGAAGACTTTGTGACGTCAGCGACTGAGTGGCGCGCGCCGGATTGGACCGTAAGCCTGGTCTTGTATTAAGGGGGCTAGTTCTGCTTCCGGCCGCGTACGCAACGTGCAGGTGTGCAATGGGCGATGGGCCCAGACCCCTGCGCCATAGGATTTAGACCGGCATGCTGACCTCTCTGTTGTGCCTAGGTAGGGCTGCAACGTGTTGATCTTCCGAGGCCGGGCATGACACAGAAAAGTGTGTCCGGACAAAGGGGATCGAGCGTGTTGGGAAATGTGGTGCACCCCTGCAGGGAAGTTAATCTATTCGAATAGCCGTGATCTTCGGTAACAAGATGACTTGGAGTTGTACCTTGACCTTATGTCAACTAGAACCGGATACTTCATAAAATACATCCTTTCAAGTTCCAGATACAACCAGGTGATCGCTCTCTCACAGGGCGATGAGGGGAGGATCATCGGTTAGGATTATGCTATGCGATGCTACTTGGTGAACTTACCATCTACTCTCTTCTCCTGCTGCAAGATGGAGGTTACCATAAGCGTAGTCTTTGAAAGGACTAGCTATCCCCCTCTTATTTCGGCATTCTGCAGTCCAGTCCACATATGATACCCTTAATCCATTTGATACCAATGCATACATATGTAGTGTAGCTCCTTGCTTGTGAGTACTTTGGATGAGTACTCATGTTTGCTTTTCTCCCCCTTTTCCCCTTTCCTATACCTATTTGCTGCGACCAGACGTTGGAGTCCAGGAGCCAGATGCCACTGTCGATGACGACTACTACTACTCGGGAGGTGCCTACTACTATGTGCAGCCCGCTGACGACGACCAGGAGTAGTTTAGGAGGATCCTAGGCAGGAGGCATGGGCCTCTTTTGATCTGTAACCCAGTTTGTGCTAGCCTTCTTAAGGCAAACTTGTTTAACTTATGTCTGTACTCAGATATTGTTGCTTTGGCCGACTCGTCTATGATCGAGCTCTTGTATTCGAGCCCTCGAGACCCCTGGCTTGCAATATGATGCTTGTATCACTTATTTTATTTGTAGAGTTGTGTTGTGATATCTTCCCGTGGGTCCCTGATCTTGATTGTACACGTTTGTGTGTATGATTAGTGCACGATTGAATTGGGGGCGTCACACCTCCGGTATGCCTGCATAGGGGGTGCGTTCGGCCAGGGATGACCGTTGGTCCTCGGACGCGGAGGTTGGATCCGAGCTCAAAGCCAGATATGAGATGGAGGCTGAACCGGAGAGGGGATTGGGGGAAGGTCTGAAGTTAAGGCTCCGGGGTGGCTGGGCCCCTCAAGTAAAACCGAGAAACCAGTGAAGATTACATCACCCCGAGCGTCAGCGACGTACTCCAGGTTCCCGAACGTGATCTCCTGCTCGGGGGCGAAACTGTCGATCTGGTCAAGGTGACCAGTCAGATTGGCATGTAGAACGATGTTGCCAAACACAAAGAGCTGGCCGGGCACGAAAATGTCCTCAGTGCGTATGCCATTGCCGATGACTAAGTGAGCCATTGATCCTCTGATGATCCTACAGTGGAACTCTCAATGAAAGCACCAATATCGGTGTCAAAACCGACAGATCTTGAGTAGGGGGTCCCGAATTGTGGATCATGGATCAATGGGTAACAAGGAACGTATAGACACAATTTACCCAGGCTCAGGCCCTCTCGAGGAGGTAAAACCCTACATCCTACTTGGTTGTATTGATGTATGTGTATGACAATTACAGAGTTGATCTACCACGAGATCAGATGAACTAGACCCTAGGTGGGTATAGTGGCAATGGTCCCCCCCGTACGGGCCAAACCCTCCGGTTTATATAGACACCATGGGTACCTAGGGTTACATATGGTTGGTCACCATCAGAGGATAAACATGCTGACTTTGCTAACAAGACTTGAATGATACGTCAAGTCTTCAGAGATTTACTTCCATACCACGTGGTCGCCTGCAGCCTGACCCTCCATTGACGAACCAAGAGTGGCCCACCAATCCCGCTCACGAGAGATAGGCCGGTAGCTAGTCTAGGACACCCTCAGGGGGCTCTGTTGTGCAACTATACCGTCAACGAACACAATTACTGTTGGGGAATGTAGTATTTCAAAAAAAATTCTATGATCACGCAAGATCTATCTAGGAGATGCATAGCAACGAGAGCGAAGAGTGTGTCTACGTACCCTCGTAGACCGAAAGAGAAAGCGTTTAGTAACGCGGTTGATGTAGTCGAATGTCTTCACGATCCAACCGATCAAGTACCGAACGCACGACACCTCCGTGATCTACACACGTTCAGCTCGGTGACGTCCCTCGTACTCTTGATCCAGTTGAGGCTGAGGGTGAGTTTCGTCAGCACGAGAGTGTGTTGACGGCGATGATGAAGTTACCGACGCAGGGCTTCGCCTAAGCACTACGACAATATGACCGAGGTGGAAAATTGTGGAGGGGGGCACCGCACACGGCTAAAGATCAACTTGTGTGTCTATGGGGTGCCCCCTCCCCCATATATAAAGGAGGGGAGGAGGAGGGCCGGCCTCAAGGGGCGCGCCCAAAGGGGGGATTCCTACTCCTAGTAGGAGTAGGTTTCCCCCTTTCCTAGTCCAAGTATGAGAAGAAGGAAGGAGAGGGAGAGGGAGAAGGAAAGATGGGGGCGCCGCCCCTCCTAGTCCAATTCGGACCAGCCCATGGGGGGCATGCTGCCTCCCCTTGTGGCCCTTCTCTCCTGTCCACTAAAGCCCAATAAGGCCCAATACTTCCCCCGGTGAATTCCCGTAACACCCCCGTGCTCCGAAAAATACCCGAATCACTCGGAACCTTTCCAATGTCCGAATATAGCCTTCCAATATATGAATATTTACCTCTCGACCATTTTGAGACTCCTCGTCATGTTTGTGATCTCATCTGGGACTCCGAACAACCTTCAATACATCAAATAACATAACTCATAATACATATCGTCATCGAATGTTAAGCATGCGGACGCTACGGGTTCGAGAACTATGTAGACATGACCGAGACACATCTCAGGTCAATAACCAGTAGCGGAACCTAGATGCTCATATTGGTTCCTACATATTCTACGAAGATCTTTATCGATCAAACCGCACAACAACATACGTTGTTCCCTTTGTCATCGGTATGTTACTTGCCCAAGATTCGATCGTCGATATAATCATACCTAGTTCAATCTCATCACCGGCAAGTCTCTTTACTCGTTCTGTAATGCATCATCCTGCAACTAACTCATTAGTCACATTGCTTGCATGGCTTATTGTGATGTGCATTACCGAGAGGGCCTAGAGATACCTCTCCGACAATCGGAGTGACAAATCCTAATATCGATCTATGCCAACTCAACAAACACCATCGAAGACACCTGTAGAGCATCTTTATAATCACCCAGTTACATTGTGACGTTTGATAGCACACTAAGTGTTCCTTCGGTATTCGGGAGTTGCATAATCTCATACTCATAGGAACATGTATAAGTCATGAAGAAAGCAATAGCAATAAACTAAACGATCATAGTGCTAAGCTAGTGGGTGGGTCTAGTCCATCACATCATTCTCTAATGATGTGAACCCATTCATCAAATGAAAACACATGTCCATGGCTAGGAAACTTAACTATCTTTGATTAAGGAGCTAGTCAAGTAGAGGCATACTAGGGACACTCTGTTTGTCTATGTATTCACACATGCACTAAGTTTACGGTTAATACAATTATAGCATGAATAATAAACATTTATCATGATATAAGGAAATATAAATAACAACTTTATTGTTGCCTTTGGGGCATATTTCCTTCAGTCTCCCACTTGCACTAGAGTCAATAATCTAGTTCACATCGTCATGTGATTTAACACCAATAGTTCACATCTTTATGTGATCGCCATGTGACTAATATCCAAAGGGTTTACTAGAGTCAATAATCTTGTACACATCGCTATGTGATTAACACCCAAAGAGTACTAAGGTGTGATCATGTTTTACTTGTGAGAGAAGTTTAGTCAACGGGTCTGCCACATTCAGAGCCGTATGTATTTTGCAAATTTTCTATGTCTACAATGCTCTGCATGGAGCTACTCTAGCTAATTTCTCCCACTTTCAATATGTATCCAGATTGGGACTTAGAGTCATCCGGATCAGTGTTAAAGCTTGCATCGATGTAACCCTTTACGACGAACTCTTAATGACCTCCATATCCGAGAAATATCTCCTTAGTCTTCTAAGGATAATTTTGACCGTTTTCCAGTGATCCACTCCTGGATCAATGTCGTACCCGCCCCCTTGCCAAACTCATGGCATGGTACACAATAGGGTTGGTTCACAGCATAACATACATTATAGAACATATTAGGCATAGTGAATGACTTTTCATTCTCTTTCTATTTTCTGCCATGGTCGGGTTTTGAGTCTTTACTCAACTTCACACCTTGCAACACAGCCAAGAACTCCTTCTTTGACTATTCCATTTTGAACTACTTCAAAAACATGCCAAGGTATGTACTCATTGAAAAATTTATCAAGCGTCTTGATCTATCTCTATAGATCTTGATGCCCAATATGTAAGCAGCTTCACCAAGGTCTTTCATTGAAAAATTCTTATTCAAGTATCCTTTTATGCTATCCAGAAATGCAGTATCATTTCCGATCAACAATATGTCATCCACATATAATATCAGAAATGCTATAGAGCTCCCACTCAATTTCTTGTAAATACATGCTTCTCCAAAAGTCTATATAAAACTATATGCTTTGATCAACTCATCAAAGCGTATATTCCAACTCCGAGATGCTTGCACCAGTCCATAGATGGATCACTGGAGCTTGCACACTTTGTTAGCATCTTTAGGATTGACAAAACCTTCTGGTTGCATCATATACAACTCTTCTTTAATAAATCCATTAAGGAATGTAGTTTTGATATCCATTTGCCAGATTTCATAAAATGTGGCAACTGCTAACATGATCTGGATAGACTTTTAAGCATCAATACGAGTGAGAAAATCTCATCGTAGTCAACACCTTGAACTTATCGAAAACCTTTTGCGACAATTCAAGCTTTGTAGATAGTAACACTACTATCAGCGTCCGTCTTCCTCTTGAAGATCCATTTATTTTGAATGGCTTGACGATCATCGGGCAAGTCCACTATCGGTGTCAAAACCGGCGGATCTTGGGAAGGGGGTCCCGAACTGTGCGTCTAAGGCGGATGGTAACAGGAGGCAGTGGACACGATGTTTACCCAGGTTCGGGCCCTCTTGATGGAGGTAATACCCTACGTCCTACTTGATTGTTCTTGATGATATGACTATTACAAGAGTTGATCTACCACGAGATCTTAGAGGCTAACCCTAGAAGGTAGCCTATGGTATGATTGTCTGTTGTCCTACGGACTAAAACCCTCCGGTTTATATAGACACCAGAGGGGGCTAGGTGTAACGCCCTCGATGCGGCTATATCTCCCACGTGTCGAAGCACGACTTAGAGGCATAACCGCATTGAAAGCAATGTCGCAAGTGATGTAATCTTCACACAACCCATGTAATACATAAGGGAGAAAGATACATAGTTGGCTTATAATCGCCACTTCACATAATTACATGAATAAGGCATTACATCATCCAGATACAAACAAGGTCCGACTACGGAAGCAAAATAAAAAGAAGACTACCCCACATGCTACACAGATCCCCGATCTTCCTGACTGGGCTCCACTACTGATCAACTGAAATGGAACAACACAATGGACAAGATCTTCATCGAGCTCCTCCTTGAGCTTGGTTGCGTCACCTGCTCGGTAACATCGGCACCTGCAACTGGTTTTGGAAGTATCTGTGAGTCACGGGGACTCAGGAATCTCACACCCTCGCGATCAAGACTATTTAAGCTTATAGGTAGGGTCAAAGGTATGATGTGGAGCTGCAGCAAGCGACTAGCATATATGGTGGCTAACATACGCAAATGAGAGCAAGAAGAGAAGGCAAAGCCCAGTCGAGAAACTATGATCAAGAAGTGATCCTAGAACAACCTACGTCAAGCATAACTCCAACACCGTGTTCACTTCCCGGACTCCGCCGAGAAGAGACCACCACGGTTACACACGCGGTTGATGTATTTTAATTAAGATCAACTTCGGGTTTTCTACAACCGGACATTAACAAATTCCCATCTGCCCATAACCGCGGGCACGACTTTCGAAAGTTCAAATCCCTGCAGGGGAGTCCCAACTTAGCCCATCACAAGCTCTCACGGTCAACGAAGGATATTCCTTCTCCCAAGACAATCCGATCAGACTCGGCATCCCGGTTACAAGACATCCTCGACAATGGTAAAACAAGTCCAGCAACACCGCCCGAATGTGCCGACAAATCCCGATAGGAGCTGCACATATCTCGTTCTCAGGGCACACTCAGATTGTCCAAACTTCCGATAGGCCAGCCCAGAGTTGCCCCTGGTGGCCACCGGCGGTTGACAGGTTGGACCAACACTCAGAGGAGCATTGGCCCGGGGGGGTTAAAATAATGATGACCCTTGAGTCTGCAGAACCCAAGGGAAAGAGAAGGCTAGGTGGTGAATGGTAAAACCAATGTTGGGCATTGCTGGAGGAGTTTTATTCAAGGTGAACTGTCAAGGGGTTCCCATTATAACCCAACCGCGTAAGGAACGCAAAATCTGGGAACATAACACCGATATGATGGAAACTAGGTCTGAAAGAGTGGAACAAAACACCAGGCATAAGGCCGAGCCTTCCACCCTTTACCAAGTATATAGATGCATTAATTAAATAAGAGATATTGTGATATCCCAAACAAATAATCATGTTACAACAAGGAACAACATAGCCATGTTCCAACATGGAACAAACTTCATCTTCACCTGCAACTAACAACGCTATAAGAGGGGCTGAGCAAAGCGGTAACATAGCCAAACAACGGTTTGCTAGGACAAGGTGGGTTTGAGGCTTGGCTCAACAATATGGGAGGCATGATAAGCAAGTGGTAGGTATCACAGCATAGGCATAGCAAAAGAGCGAGAAACTAGCAAGCAAAGATAGAAGTGATTTCGAGGGTATGGTCATCTTGCCTGAAGTCCCACAAGGAAGAAGAACGAGTCCATGAAGAAGACAAGCGGACGTAGTCGAACGGATCCTCAAAAACGCACGTTATCAGAACCAACCCGAAGAAGCAACACCGGAAAGAAGCACACAACATAGTAAACAACCAACACATGAACATGGCATGATATGCGGGATGCGGTATGCGGTGCATATGCATGATTTGGAAAGGAATGATTGAACCTGGCCTCAACCTAGAAATCCAAGAGTGCCACTAGAAATAGGAGTTGATTTTGGTTGAAATCGATATGAAGATCACCGGAATCGGATGCACGGTTGCGAAATGGCAAGCAAAACAAATATGGCACCGGTCTGCGATAAACAACAAGTAGCCATCTAAATGCATCAAGATAAATATGCTAAAGCACTCAAATATTGCAACAAAATATATGGAAGGGATCCACTCATGATGCTTGACAAAAGATGAACCCTAAGCTACGGCTAATTCACTGGTTAACAGGTTTAGACAAGCATGACAAAAGAGCAAATGATAACAGGTTTCAGACTTAGTGAAATTAACAGCAAGTCAGAAATTTATCATCAGGAAGCAAACTTTAGAGCAATGAAACAGCATGCTATAGGACCATATCATGGCAAAGCAAGGCATGGCATGAAGCTACTCAAAGCATATAACAAAAGTCCCTTAGTGACCTTGAGCCAAAAGGGATCAAAGAATACAATTGCAAGCATGTCAACATAGCAAAAACATAAACAAATTCAGACTTGGTGAAAAACTGGAGCATGCAAAACAGATTAACAAGTAGGCATGTTTACGAGCTTGATGCACTCACTACAAAGCATGGCATGACAAACTAAGCATACATCCATCAAGAAGACATGGCATAGAAGCTAGACATGGCATGAACAACAACATAGCATGCACGGATCAACTACAACAAGCTCGGCAAAATCGCTAAACATGTTAACAATCTGCCAGGAACATTTTATAGCAAAAGTAGAGCTTGATTGACTCAAGATAGGGTGCTCCATAATTGGAAACAAAGGCATGGATGGATAGGGCACAACAATATTAACAAAACATCCTTACTGATCATCCTCAAAAGAGGCACGGATCACTAGAAAACAACATGAACATATGGCATAAAAACAATAACAGGACAAGGACTTGGTGAAATTCTAAGTCCCTGAAATCAGCATCATCGAGTAAGCTACTTTGCATGCTTGTGATAGTCACCAAACAGATCAGAAAAATACATGGCATACAACCCTGTAATGATGGCATGGCATTCTACAAAACACATGTAGAGCTCAGGATCATAGCATGCACACATTAAACATGGCAAAAATGACAAAAGTGCATTTGCTGAAAAAGATTTGACACAATCATCACATAGCCCTCTTCCAATGACATTGCGGACATCAAGATGAGCTCAAATGAAAATTATGCAATGAGATAAATGATGTACTCATCGAGACGAACATTTTGATATGCTACACGCACGAATTGGAGCTACGGATGCAGAGTTATGGCATGTAGAAAAATGCTAAAAAGTTAGGGTTTCGAAAGGAAAAGTCAACCGCGGATCTCAGATCCAGATCCAGCGATCTACTGTAGCAGGGTGCGGTGGCCATGGTTCGCCGGACTTGACGAAGACGATGGCGGCGGCTGGGTGGAGCTTGGGCGCGGGAAGGCCGGGACCTCGCGGGGCGGCGCCGGCGCTCGGCGTTGGCGGCGTCAGGCAGCTCCGGGCAGAGCGGGCGGCACAGCAAGGGGCTCCGGCCCGAGTCCGACGAGGTGGCGGCCGGAGATGGCGAGTGGCCGAGCTCGCCGGCGGGAAGAAGGCGGCGGCTCTGCAGCGAGGAGGACGACACGCGGCGACGCGGGCGCTCCCGGGCGGTGTGATGGGCTCGGGGGCCCGGTTCGGGCCGAACGGGCCTCGGCGGCGGCGGGCAACATGCGCCACGTGGCGGGATGACACTGGTGCGGGGCAGCGGCGCGGTGGCGTCCGGCCGGACCGGACGTTGTCCGGCGGCGGCGAGAGCAAATTTTAGGGTTTGGGAAAAAAGAGATCCTGGAATTTCGGGAGGGGGTCTATATATAGAATTAGGAGGATCTAGGAAGCTCCAAATGAGGTGCGGTTTGCGGCCACGCGATCGTGATCATACTCTCTAGATGATGGAGAGGGTTCAGGTGATTTTTGGGTCAGTTTGGAAGGGTGTTGGGCTGCAACACACACAAGGCCTTTTCGGTCCCTCGGCTAACCGTTGGAGTATCAAACAAAGTCCAAATGGCACGAAACTTGACAGGAGGTCTACCGGTAGTAAACCAAGGCCGCATGACAAGTCTCGGTCCAATTCGAAAACGTTTAACACCCACACACGAAAATAGGTAGAAAGGGACACCGGAGGACATAGGAGCACCGGATTGCAAAACAGACAACGGGCAAAATGCTCGGATGCATGAGACGAACATGTATGCAAATGAAATGCACATGATGACATGATATGCGATGCATGACACGCAAGCAATGACAAGGCAACAACAGCGAATAACCGGAGGACAGCTGGCACATCGGTCTCGGGGCGTTACACTAGGGTTACACAAGGTCGGTTACAAGGGAGGAGATTTACATATCTGTATTGCCTAGCTTTCCTTCCATGCCAAGGAGAGTCCCATCCGGACACGGGGCGAAGTCTTCAATCTCGTATCTTCATAGTCCAACAGTCCGGCCAAAGGATATAGTCCGGCTGTCCGGAGACCCCCTAATCCAGGACTCCCTCAGTAGCCCCTGAACCAGGCTTCAATGACGATGAGTCTGGTGCGCAATATTTTCTTCAGCGTTGCAAGGCGGGTTCCTCCCCCGAATACTCCATGGAAGATTTTTGAACACAAGGATAGTGTCCAGTTCTGCAAAACAAGTTCCACACCCCACCGTAGAGAGAATAATATTTCCATAAATCTAATCTGCTAACACGTTTTGGCAGCACAACATCACGTCATGGCCCGGTCCTTATCTGAACCGTTTTTCTCAACCAGCGCTGCGCATATTGCGAGGCGGTTTTACCGTCACGTCTTGTCAAAGCAGAGATCGTGTCCCCCTTATTACGGGATTCTCATCAATACGGACATGGGTAACCCAACCGTGCCTGTTGGTATGACTCCTAGATCTTAGGCAAGTCCAAAATGGCCACGAGGAGGACGCTTGATATTCACCCTCTTTATAAATAGGACAAGGCTTTTTCTTTTTTCCCCTCTCGTGCTCAATCGAATCCTTCCCCCACCTCGAGTTCTAACACCCAAAGCTCAGGTGAGGCGCTTCAGACCTTCAACTATGTCCGGATCCAACCTTCAAGGTCGGTGGATGCCTTCCTCTGTCATAGAAGAGGACATCAAGAAGCTGAGAGAGGCCAGATATCTGACCGCCAAAATTTTGCGTAGGCTGCCTTCCCGAGGGTAGGTCATCCCTACTTCCGAACCCACCGAGAGTATTGTGTTCATCTCCCACTTCCTCCGAGGACTAGGCCTCGCTCTAGATCCCTTCGTTAGGGGTCTTATGATCTATTATGGGATGGATTTTCATGATCTGGCCCCGGATTCCCTTCTTCACATCTCGTCATTTACTGTCGTATGTGAGGCCTTCCTCCACATTACCCCTCACTTCGGCCAGTGGCTCAAGACCTTCGATGTGAAGCCGAAGATGATCGAGGGGCGGCACATAGAGTGCGGAGGTGCTTTAATAAACAAAATTGCTGATGCTCCACGGACAGAGGGTTCCTTCATAGAGGTGTCCAGGTTCTGGCAGCGGGAGTGGTTTTACATCACAGCCCCCCAAAGTGCCAAGTGGGTAGCCGCCCCCACCTTTTGCTCGGGCCCCCCATCGCAACTGATGTCATGGATTAGCAGGGGGCTGAGCTGGGGTCCAGCAAAGGACGTGCAAATATTGCAGAGCCGTATCCGAGATCTCTTTAAGAGAGATTTCAGTCTGGTTATGGTAATGCAAGTTGTGCTGGTTTGTCGAGTCCAGCCTTGCAAACGTCGACCCCTCTGTATGTGGGAATTCAACCCAGAAGGACCGCGAGCTATTCAGCATTTCCTCGACATGACGCTCAAGGAGATGTACAAATCATTCTTCGGACCCCAAATAGAGTGTCCGGACACCACCGAGGATGCGGGTTTGAGCTGCAACCGCCCTGCTACCCAAGTAAGTAATCCCATGGCCGAACACACTGTCCTTTTGTTTATCATCACATCATTCTAAAAAGTCGCTCTTTGACCAGGATTGGAGAACAAAGGCGAAGATGATCAGGTGTCCGGCCCCCCTTCCTGAAGGCTTGGACAATCCGGTACTGGACAAAATGCTGGAGCCGGTGTCTTATCAAGTGCCCTCAAAGGAAGATGAACGGGGGAATAAAGAGGCCGACAACGGGCCTCACTCGCTACTCGTCCCAACCGAGGGGATGAGTGCCTCCGCGAGGGAGGTTAATTAGGGGGAAGAATCTGACATTCTCTCTCCCCAGGGAAGGAAGAGCACTACCTCTGAAGATCCGGAAACTAAGGTTTCCAAACGGGAGAAGAAATCTTCGCCAGAGGGTCCTGCCTCGGAGGGTATTCTTGCCGCACAATGTCCGCGCAGAGATCAGCCCTCTACCGAGCTGTAAGTAATCAAAAAGTACTTAATAGTGAAAATATCCTACCTTACATCCGAAGACAATAACTGATGCTTATAAATTGTAGTCTAGATCGTAGCCCTTCTTGACAGAGTTCATCTTCGAGGGATCTTCTTCCAGAGATGATGGAGAGAGAAATGCCTCCCCCTGACACCCCGCCTTATGAGGCGGGCGACCCTGAAGTGTCGTCGCGGAGGGTATTTCCGGATCCGCCATGGCCAGAGGATAACCCTTTGGCTACCCGGAATCCCCAGTATCCAGCTCCTAAGGAGAGCGGCAGCAAGAGTCCGGAACCGTACAGTGTGCGGTCGGGCATACTGAAGGATCTCCTAGGGCAAGCGGCCGTCTTGGAAGCGCATCGTATGCTGATGGGTACGGTAATTGAAAGGATTTCATCCGCTGAAAACGGATTGCACAAAGCCTTTATGAGGCTGCTGAAAGGCTTTGAGGTATGTGAAATAGTGTATGTTTTTGATAGTACCACACACATTAGGTGTGCCCTATGCAGATAGTAGCCACTGAGACTCTAGTTGTCATCGAGAACGGCGGTAACCCGAGGATCATATTCCCAGGTAATAACCCGACTGCCTTTATGTGCAGACGGCCGAGGCTCCGGTGGCTAGCCGAACTAATGGGTTTACCGAGCTAAAGCGGCAATTTGATGCGGCCGATGCCGATATCATGCTTATCAACCGGCAGCTTGACGAGGCACAGGGTAAGTGATTTCTCTGGTGATCGTCATGTAATAAGAGGAGCATGATGCCAGTATCTTTAATATGTTATGACTGCAGATGGAGCTGCCACCGTGGAGACCCTTCGGGCGGAGCTTGCTCGAGCCAAGGAACAAGCAAGGAGTAGAAATGCGGCCGCTCTAAAGGCGGCCAAAGAGTTGAGGGTCGAACAGGCCACGCATTGCGAAAGCAAGGAAAGAATGGCCAAAATGGCTGTAGAGTTAAAAGGTCCCGCTGACCGTTACCAGCTTCTTGAAGAAGAAAGCCGAGCGAGGGCGACAGACCTGGAGAAGGCCCTGGTAGCTGCCAAGGAAGCCCGCTCAAAAATTAGAGCGACGAAGGAGGAGCTGCATCAAGCTACAGATATCGTGTCTGGGAAGCCCTTCTTGTTCCGGACTAAATTCGGAGATCCGAAGTATGCTCCTCTTGACCAACTATGGAGTTCTGAGGACGCCTACGTGGATTTGGCTGCAAGTGCTACTGATGCGGCCAAGTACTTCACGGATCAGAAAGATCGCGAAGTAGAAAAGTTGTTCTGTTCACAGTTTCATGCTCTAGTCCGTCCGCTGCTGTTGACTGGGCGAATGGACTAGTGGGCCGAGCTCCATAGGTTGTCTGGACTTGCCATGAGGTCCATTGTGGATCATCTGTGGCCGGGAGGGCCAAGGCCGAATAGCTATTTTAGCTTAGTGCAACAATTCCTTGGTGATGTGCCGCGCATCGATGCTATGAAGAGATCGGCGTACATAGAGGGTGCGCGGATGGCCTTTCCCGTGTCAAGACATACTGGGCGGAGATAGAGGCCACCACTATTGCGACACAGGGTTCGGCTGTAGGCCGAGTGGCTGCCGAGCACTACTTTGAAGAAGTTCTTGAAGGCGCTCTTTCGAAAGAGGCTCAGTGCTCGAAGAATATTATGTTCAAGTGACATGTACTTCCATTGTAAAAACAATGTTTTATTGAGTTATCAAGGCTGTATTTATAATTTTTCCCAAAAGTACTATGATGCCTCCTGTGCGGCCGTTTATATATATATATATGTATATGACCTAAAAGTTTGCAGTCGTCGGCTTCCGCCCCCACGCATATAATGCGGGGGTGTTTGCAGAAAACGCGAATCCACACTTGATCCAACGTCTTGGTCCATTAAGGAGGTGGTAGTGCAGCGAACAAGGCAATCGTACTATATTGCTTTAACACTTTCACTTAGCCATAGGAGTTTGACGGTGGGGCTACTATATAGCCCCTGGTACTTCTGCGCTTGTCTAAATACGGGGCGCGTATGTACATGACCGGGAAACGACCCTTCGTTAATGCGGAGGAATCCAGAAGATTCCGCTGAGTCATCGAGTGGTTGACCAGTCTCTCGCTACATCATGACAGTCAGTTTTCGGCTTTCTCTACTGAGGTGCTCATCCGGGTGAACTAGGACACAATCACAGTAGTTCTCCCAGTGCTACCTTAGCCGATATAACGGACCATAAGGTACCAAAATGTGGGAGCCGGGCAAACCCAACATTTCACCAAAGACATGATTCAGAGCGGATGCATATAGGGCCAAACTCGCGACGCCGAACACTCCCTAAGGTGTTCGGTCTTTATAACATATATCGGGCTAAACAACGTCCTTAATAATAGACCCCATGTGTCCATGTACGTGCAATATCCTGACGTGGCCACATGCCAATAACGTCAGCATCCTTCTCGGTTGTGTGGAGTATCCGAAGGATGTGAGCAACAAGAGACAATAAAAAAGGTTTACGCAGGGTCTTAATCTAAAAATAAACCTTTGGGCGGGTCCCTGCTGCACTTCTACGCCTGTGTCTCTGTTGTGTCGTGTCCTGGACGGGTGTAGCACAATTGTCATCTGTAAAAGGAAAGAACTTAGGTGAAAGTTGCCGTGCCAAAAAAAAGAAGAATTGGTTATTATCAATGAACTATCAAAATTCAAGAGAAGTCAAGTTGAGCCGGGCTGGCCCTGATTACACGCGGGAAGCCCCTGGTATCGTCTATGAGGGTTTGATCAGTAAACCAATCTCATGTATATGTGGTGAAGCGCCGGACTCGTCTAACCGTGTTCGTGGTCTTGACGACCTGCCATTTTTCCTGGTTGGTGAGGCCGTCTAGTTCGCAGCTGTTAAAGCCGCCGCATCCTCTTCCGCACGTAAAAAACATTCGTTATTTCCGCTAACTGTGATGATGCCATGTGGACTGGGCATCTTAAGCTTGAGGAAAGCCTAATGTGGTATTGCATTAAAACGAGCAAAAGCCATTCTGCCGAGTAGTGCTTGATAACCACTTCGGAATGGAGCGACGTGGAAATTTAACCTTTCGCTTCGGGAGTTATTGGGAGAACCGAATACAACCTCTAGTAGTAGAGAGCCCGTACAGCGGGCCTCTTGGCCTGGTATTACTCCCTTGAAGGTAGTATTACCGTGGCTTATTTGTGTCAGGTCTATCCCCATTTTGCGGACTGTGTCCTGATATATCAGATTTAGATCACTTTCGCCGTCCATGAGGACTCATGTGAAATGGTACCCGTTTATTATTGGGTCTAACACCAAGGCCGCCAGTCCTTCATGCCGGATACTTGTCGCGTGATCCCTACAATCAAAAGTGATCGGTTAGGCCAACCAGGGGTTGAACCTAGGGGTGACGGGCTCTATGGCGCGTGTATCTCGGAGTGCATGATTGCTTATCCTCTTCGTCACATGGATCACGTTTACTGTTTTAACCTCTGGTGGGAACTTTTTCTGTCCTCCGGTGCTTTGCTGGCGAGGTTCATCCTCGTCTTTGCTTGGTGTCTCTTCCCCTTTGTGTTCGCCGTTTAGCTTACCGGCCTGCTTGAAGACCCAAAATTCTCGGTGGGTGTGATTTGCGGGTTTGTTGGGGGTGCCGTGAATCTGACAGAGCTTGTCAAGAATCTTGTTTAGGCCGGATGGTCCCTCTCTGCTGCCTTTGAAAGGCTTTTTCCGCTGACCAGGTTGAGAGCCCCTGAATCCGGCGTTTACCGCCGTATTATTTGGGCTACCTTCTTTATTTCGATGCTTGTTTTTTCTGCATCGTGGTTTTCCATTGCCATCCCTTACTTCGGATGTGCTTGGGTCGCTGGTGCTGCTACGGGCCAACCAGCTGTCTTCACCCGCGTAAAAGCGGGTCATGAGGCTTGTTAGGGCTGCCATTGTTCTCGGTTTTTCTTGGCCAAGGTGTCTGGTGAGCCATTCGTCTCGGACGCTGTGTTTAAAAGCTACTAAGGCTTCGGCGTCCGGACAGTCGACGATTTGGTTCTTCTTGGTGAGGAACCTGTTCCAAAGCTTTCGGGCGGATTCTCTGGACTGTTGGATTATATGACTTAAATCGTCTACATCCGGAGGTCGGACATAAGTCCCTTGAAAATTAGCCCGAAAAGTGTCCTCGAGCTCCTCCCAACTTCCAATTGAGTTTTCGGGGAGGCTTTTCAACCAGTGCCGAGCTGGCCCTTTAAGCTTGAGGGGCAAGTATTTAATGGCATGGAGATCGTCTCCGCGAGCCAAATGAATATGGAGGATAAAATCCTCATCTAGAATCCATGGTCTGTGGTCCCGTCGTACGCCTCTATATTCACTGGTTTGAATCCTTCTGGGAATTTGTGATCCAGCACCTCATCGGTGAAACATAGGGGGTGTGCGGCGCCCCTGTATTGGGATATGACATGGTGTTTGGACGATTGTAGTATTTGGTTTTGATTTTGGGCCGGAGCGCGCTTCCTAGATCCATAGATGGATCTGGTCACGCCGGATTTTCAGCGCAAGTTCTCACATAGATCGTGTGTTGACTTATGTGTGACTTTGTTAGCCGCTCTATCGCGCTCACAAGGTGGTGGATCCGGCCGGTTGGCTGTATCATTTTTCGGCTGTGTGGGCTCTAAGGCCTCATCATCGAATTCAGGTAATAGCTTGCGCTTTGGATAGCTATTTGTGTGGTAACTTCCACCATACTTTGTTTTGTTGTCGAGCACTTTGTTCCACCTGCTGTTGAGCGTATCTTGTGTGGCCTTAATCCTTTGCTTATGCTTCTTCAGGCTCCTCGCTGTGGCAATAAGCCTTCTGCGGAGGTTCTCTTGCTCCGAGTGCATTTCCGGGATGATGTGTGCATATTCGTCCGGACTGCTTTCCTCCCCAGATGGGGTTTGATGAGGTTTATCCTTGGTGTCGCCATGTTCGGACGCCGAATCCGCACTATTTTCGCCGTTTGCGTCTTGATCGTGCTCTGCCAGCGGGGCGGCACAGTCGTCGTTTCTTCTAGAGTCGACTGGACTGCTATTTCCTCTTGCGCTGTTATTGCTATTTTTGCTATGACGGGACTTAGAGTGGCGCCGCTGACGTCGGCGCTTGGGTTTCTTGGAGGGGGCATCCTCCGCTGTCTCTTCGCCATTGCCCTCTTTGGGTGTATCCACCATGTATATGTCATGTGATGAAGTGGTTGTTCGGCGCCCTGTGGGCGCTAGTTCCTGTTCGTCTCTTGCATCTTCGTTCATGCCGTCGATGTCTTCGGAGTCGAAGTTAAGAATGTCGGTTAAGTCGTCGACAGTGGCTACTAAGTGGGTGGTGGGTGGGCAGCGAATTTCTTCGTCGTTCGCATCCCATTCTAGACGAGCATAGTTCAGCCAAGGTTCTCCTGACAGGGAGAGAGACCTTAATGAATTTAGCACATCGCCGAAAGGCGAGTGCTGAAAGATATCCGCGGAGGTGAACTCCATGATCGGCGCCCAGTCGGGTTCGGTGGGCACGAATATGAGCAGCTCGGAGTCTGTGGCCGGGGGTGAATCTAGTGGTTTGGCAACACGGCTCTCGTAAGGGGTGAAGTCAGCGTCTAGCTCTATCGCTGCTGAGAGCGCAGCCTCCATGGCAGGGTCTATCCCTCCGCTCTCAAATGGCGTGATTTTCTCCGGATTGACAGCCAGAGTTGTTGTAGATGCGATCTCCCGAATACTATCCGACAGCAGACTTACGTCATGCTTGTCGTGACTGTGCGGCGCACCTGACATGGGCTCGAATCCATTGAAGATCAAGTCTCCGCAGATATCGGCCGTGTAGTTCAAGTTTCCGAATCTGACCTGATGGCCAGGGGCATAGCTCTCGATCTGCTCCAGATGGCCAAGCGAATTGGCCCGCAGTGCGAAGCCGCTGAATACAAAGATCTGTCCGGGGAGGAAAACGTCACCCTGGACCGCATCGTTACCGATGATCGAAGGAGCCATCAAACCTTATGGCGACGGCACAGTGGAACACTCAATGAAACCACCAATGTCGGTGTCAAAACCGGCGGATCTTGGGTAGGGGGTCCCGAACTGTGCGCCTAAGGCGGATGGTAATAGGAGGCAGTGGACACGATGTTTTCCCAGGTTCGGGTCCTCTTGATGGAGGTAATACCCTACGTCCTGCTTGAATGTTCTAGATGACATGAGTATTACAAGAGTTGATCTACCACGAGATCATAGAGGCTAACCCTAGAAGGTAGCCTATGGTATGATTGTTTGTTGTCCTACGGACTAAAACCCTCCGGTTTATATAGACACCGGAGGGGGCTAGGGTTACACAAGGTCAGTTACAAGGGAGGAGATTTACATATCCGTATTGCCTAGCTTTCCTTCCATGCCAAGGAGAGTCATATCCGGACACGGGACGAAGTCTTCAATCTCGTATCTTCATAGTCCAACAGTCCGGCCAAAGGATATAGTCCGGCTGTCCGGAGACCCCCTAATCCAGGACTCCCTCATCCACCAAAGTCCACACTTTGTTCTCATACATGGATCCCATCTCAGATTTCATGGCCTTAAGCCATTTCGTGGAATCTGGGATCATCATCGCTTCCTCATAGTTCATAGGTTCATCATGGTCTAGTAACATGACTTCCAGAACAGGATTAACATACCACTCTGGTGCGGAAGGTACTCTGGTTGACCTACAAGGTTCGGTAGTAACTTGATATGAAGTTTCGTGATCATCATCATTAACTTCCTCACTAATTGGTGTAGGCATCAGTGGAACTGATTTCTGTGATGAACTACTTTCCAATTCGGGAGAAGGTACAATTACCTTATCAAGTTCTACTTTCCTCCCACTAACTTTTAAGAGAAACTCCTTCTCTAGAAAGGATCCACTCTTAGCAACAAAGATCTTGCCTTCGGATCTGTGATAGAAGGTGTACCCAACAGTTTCTTTTGGGTATCCTATGAAGACACACTTCTCCGATTTGGGTTTGAGCTTATCAGGCTGAAACCTTTTTCACATAAGCATCGCAATCCCAAACTTCAAGAAATGACAGCTTAGGTTTCTTGCTAAACCACAGTTCATTCGGTGTCATCTCAACGGATTTTTAGATGGTGCCCTATTTAACGTGAATGCACCTGTCTCTAATGCATAACCCCCAAAATGTTAGTGGTAAATTGGTAAGAGACATCATAGATCGCACCATATCTAATAAAGTACGGTTACGATGTTCGGACACACCATTACACTGTGTTGTTCCAGGTGGCATGAGTTGTGAAACTATTCGACATTTGTTTCAACTGAAGGCCAAACTCGTAACTCAAATATGTCGTCTCCGCGATCATATTGTAGAAACTTTATTTTCTTGTTACAATGATTCTCCACTTCACTCTGGAATTCTTTGAACTTTTCAAACGATTCAGACTTGTGTTTCATTAAGTAGATATACTCGTATCTTCTCAAATCATTTGTGAAGGTCAGAAAATAACGATGCCCGCTGCGAGCCTCAACACTCATTGGATCGCATACATCAGTATGTATTATTTCCAATAAGTCTGTTGCTCGCTCCATTGTTCCGAAGAATGGAGTTTTAGTCATCTTGCCCATGAGGCATGGTTCGCAAGCATGAAGTGATTCATAATCAAGTGATTCCAAAAGCAAATCAACATGGAGTTTCTTCATGCACTTTCCACCATGGTAGTGCCACAAATAACTTGTACTATAATTATTAACTTTGCATCCTTTGGCATCAATATTATGTGTATCACCGTGATCAAGATTCAGTAAACCATTTACACTGGATGTAAGACCATAGAAGGTTTTATTCATGTAAATAGAACAACAATTATTCTCCGACTTAAATGAATAACTGTATCGCAATAAACATGATCCAATCATATTTTTGCTCAATGCAAACACCAAATAACATTTATTTAGTTCCAATAATAATCCCGAAGGTAGAGGGAGTATGCGATGGTGATCTTATCAACCCTGGAATCACTTCCAACACACATCATCACTTCGCCCTCAACTAGTCTATGTTCATTTTGTAACTCCTGTTTCAAGTTACTAATCATAGCAAGTGAACCAGTATCAAATACCCAGGGGCTACTATGAACACTAGTAAAGTACACATCAATAACATGTATATTATATATACTTTTTGTTCACTTTTCCATCTTTCTTATCCGCCAAGTATTTGGGACAGTTCCGCTTCCGGTGACCATTTCCTTTGTAGTAGAAGCACTTGGTTTCAGGCTTGGGTCTAGCTTTGGGCTTCTTCATGGGAGTGGCAACTTGCTTGCCATTCTTCTTGAAGTTCCCTTTCTTTCCCTTGCCCTTTTACTTTAAACTAGTGGTCTTGTCAACCATCAACACTTGATGCTTTTCTTGATTTCTACCTTTGCCGATTTCAGCATCGCGAAGAGCTCGGGAATCGTTTTCGTTATCCCTTGCATATTATAGTTCATCAAAAAGTTCCAGTAACTTGGTGATAGTGACTAGAGAACTCTGTCAATCACTATCTTATATGGAAGATTAACTCCCACTTGATTCAAGTGATTGTAGTACCCAGACATTCTGAGCACATGCTCACTAGCTGAGCTATTCTCCTCCATCTTGTAGGCAAAAATACTTGTTAGAGGTCTCATACCTCTCGACACGGGCATGAGTCTGAAATACTAATTTCATCTCTTGGAACATCTTATATGCTCCGTGGCATTCAAAACATTTTTGAAATCCTGGTTCTAAGCCGTAAAGCATGGTGCACTAAACTATCAAGTAGTCATCATACCGAGCTTGCCAAACGTTCATAACATCTGCCTCTGCTCCTGCAATAGGTCCATCACCTAGTGGTGCATCAAGGACATAATTCTTTTGTGGAGCAATGAAGATAATCCTCAGATCATGGAGCTAGTCCGCATCATTGCTACTAACATCTTTCAACTTAGTTTTCTCTAGGAACATATCATAAATAAAATGGGGAAGCTATACGCGAGCAATTGATCTACAACATAGATGTGCAAATACTATCATGACTAATTTCATGATAAATTTAAGTTCAATTAATCATATTACTTAAGAATTCCCACTTAGATAGACATCTCTCTAGTCATCTAAATGATCATGTGATCCATATCAACTAAATCATGTCCGATCATCACGTGAGATGGAGAAGTTTTCAATGGTGAACATCACTATGTTGATCATATCTACTATATGATTCACGCTCGACCATTCGGTCTCAGTGTTCCAAGGCCATATCTGCATATGCTAGGCTCGTCAAGTTTAATCTAAGTATTCTACTTGTGGAAAACTGGCTTGCACCCGTTGTATGTGAACGTAGAGCTTATCACACCCGATCATCCCATGGTGTCTCAGCACGAAGAACTGTCGCAACGGTGCATACTCAGGGAGAACACTTATACCTTGAAATTTTAGTAAGGAATCATCTCATAATGCTACCGTCATACTAAGCAAAAATAAGATGCATAAAAGATAAACATCACATGCAATCAAAATATGTGACATGATATGGTCATCATCATCTTGTGCCTTTGATCCCCATCTCCAAAGTACCGTCATGATCACCATCGTCACCTGCATGACACCATGGTCTCCATCATCTTGGTCTCTATCAATGTGTCGTCATATGGTCGTCTCGCCAACTATTGCTTTTGTAACTATTGCTATCACATAGCGATAAAGTAAAGCAATTATATGGCGCTTGCATCTTATACAATAAAGAGACAACCATAAGGCGATAACTTTAAAAAACATGATCATTTCATACAACAATTTATATCTCATCACGTCTTGACCATATCACATCACAACATGCCCTGCAAAAACAAGTTAGACGTCCTCTACTTTGTTGTTGCAAGTTTTACGTGGCTGCTACGGGCTTCTAGTAAGAACCATTCTTACCTATGCATCAAAACCACAACGATTTTTCGTCAAGTGTGCTGTTTTAACCTTCAACAAGGACCGGGCGTAGTCAAACTCGATTCAACTAAAGGTGGAGAAACAGACACCCACTAGCCACCTGTGTGCGAAGCACGTCGGTAGAACCAGTCTCATGAATGCGGTCATGTAATGTCGGTCTGGGCCGCTTCAACCAACAATACCGCCGAATCAAAGTATGACATGCTGGTAAGCACTATGACTATTATCGCCCACAACTCTTTGTGTTCTACTTCTGCATATAATATCTACGCATAAACCTGGCTCGGATGACACTGTTGGGGAATGCAGTATTTCAAAAAAAATTCATACAATCACGCAAGATCTATCTAGGAGATGCATAGCAACGAGAGGGGAGAGTGTGTCTACATACCCTCATAGACGGAAAGCGGAAGCGTTTAGTAACGCGGTTCATGTAGTCAAACGTCTTCGTGATCCAACTGCATGGCACCTCCGCGATCTGCACACGTTCAGCTCGGTGACGTCCCTCGTACTCTTGATCTAGTTGAGGCCGAGGGTGAGTTTCGTCAGCATGACGGCGTGTTGACGGTGATGATGAAGTTACCGACGCAGGGCTTCGCCTAAGCACTACGACAATATGACCGAGGTGGAAAACTGTGGAGGGGGGCACTACACACGGTTAAAGATCAACTTGTGTGTCTATGGGGTGCCCCCTGTCCCGTATATAAAGGAGAGGAGGAGGAGGAGGGTCGGCCTCAAGGGGTTCCCAAAGGGGGGATTCCTACTCCTAGTAGGAGTAGGTTTCCCCCTTTCCTAGTCCAAGTAGAAGAAGAAGAAGGAAGGAGAGGGAGAGGGAGAGGGAGAAGGAAATAGGGGGCGCCGCCGCCTCCTAGTCCAATTCGGACCATCCCATGGGGGGGGCATGCTGCCTCCCCTTGTGGCCCGTCTCTCCTTTCCACTAAAGCCCAATAAGGCCGAATACTACCCTCGGTGAATTCCCGTAACTCCCAAGTTCTCCGAAAAATACCCGAATCACTCGGAACCTTTCCGATGTCCAAATATAGCCTTCCAATGTATGAATCTTTACCCCTCGACCATTTCAATACTCCTCGCCATGTCTGTGATCTCATCCAGGACCCCGAACAACCTTCGGTACATCAAATCACATAACTCATAATACATATCGTCATCGAACGTTAAGCGCGCGGACCCTACGGGTTAGAGAACTATGTAGACATGACCGAGACACATCTCCGGTCAATAACAATAGCAGAACCTGGATGCTCATACTGGTTCCTACATATTCTACGAAGATCTTTAACGGTCAAATCGCACAACAACATACATTGTTCCCTTAGTCATCGGTATGTTACTTGCCCGAGATTCGATCGTCGGCATCATCATACCTAGTTCAATATCGTCACCAACAAGTCTCTTTACTTATTCTGTAATGCATCATCCCGCAACTAACTCATCAGTCACATTGCTTGCAAGGCTTATAGTGATGTGCATTACTGAGAGGGCCCAGAGATACCTCTTCGACAATGAGAGTGACAAATCCTAATCTCGATCTATGCCAACTCAACAAGCAGCATCAGAGACACCTGTAGAGCATCTTTATAATCACCCAGTTATGTTGTGACATTTGATAGCACACTAAGTGTTCCTCCGGTGTTGGGGAGTTGCATAATCTCATAGTCATAGGAACATGTATAAGTCATGAAGAAAGCAATAGCAATAGACTAAACGATCATAGTGCTAAGCTAGCGGATGGATCTAGTCCATCACATCATTCTCTAATGATGTGATCCCGTTCATCAAATGACAACACATGTCCATGGCTAGGAAACTTAACCATCTTTGATTAATGAGCTAGTCAAGTAGAGGCATACTAGGGACACTCTGTTTGTCTATGTATTCACACATGCACTAAGTTTCTGGTTAATACAATTCTAGCATGAATAATAAACATTTACCATGATATAAGGAAATATAAATAACAACTTTATTATTGCCTCTAGGGAATATTTCCTTCAATTACAACATGGGGTAATACCTTGCCGATTGTATCTATCCTTGTGAGTGTCATTTGTCAAGATCATATCTGATCCCCATGGCAACAAATAGTGCACTTTGCAATACTACAAGAAGCAGCTAGGAAGGATGTGGGGAGGGTATTTGGAGTGCTCCAAACTCGTTGGAGTATTGTTCGTGGACCTGTATTGATTGGGAATCAAAGACATTGTGACAGGTGATGTCATGTTGTGTAATTTTGCACAACATAGTTGTCGAGGACAAGGGTGACCTGACTGTATGATTTTGAGAAGCCATTATTCGATTGTGGTTTTAAACTATCCATCATATGCATTGCATTATTTGATTTAACCATGCTTTTTTGCTTTAAGAAGTCACTCGTTTTGTTTGTTCGAACCCAGATAACATCTGTGGTATTTCATTTTTTTAATATTTTTCCTATTTCTTTTACTCATGTGATGCATAGAGGTTTTATTTGACGAATGACCGTTGCTACAGACGATTTGGGACAATGCTCTCTTCGCTTTCTCCCAGCCCTACCACATACCTGCCTTTTGGTTTTTCATTTTTCTCTTATGTCCACGGTGTTGTCGCAATAACTACTCTCATTTCCCTCTTTTTTGCAGGCACCTCTCATTTTCCACTACATGTATCTTCTTGCTTTCTCCGGTGCAAGCTCACCGCTCAACCCCGCTGTGCCTCATGTCGCCATCATAATCAACATTTTTCAGCATCAAGCAAAACAATGAATAGCCTTCCTCTCTTTTTTAGAATCAACATGCACTTTTATTGATTATCCCATACCCAAGATCTCGTCTGAAATAACATGTAAAATACAATCAACTGGCTCTTTAAGCCAAACCCCACAAAGTTCTTGAGTGACTCCCACCCGAGCTAATATATTAGCCCCTTTCTTACCTGATCGCCTAACCCAAGTTGCTTGGTAATACGTCTCCAACGTGTCTATAATTTATGAAGTATTCATGCCGTGTTTACAATATTTCTATATGATTTTGGTATGATTTGATTAGAACTAACCCGGACTGACGTTGTTTTCAGTAGAACTACCGTGGTGTTGTTTTTGTGCAGAAATAAAAGTTCTTCGAATGCGATGGAAATCAACGGAGATTTTTTTGGAAAATATGAAAAATACTGGAACAAAAATCTACCGGAGGGGAGTCATGGGGGCCCCACGAGGGTGGGGGCCGCGCCCACCCCCTTAGGGCGCGCCGCCTGCCTCGTGGACTCCCCGAGGGCCCCCCTGAAGTGAAATCAACACCAAATTCTCCTATAAATATAAAAAACCTCGGAAAATTAACCTAGATCGGGAGTTCCACTGCCAGAAGCCTCCGTAGCCACCGAAAACCAATCTAGGCCCTCTCTAGAACCCTGCTGGAGGGGGCCATCATCACCGAAGGGCATGGAGGAGGATCTCGGAGGGGCCATTATCGTAATGAAGGCCGAGGACCAGAGGGAGAACCTCTCCCCATCCAGGGGGAGGCCATGGAGGAGGAAGCACAAGGGGGAGAACCTCTCGTCATATCTCTCGATGGCACCGGAGTGGCATTGAGAGGGGAATCATTGCCGTGGTGATCGTCTTCATCAACATCACTATCATCATCATCATCACCATCCTCATCTCTTTTATGCAGTCCACTCTCCCGCACCCCGTTGTAATCCCTAATTGAACATGGTGCTTTATGCCACATATTATGATCCAATGATGTGTTGCCATCCTATGATGTTCTGAGTAGATATCCCTTGTCTTTGGGTTGATTGATGATCTAGATTGGTATGAGTTGTATGTTTTACTTTGGTGCTGTCCTATGGTGCCCTCCGTGTCGCGCAAGCATGAGGGATTCCCTCTATAGGGTGTTGCAATACATTTATGATTCGCTTATAGTGGGTTGCGTGAGTGACTAAAACACAAACCCGAGTAAGGGGGTTGTTGCGTTTGGGATAAAGAGGACTTGATGCTTTAATGCTATGGTTGGGTTTTACCTTAATGATCTTTAGTAGTTGCGGATGCTTGCTAGAGTTCCAATCATAAGTGCATATGATCCAAGAAGAGAAAGTATGTTAGCTTATGCCTCTCCCTCATATGAAATTGCAGTAGTGATTACCGGTCTTGTTAACAATTGCCTAGGACAATTCTGCACACCGATCCACCATTATTCTACACTCGCTATTTATAATATTTAGTAATATATTTTAACTTTATGATAACATCACCTATTTTTATATTTTACCTCTCCGATATCATACAAAGTTATCCACTTCATACCCACAACGTAGTTTTATTTCTCGTTTCTAGTTGGAAGCAAACGTTCGGCGTACGTAGAGTCATATCAATGGCAAATAGGGCTTGAGAGAATATTGATCTTACCTTTAGCTCCTTGTGGGTTCGACACTCCATACTTATCACTTCCACCTTTGGAAATTGCTATGATGATTCCCTGCACTTGGGGATTACCACTTGGAACTCTTCACAAGACTACAATAGTCTCTTGATATCTTCAATGATTGGTCCTGCCACTAAGAGGTTCTTTGTCATATCATTGAGCATCGTTGCAATGCCTTTGTTGTTGACTTCCACATGTACCTTAGTAGCTCCCGCCTGGATCGCCATTTGCAATGCTCTTTAGTAGGCAAAGATTTCAGAGGTTTCAGGTTCGGAGATGCCCGGGAAGACACAACACAAGCCTCCCTATATGCTCCATCATGGCCTCGTAAGACCACCCTTCACACATCTCTCTATCTTTAAGCTTTGGCAGCACACCAACCACGTTATCTTTGAGCTATCCTTGCTCAGAAGGGAACCAACTCTCAACCAGTGCCAGAGATGGGCTCTTATAGCATGACACTCATGTACATATGCCCACTCCAAGACATGCATGTGCACAATTTGTGCTACTGCTCTTGGATCAGTAATCTTCTTGCCTTCCCTTGCTTCGTCCCTTGCAAACCATAACTCATACACTTCCTGAATCATTAATAACTTTTGTTGTTCACACGCTTCAGCAAATCATTGCAACAACCACGCAACTAGCTCGCCACGGGGTCCGTTTGACACCGTTGCGATTACCACTGGAACCCCTTTCCCCGAGCTTAGAACTTTCCAAAACCTCGCTGAATGCGTGCACAACTGGAATCGATGGTGCACAATTTCTACTTGTCCACATAATGCATAGAACACTCCTGGCTTGATCTTGCGCCTATGCAATTCAGCTCCCACGGCCAAACCGTTCTGGATTAACCAACACCTATATATGAATTCTTGCCTTACCAGGTGCATCTGCGTTTCATAGTGCCAACCATTTTTATGCTTATTCACCGAAGAGGAGGACTCTGGTTGTTCGTTTTGTCCTATTTAGTGACATTCTAAGATGGTAAGCAAATATCACAGTGAACTGGCCCGACTTCATGTGATTCCATGCCAGGAAGTTGTTGCATCCCAGTTCAGCGATGGCCATTTGGTTGATATCGTATGCATCGTCAGCAGAAAACATCTATCTATCTTGGCATGATATCACCCAGTGCCATCCAGGGTCATTAGATCGCTCACACGAGTAACTCCATGTACACACTCATGCCCAAGCAGCTTCATACAACCCATTATGGGGATCCAATTTGTACGATAGATACTAATAGATGCCCATCACTGATACGCCATGTCGCTCCTTTCTGTAGAGAATCACAACCATGCATTATACTTCGGAACATGTACGGCGCCCTCCCGGGCAAGTGGCCTTCATGATAGAGCACTCTCTATAGTACCTGGTGATGGTGTCCTCGATGATGTCGATGCCACAGTGGGGCATGTACTCAGTTTATCATCAAATAAGGATGAAGGAGTCCGACTAGGCGGCCACTGCATTCATAACTCCATATGGACCATTCTGCTTCAACACAATGCCGTTTGGCTAAAAAATGCTGGCAAAACCTATCAACGCATGATGCAAACATGTTTGTAGCTGCAGATCGGCAAGTCAGCCAAAGCCTACGTAGATGACGTTGTTGTCAAAACCAAGCAGTTTGCCACACTTGTCGATGATCCATGGAATACATTCAAAAACCTATGAGCATACAACATCAATCTCAATCCAAAAAAATGTGCCTTCAGCGTCCCATCCGGCAAGCTAATCGGCTTCATCTTATCACATAGAGGATTCGAGGTGAACCTTGATAAGATCAATGCGTTGGCATGCTTAGAAGTGTTGACCGAGCTCAAACACATCCATAAATTAGTAGGGTGCATAGCCTCCCTGAGCCGATTTATCTCACGACTCGGTGGAAAGGCTCTCCCTCTATAAAGACTGCTTCAACAGACCAAGAACTTCAAGTGGACCGAAGAAGCCAACATGACTCTAGAAGAAATCAAGACGCTCATGTCTACTAATCCAATCCTAGCTGCCACCTACCTCGGCAAACCAATGTTGTTGTACATCAGCACCAATCAAGTTGTCATGCAGTCCTGGTCCTCGAGCACGACATGGAAGGACACAAGTTAAAGGTACGGAGGCTGGTATATTATGTCTTTGAAGTGCTTACCCTATATAAAACAAGGTACACATGGTACCAGGAGATAACATACGTAGTGTTCATGGCTTCTCAAAAACTACAACACTACTTTTAGGAGTGCTCAGTAGCCGTAGACTTGGAGGTACCACTCAATGGCATCATCAATAACCATGACGCCATCGACAGAATTGCAAAATGGTCCATTGAACTATTGCCTTTGAAAATAACGTATCGACCACGTCGAGGCCATTAAATCCCAAGTATTGGCCGTTTTCATGGCTGAGTTGACACAGGGACGAGCACCCCGAGAGCATGACACCTACTAAAATTGGGTAATATATTTTGATGGACACAAAATGTTCGCTAGGCTAGGTGCACGAGTGGTGCTCACATCACCGACATGTGACACTGTTAAGTATGTACTTCAAATTGTGTACACCGACTCCAACAACGTGGCAGAATATGAAGCGCTGCTTCATGAATTGAGGATGACGGTCTCCATGGGAATCCAACGTCTCAAGGTTCAAGGCGACTCCAACCTTGCAATTTCGCAAGTCGATGGTGAGTTTGACGCAAAGGACCCAAATATGGCAGCATATCAAAATGTCGTTATAACTTTATCACCTCGATTTGAGGGCCTGGAATTTTCACCATATCCAGGGAGACAACAATCAACATGCCGACATACTCGCTAGGATGGGTGCCAAATGAGAGCTGGTACCATAAGGTGATGCCCAACATTCGGAGCTCGAGCTTATCACCCCACTAGCAATAGAGCCACACGAGGAGATACTCGGGGGCCTAACGCTAGAGGAAACCTCCTCGGCCCATGAGATTATGGCCATGATTGTACCCTGGACCGAGCCAACACTTGCATACTTGGTGCGCAAGGAGCTGCCCAAAGATCGGACCGATGCACGACGAATCATCCAATTATCAAAAGCATACAAGATCCATGAGGGGGAACTATATAAACGAACTATCATTGGCATGATCCAGCGCTACATCTCCGAGGAAGAAGGAAAAGAACTCCCCTCGGAAATTCATTCTGGTATTTGCTGCCATCACGCACCACCTCAGACTTTGGTAAGCAAAGTTTTCTGAGCTGGGTTCTACTAGCCCACCACGCGAGCTGACACACGAGAACTTGTAGATGCATACGTGGGCTCCCAGCTCTTTGATAACCCACAAGTATAGGGGATTGCAACAATTTTCGAGGGTGGAGTATTCAATCTAAATTTATTGATTCGCACAAGGGGAGCCAAAGGATATTCACAAGTATTAGCAGTTGAGTTGTCAATTCAACCACACATGGATGAATTAATATGTGCATCAAGGCGATCAGTAGCAAAGTAGTATGGTATTTTAATAGTAACGGTAACGGCAGCAATATTAATAGTAGCAGAAACAATAGTATTTTGTTAGAGATTGTAACAACAACAATGGCGAAAGTAACTTAGCAAAGATCAATATATGAAAAGCGTAGGCATTAGATCAGTGATGGATAATTGCGTTGTATGGCATTCATCATGTAACAGTTATAACCTAGAGCGACACAGAACTAGATCCAATTCATCAATGTAATGTAGGCATGTATTCCGCATATAATCATACATGCTTATGGAAAAGAACTTGCATGCCATATTTTGTCCTACCCTCCCATGGCAGCGGGGTCCATAAGGAAACTAAGGGATATTAAGGCCTCCTTTTAATAGAGAACCGGAACAAAGCATTAGCACTTAGTGAATACATGAACTCCTCAAACTACGATAATCACCAGAAAGAATCCCAATTATTGTCACCTTGGGGTATGCAGATCGTAACACGTAATGGGCGCATATAACTTGCAAGATAGGATCAAGAACACACATATATTCATGAAAACATAATAGGTTCAGATCTGAAATCATGGCACTCGGGCCCTAGTGACAAGCATTAAGCACAACAAAGTCATAACAACATCAATCACAAAACATAGTGGATACTAGGGATCAAGCCTTAAAAAAACTAACTCAATTACATGATAGATCTCATTCAACCCATCACCGTCCAGCAAGCCTACGAAGGAATTACTCACTCCCAGCGGTGAGCATCATGAAATTTGTGACAGAGGAAGGTTGATGATGATGACGGCATCAAATTCCACCCTCCGGAGCCCCGAACACACTCTAGATCAGCCCTCTCGATGAAGAAAGGAGGTGGCGGCGGCTCTGTATTGTAAAATGCGATGAATCATTCTCTCTGATTTTTTTCTTGGCGAATAGGTATATATGGAGTTGGAGTTAGTGTTGCCGGACGTCCAGGGGGCCCACAAGCTCGTAGGGCACGCCCCTGGGTGTGTGGCTCCTAGGTGGCCCCCTCTGGTATATCTTTCCACCGGTATTTTTTTATACATTCCATACAAATTCTCCGCAAATTTTCAGGTCAATCTGAGAACTTTGATTTCTGCACAAAAACAACACCATGGGAATTCTGCTGAAAACAATGCCAGTATGGGTTAGTTTCATTCAAATCATGCAAATTAGAGTCCAAAACAAGAACAAAAGTGTTTGGAAAAGTAGATATGACGGAGACGTATCAACTCCCCCAAGCTTAACTCATTACTTGTCCTCAAGCAATTCAGTTCACAAACTGAAAGTGACAAAGAAAAACTTTTACAAACTCTGTTTGATCTTATTGTTGTAAATATGACTAACCATGTTCAGGTTTTCAGCAAAGATTACGAACTAACTATATTCACGATAACATTTAGGTATCACATTTACTCATATCAATGACATAACCAACTAGCGAGCAATAATAGGATATCTCAGATGACAACACTTTTCAAAACAATCATGATATAATATGAGATAATGGTATCTCGCTAGCCCTTTCTGAGACTGCAAAACATAAATGCAGAGCACCTCTGAAGTTCAAGCACTGACTATACATTGTAATTCATGGTAAAAGATATCCAATCACACTCATACTCAATATCGACTAAACACAGAGCATAAAAATGACAATAGTGCTCTCCAGCCGGTGATTTAATGAGAAGATAATGACTCGACAGTAAAAGTAAATAGATAGGCCCTTCACAGAGGGAAGCAGGGATTTGCAGAGGTGCCAGAGCTCGAAGCTTGTAAAACAAAGATGAATATAATTTTGGGAGGTATGCTTTCATTGCCAATGTAGCGATCGAGAGTTTTCAACATCTTCCATGCTAGACACATTATAGGCGGTTCCCAAATAGAAAGGTAAAGTTTTACTCCCCTTCCACCAACAAACACAAGCCATGGCTAGCTGAATCCTCGGGTGCCCTCCATACCAACACCAATCGAGGGGAGTTTTGTTTCATGATTATATTTTGATTTTGATCACGGGACTGGGCATCCCAATTACCAACCACTATCTCGTGAATGACAAGCGAATAAACATTCATTGTGAGAATAACCCACCTAGCATGGAAGATACTAACCGCTCCCTGTTGCTTCATGAGCGATTTGGGCGTACAAAACAGATTATTATTTGGAGATTTAGAGTTCCGCACATGCAAATTTACTTGGAACGGCAGGTAATTACCGCATATAGGTATTTATGGTGGACTCATATGGAATAACTTTGGGTTTAAGGAAGTGGATGCATAAACAATATTCCCGCTTAGTACAAATGAAGGCTAGCATATAGATTGAGGAGCGACCAACCACAGAGCGACAACGGTCATAATGTAACGCCCCAAGACCGGAGCTTCAGATGCCTTCCATGTTTCCGGGTTTCGTCGTGTGATTTGTTTGGTTCATCATTTTCATCTTTGCATCGTGTGCATTGCATCATGTCATCATGCCACTATTATTGCAACCGTTTCAAAACTCTTTTAAATAAATCGTATGGATCTTCGATCCATTTAAATCGAGGGAGTTCACAAGGTGAAATTCTCTTTATAACATATAAAAGTCTCCTACTATTTTTAGGGAGCTATATTGAAATATTCCATTAGTGTGGAACCACCCTCAAACATACTTGCAGTTGAAATTATATGCCTTTCATAATTTCCTTTCCAACCTTCTCCAAACCCTATGCCCAATTCTTTCCCTAACCTTTGTTCTTCTCTCTTTTTCTCCTTCTTTTTTTCTGTAAGAGGAGAGAAGTAAGGAGAGAGGGAGCCCAGCTACCAACCCATTTTGGCCCAAGGCCCTACCGCCCCACCAACTCCATAACCCTAGCTACCCCGATCCCCTCCACTCGATCCCCATATCTCCCTCTCATTCCTGTACGCCGCCGCACAACGCACGCATCGAGCCAGGAAGACTTGCTCGACCCCCCCCCTCTTTCTTCAATCTCCCAGCGCCGCCAACCTCCCCTTCCCGATCTCCTTCCTCCTCTCGTTCGACCCCACACACAGGAGCCCGTGTCGGCCTCTCCTTCCCCTGCGACCTGCACTGCGCCTCTGCTTTCGATGCCCTTGCCCGGATCCTCGTCGCCTCCCCTCCATGGCGCCCGCACCGGCGACCTCGCAGGTCGCTGCCTCGCACCACGTTCATCTTCCCAGAGTTCATCTTCCCAGAGTCCCAGTGCCCAATCCCCTCCAAGTCGCCGGCGATGACCGAGCCTCCCCCGGCGCGCCCCTGCACCGGTCCCTGCCGCGCCCCTGCATCGAGAAGCCAGAGCCACGTCGCTGGATCCTGTTCGCTGCTGCTTCGTCCGCCGTCCCCGGCCTCCAGCCTTCACACATCGTCTCTGCATCCGGGTGGCTGTAGTGCTTTCTTCCCCTCCGCTGCTTGTGCTCCTTCCTCGCGCGTGAAAGGGCAGATGCCCCCTCCTCCTGTCTGCACCACACCATGGCCCTCCTGAGGCCAACACCGCACAACGTCTGGGTTGGCCTTCTCCTTGTCTATGCACCACATCGTTGCTCGTTGCATGCCAAGACCGCCTCCATGGTACTCGTCAAGTACCCCATCGGCAAGACCATATGGATGCTCGTACGAGAACAGACCGAAACGCTTCCTCTATGACCCATGCACGACTATGGGGATTCACGAAGTACCTTTGGATGAGCCAAGTTCTTCTACACAAAACGTCAAGTACCACACATGTCGGCAAGAACCGCAAGTCGGACCCCGAACGATCGACGTCTCGTGGACCGTGTACAACTACCGTCGCCCTCGAAGACGTTGGAGTCATCAAGTACCTCTCCGAACGAACGCGAATGACTACCGTCGCAAGAACGGGACCAGAAAGTCCAAAGACCCCAAGTACCACGACACCGATGACATGAACATCTACGGAAAATTGTGCAACTAAGAACGTGAACGACTACCACCGCCAAGATCACGAGTACCTCTACCGTCATCATGTACCCCTACTTCCACTACCGAACGTCCCGAGAACGTCTACTTCCCCTACACCGCTTTGAACTTGAACCCCTCCGATAACGCACGCTTCGAAGGTATAACCCCGAGACGACCGTCCGAGAATGTTTGCATGTGTTGTATGAGATGCACCCGTCGTCTGCACCGTGTCCGAGTTGTCACTTGCTCGGTCCTCCTCTTTTGCCGTCGTCGACCCGTCTTCAAGTTGCCTTTGTTTCCCCACCCACCCACCCTTTTTCCTCAAGGACTAAGATTTCTTTATCAAGTATCCTTTTATTCTTGTGAAGTCTCTTCATTATTTTCTTTCAATGTTCTTATCCGGTGATTCTCATGAAGATTCTAACGGAGCTTCAAGTTCGTCACTCTTCACTCATTTTCTTCTCCGGTGGAACTAATTCAAGCTTTATCAATCATATCTGTCCTCGCTTCAAATGTTTTCTCATGCCAGTGCACCTCATAATCATTCACCTCTCGCTATTCTTTTGTTCCGGAGTGCTGAAGATATCTCAGAAGATGCTAGTGCTTATTCTCATTCATTCAAGCTCTTTCGAGATTGTTATCTCATTCAAGCCATTTAATTCAACCGGCGCAATCTATCTTTTAAATCGTTCTATGGTGTTTCTTTTGAGTGGGCCCTAACCCACAGGTCTTTTTCCAGGATCTTACCTGATTCTTCTAATTTTATCGGAGCTATTCTCAAATTTTCTAAAGTTTGACATAAGAATGAATTATCATCAGTCAAATGCCTTTCTCCAAGATCGTTTAAATTCTTTTCATCGTTGGATCAATCTCTTCGCTTTTGATTCTTCTGGAGTGCCTCTACAATTCATGGTGGTGTTTCTCATCATCATTCTCTGCGTTTGAAGACCGAAGAAGAGTTTCTCTTTAATCTTGCTCAATTCTCCTCAAGATGCGTGGTCCTAGTTCAAGGCCATCCTCTCATAATTGTTTTGATTGCGAGAATTCTTTTCACCTATCCGGAGCAATTCAGGAGTCTTCTTAGTTTGTTTATCCGGAGTCCATAAATTCAGTTTTATTCATTCTCGAACGTCCCGAGAACATCTACTTCCCCTACACCGCTTTGAACTTGAACCCCTCCGATAACGCACGCTTCGAAGGTATAACCCCGAGACGACCGTCCGAGAACGTTTGCATGTGTTGTATGAGATGCACCCGTCGTCTGCACCGTGTCCGAGTTGTCACTTGCTCGGTCCTCCTCTTTTGCCGTCGTCGACCCATGGGAACCCGGAATCCGGGATCACCGCACCATCTTTTGCACGCATCCGCACACTTCTCCTTTGCATCTGTATCTCAATCGAGTTATCAAAACCAGAACGTTGCAGTGGCACCGTTTTCATTATCATTGCCGTGGCACCCCTTTCCTTTCCACCACGGTGACAAATGCTTCATAATGCTCTTGTCAAACTTTTAATAAAACTTGCATAACTTGAACATGTCATTCGCATCATGATAATAACATTTAAATGTTTAAAATTGTTGTTGCACCAAATTGATAATTTGCATATGGGGATTTACCGGAATTGTTGTTTGTTCCGGCCTCATTTAAACTTGTTTGGATAGAGGTGTTACTCATGCTTCACCTCTTGCCATGCTAACAACATTTAATATTGTTGAGTACCTAACCGAGGGTGAACTAAATAATTGAGGTGGTGTTTCGTCAATATGCAACCCGTTGCATATTGAGCTCCACTTAATTTGTAGTTTTGGTTGTTGCATTTTGCCATGTCATGCTTCATTAAACCGGAGATGCATCATACTTGGTTGTGCATCATTCCATGTTTATGTGATGGTTGTTTACTATGTTGTTTGCTTCTTTCCGGTGTTGCTTCTTCGGGTTGGTTCCGATAACGTTGCGTTTGTGAGGATCCGTTCGACTACGTCCGTTTGTCTTCTTCATTAACTCGTTCTTCTTCCTTGCAGGATCTCAGGCAAGATGACCATACCCTCGAAATCACTTCTATCTTTGCTTGCTAGTTGCTCGCTCTTTTGCCATGCCTATGCTGCGATACCTACCACTTGCTTATCATGCCTCCCATATTGTTGATCCAAGCCTCTAACCCACCTTGACCTAGCAAACCGTTGTTTGGCTATGTTACCACTTTGCTCAGCCCCTCTTATAGCGTTGTTAGTTGCAGGTGAAGATTGGAGCTTGTTCCATGTTTGGAACATGGATATTTTGTTGGGATATTACAATATTCTCTTATTTAATTAATGCATCTATATACTTGGTGAAGGGTGGAAGGCTCGGCCTTATGCCTGGTGTTTTGTTCCACTCTTGCCGCCCTAGTTTCCGTCATATCGTTGTTATGTTCCCGGATTTTGCGTTCCTTACGCGGTTGGGTTATAATGGGAACCCCTTGACAGTTCGCCTTGAATAAAACTCCTCCAGCAAGGCCCAACATTGGTTTTACCATTTGCCACCTAGCCTTTTTTTCTTTCCCTTGAGTCGGCCGGCTCAAGGGTCTCTTTATTTTAGCCCCCCCGGGCCAGTGCTTCTCTAAGTGTTGGTCGAACTGAGCGATGTCCGAGGCTACCAGGGGCAACTCTGGGCTAGCTTACCCGACGTCTTGCTCATCCGGTGTGCCCTGAGAACGAGATATGTGCAGCTCCTATCGGGATTTGTCGGCACATCTGGGTGGCTTTGCTGGTCTTGTTTTACCATTGTCGAAATGTCTTGTAACCGGGATTCCAAGTCTGATCGGGTCTTCCCGCTAGAAGGAATATCCTTCGTTGACCGTGAGAGCTAGTGATGGGCTAAGTTGGGACACCCCTGCAGGGTTTTGAACTTTCGAAAGCCGTGCCCGCGGTTATGGGCAGATGGGAATTTGTTAATGTCCGGTTGTAGAAAACCTGAAGTTGACCTTAATTAAAATACATCAACCGCATGTGTTACCGTGATGGTCTCTTCTCGGCGGGGTCCAGGAAGTGAACACGATGTTGGAGCAATGCTTGACGTAGGTTGTTCTAGGATCACTTCTTGATCATAGTTGTTCGACCATGCTTTTGCCTTCTCTTCTCGTTCTCATTTGCATATGTTAGCCACCATATATGCTAGTCGCTTGCTGCAGATCCACCTCATACCTTTACCTTACCTATAAGCTTAAATAGTCTTGATCGCGAGGGTGTGAGATTGCTGAGTCCCCGTGACTCACAGATACTTCCAAAACCAGCTTGCAGGTTCCGAGGTTATCGTGCAGATGACGCAACCAAGCTCAAGGAGGAGCTCGATGAAGATCTTGTCCTTTGTGTTGTTTCGTTCTAGTTGATCAGTAGTGGAGCCCAGTCGGGACGATCGGGGATCTGTGTAGCATTTGGGGTAGTCTTCTTTTATTTTGGTTCCGTAGTCGGACCTTGATTGTATTTGGATGATGTAATGCTTTAATCATGTATTGTGTGTAGTGGCGATTGTAAGCCATCTATGTGTCTCTTTCCCTTATGTATTACATGGGTTGTGTGAAGATTACCTCACTTGCGACATTGCTTTCAATGCGGTTATGCCTCTAAGTCGTGCTTCAACACGTGGGAGATATAGCCGCATCGAGGGCATTACACATAAACATGCATTGAGATTAATCAACATTGAATACGAGCATGAGTAGGATATAAAACACTGTGAACATAAATATTGTGGAGGCTTTGTTGGTTTTGATTCTACTACATGCGTGAACATGTGCCAAGTTAAACCACTTGAATCATCTAGAGGAGGATACCATCCTATCATACTACATCATAACCATTTTAAATGCATGTTGTTACACAAGATAAACCATTATCCACTCCTAGCTATTTAAGCATGGCATGAGTAACTATGATCTCTAATTGTCATTGCAAACATGTTTATTCATAATAGACGGAATCAATAATGATGAGCTAAACATATTTACAAAAACAAAACATGTTGAGTTCATACCAGCTTTTCTTCACCTCAATCAATTCACCAAATTTTGTGATTATTGCCTTTCACTTGCATGACCGAACGATGTGAATAATAATAAGAGTGCACATGCCATGGATTAAGCTAGAATCTACAAACATTTATTCAAAGGAGAAGACAGGGTGATATGGGCTCTTCGTTAGATCAACAATAATGCATATGAGAGCTACTCAACATTTTCATCGTGGTCTTCTCCTTACGACAACCCAAAGAAAGAAACCCACTAAAATATTTTTTGAGTTTTTGTTCTCTGAAAGAAGCAAGAAAAATGAAAACGAGAAAAACTATTTACACGGGAAAGCTCCCAACAAGCAAAAGAAGAACGAGAAATATTTTTGGGTTTTCTTTTTAATACTATGAACTACTAAAAAATACACCAAAAAGAAAAAAAGTAAAAGAAAAGAGAAATATTTTGCATTCTTGCAATGTTTCAAACACACAAGAAGAAAGCACAATAAAACTAGCATGTATTATACAATGAAAAATGATGAACACCGACAACTGGAATGAATGTGTGATGCATGAATGTAATGTCAGTGAAAGATATGTACTCCCCCAAGCTTAGTCTTTAGGCCTAAGTTGGTCTATGGCCACAGATCAAAGTAGCCCTCCCGTGGGTAGTGCAGGGGCTCCTAAGGGTTCCATTGGTTGGAGAGCTCCTGTGGCTCCAACTGATGTACAAGCTCCAGATATGGCTCAGACAATGGTGTTGGCTCAGGTGCTGGGGTTTGTGTCAGACCCTAATATGCATAGAGTTCTCGGGCATAATAGTGTACCTGCCTGAACAAAGATAGAACAAACAAGGTGCAGGGAAAGTAATAATCTCACGAGTCCCGTGGCAAAATACTAAGTTGCAACGAAGGTGCTTGTGTTTATCATTGTCAATAAAATGAAGCTCCACCATACTAGTATAGTCTAAATATTTAGTAGGTAGCCACCTCTCCTCCGCCTCCTCATGTCTAATAGGAATCTCAAAATGTTCAGCAAGGCGAGAGGCATAGATTCCACCATAAATAACACCCTTCAAAAGATTTGTGTGTAACCGTCGAGCAACCATAGCACCAAAATAAAAGTTCTATCAGGATATAAAGCATAGTGTAAAATAGCAAGATCACGCGCACTAAGCGTTCCACTCTACCACCAACCAGTCAAACATCTCCTGGTAAACAATGCATAGTAACGTAAGACGGGAAAAATGTAAACTAGCCCTCTCGCTTCTGACACTCCCCTTTCCTCTCCCATAGTAGTTTCAAAGATGAAATCCTCCATGTCTCTAGGACATGGATCACAGTGACTGCCCTCATAAGGTCTTTTGCAAAAATTGCAAAAATCGTATAGTGTCATTTCCTTAGGCACATCTTTGAGGTTAAATTCTACAGTGGGTGGTTCCTTCCTAGGATAAAAGTGAAAGCTTTGTACGAAGGTATTAGTGAGGAGATACTAATCACACTTATCTTTGAGGAAGGGAATGATGCCGGCATTATTCACCAAATAATAGAAATCCTCATAAATTCCCGCCTCCTTCAAGAATGTGTCACTTAGCTACTCACACGGCCGAACCTCCGCGACAAGCGGGAGATGGTACTTGGGCTTCCTCTTTGAAGTTTCCTCCAAATCCCGGCTTGATGAGCCTCTTAACCACCTCTTCATGGTCCTCTTTTCTCTGAAATTTTTAGTAGCTCAAAATAAAAGTGATCCAAAATGCAACATAATTGATAGCAACTACTCCTGCAAGTGTCTAGAGGCCATATTATCGACTAAAACAAGTTTGGACCATATAAATTTGACATGCAAGCTCAAGAACATGGTCACCAACAGTAGCTAAATGTGCAAATAATAAACCACTAGAACAAAACCTAATTGGACCAACGGAGGAGTCACATACCGACGGGCAATCCACCAAAACAGTTTTGGAATCGGAGCTACGAGCAAGTAGATCAAAAATTGCAACAAGGAGAGCACGAACACGGGCTATGGAGAAAGTTTGATTTTTTCTGGAGGAAAGGATAACATGGGTGGCAGCAATAAGTGAGGGGGCCTACGTGGGCCCCACAAGCTTCGATGGCGCGCCCTATGAGCTTGTGGCTCATAGATGCGCCCCCTGGGGTGTGTTCCATGCCACTATTTTTCATATATTGGAAAAAAATCATATTCAATTTTCAGGGCATTTAGAGAACTTTTATTTTTTGGTCATTTTTTTTGCACGGTAAGTCAGAAAATAGTATAATCATGGCATTTCTACTTTATTAATTCTAAATAACAAAAAGTAAAAAGTGGGTACAGAAAGTTGTGTTTAGTAAATTCGTCGACCACATGCCCATCAAAAGGAATCCATTAATAAGGTTGATCAAGTCTTATTAACAAACTCTTCCGAATGATATGAAACCGGAGAATTTTCGTATAACTCTAGGTTACCTCAACGGGGATATGCATGTCCCCAACAATAAGAATTTGATATTTCTTTTTGATAGTAGGAATAAGGAATTCAAAACCTCCAATAGTAATTGTTGAAAGTTTTCCAATAGAATTGATACTATTCACTTGATGTTGTTTCTTCGGAAAGTGTACTGTATGCTCATTACCATCAACATGAAAAGTGACATTGCCTTTGTTGCAATCAATAATAGCCCCTGCAGTATTCAAAAAGGGTCTACCAAGGATGATCGGCATACTGCCTTCCTGAGGTATATCAATAATAACAAAGTCCGTTAAGATAGTAACATTTGCAACTATGATAGGCACATCGTCACAAATATCGATGGGTATAGCAGTTGATTTATCAGCTCTTTGCAAAAGATATTTCAGTGGGTGTCAACTTATTCAAATCAAGTCTTTGATACAAAGAGAAAGGAATAACACTAACACCGGCTCCTAGATCACATAAAGCAGAGCATGGTATAGTTGGTATTCTCGGGTCTCCTAGTTTCTTTGGTATTCCACCCTTAAATGAATAATTTGCAAGCATGGTGGAAATTTTAGCTTCTGGTATCTTTCTTTTAGTTGTGACTATATCTTTCATGTACTTAGCATAAGGAGACATTTTTAGAATATCAGTCAAACAAAGGCGCAAAAAGACAGGTCTAAGCATTTCAACAAAGCGCTCAAATTCTTCTTCATCCTTGTTCTTTGAAGCTTTAGGAGGAAAAGGCATTGGTTTCTAAACCCATGGTTCCCTTTCTTTGCCATGTTTCCTAGCAATGAAGTCTCTCTTATCATATCTTTTATTCTTAGGTTGTGGGTTATCAAGATCAACAACAGGTTCTATTTCCACATCATTATCATTATTAGGTTGAGCATCAACATGAACATCATCATTATCATTGTTACTAGGTTCATGTTCATCACCATATGGTGTTTCAGCATCAGAAATAGAAATATCATTTGGACTCTCAGGTGTGTCCACAATGGGTTCACTAGAGGCATGCAAAGTCCTATCATCTTTCTTTTTCTTTGTAGATGGACTAGGTGCATCAGTATTAATTCTTTGAGAGTCTTGTTCAATTCTATTATGGTTTCCTTTAGGATACAAGGGTTCCTAAGTCATTTTACCACCCATAGTCATACCTCTAACAACATGATCTTTCATCTTATTGTTCATCCCATTAAGAAAATCATTTTGTGACATGATGACTTGTTCTACTTGGGTTTTTATCATGCATGCATGTTTACTCAAACCCTTGACATCATTAACAGTTCTAAACATAAAGTCACTCAAGCGTTCAATCATATAAGAATTTTGTTTCAATTCTCTACTAATATATGCATTAAAGTTTTCTTCTTTAACAATAAAGTTATCCAATTCATCCAAGCATTGACTAGAAGATTTACTATGAGGAACATCACCTTCATCAAATCTATGGACAGAATTCAACACTCTCAAATTCTTTTGCTTTAGCAAGTTGTTCATCAAGAAATTCACTTAGTGGCACATTATCATCAAGCGAAGTACTAGCATCATCAATAGCATCATTTATAGCAGAAGTAGCATCATCAACTACTTGCGACATATCAGGATTAATAGCAGAGGGAACGATCTTAGTTCTTTCATCCTTTAGATTCCTCATAGTGATCAGCAAATATAAATCCCAAGTGACTCAGCAAATAGAGCAATGCTCCCCGGCAACGGTGCCAGAATAATGTATTGATAACTCACAAGTATAGCAGATCGCAACAGTTTTTGAGGGTACAGTATTCAACCCAAATTTATTGATTTGACACAAGGGGAGCCAAAGGATATTCACAAGTATTAGCAGTTGAGTTGTCAATTCAACCACACGTGGAAGACTTAATATCTACATCAAGGTGATCAGTAGCAAAGTAGTATGGTAGTTTGATAGTGACAGTAACGGTAGTAATAGTAACAGTAGCAGAAACAATAGCAATTTTGTAGTGATTGTAACAATAGCAATGATGAAGGTAACTTAGCAAAGATCAATATATGAAAAGTGTAGGCACTGGATTAGTGATGGATAATTGTGTTGGATGGTATTCATCTTGTAATCAGTTATAACCTAGAGAAACACAAAACTAGATCCAATTCATCAATGTAATGTACGCATGTATTCCGTATATAGTCATACGTGGTTATGGAAAAGAACTTGCATGACACCTTTGTCCTACCCTCTCGTGGTAGTGTGTTCCATAAGGAAACTAAGGGATATTAAGGCCTCCTTTTAATAGAGAACCGGCAGAAAGCATTAGCACTAAGTGAATACATGAACTCCTCAAACTACAGTAATCACCGGAAATAATCCCAATTATTGTCACCTTTGGGTATGCGGATCATAACACGTAATAGGTGCGTATAACTTGCAAGAGTGGATCAAGAACACACATATATTCATGAAATCATAATAGGTTCAGATCTAAAATCATGGCACTCGGGACCTAGTGACAAGCGTTAAGCATAGCAAAGTCATAGCAACATCAATCTCAGAACATAGTGGATACTAGGGATCAAGCTCTAACAAAACTAACTCGATTACAAGATAGATCTCATCCAACCCATCATCGTCCAGCAAGCCTACAAAGGAATTACTCACTTCCGACGGTGAGCATCATGAGATTGGTGATGGAGGAAGGTTGATGATGACAATGGCATCGAATTCCACCCTCTGAAGCCCCAAACGGACTCTAGATCAGCCATCCCGTTGAAGAACAGGAGGTGGTGGTGCCTCCGTATCATAGAACGCAATGAATCCTTCTCTCTGATTTTATCTTGGTATATATATATGGAGATGGAATTATAGTTGTCGGGGTTCTAGAGGGCCCACAAGCTCATAGGGCGCGCCCTGGGGGGGTGGGCGCCCCCTAAGCATATGGCTCCTGGGTGGCCCCCCTCTGGTATATCTTTCCACCAGTATCTTTTATATATTCCATAAAAAATCTTCCTAAATTTTTAGGTCAATATGAGAACTTTGATTTCTGCACAAAAACAACACCATGGCAATTCTGCTGAAAACATCATCAGTTTGGGTTAGTTTCATTCATAACATGCAATTTAGAGTCCAAAACAAGAGCAGAAGTGTTTGGCAAAGTAGATACGTTGGAGACGTATCACTCTTCACCAAACAAAGTGACATGCTAGCCAGAACTCTAAGAACCATCTCAAGTACCTGGTTGTTCATGGTTTTGGGGCTAGACATGGTCGGACCACTCTGTGGAGGAAGAGAAAATAAGCAATACCTCCTTTTCATGGTCAACAAGTTCACAAAATGGATAGAGTAAAAACCTATGATGTCGTCAAAGGCAGAGCCAGTGATTAACTTCATCTCTAGCGTAGTACACCGTTATGTGGTATCACACAACATCATCACAGACAATAGGTCCAATTTTACTGATAAGGAGGTAAAGGAATGGTGCACCAAACAAGGCATTAACCTTGACTTATGCCTCTGTTTACCACCCACAAACCAATGGCCAGGTTGAATGAGCAAATGACTTAATCTTAAGCGGCATCAAGCTTCGCCTGATTCAATCTTTAGAGGCAGCCGATAATAAGTAGGTCGAGGAGCTCGACTCCGTATTATGGGGGTTTGCACACCACACCCAATAGATCCACATGCTATACTATGTTCTTCATTGTTTATGGGGCCGAGGCCATACTACCTAGTGACCTCATTCATGACGCACCTTGAGTATGCATGTACGAGGAGCAGGAAGCTGAGCGTAGTTCACCGGATGACCTTGACTCCCTGGACAAGGAACGTGATGTCTCCCAAGAAAGCTCAACCTTTTACCAATAGCAGGCGTGACGCTATTATAATCACAAGGTTTGGACGAAGGCATACAACATTGGCAACATAGTCTTGTGTTGCCACCCAAATAAGCCAAATCAGCAAAAATTGTCTGCACCCTAGGATGTGCCATTCATCATCAACAAGGTGCACACCGGAGGGTCATACTGGATTCGGAGTGTAAAAGAAATCGTCTGGAGCCGAACCCATGGACTACTGCGCTGATTTCACGGCTAGCATAACTTTATCTGTATCCCTTTTGTTTTAAAATTTTAGCTACGAAAGTCTTTTCGTGCAAAGCTAGAATCGATATATCATATTGCTAATAAGATTTTGTTTTCTTCTGCTTCTTTCCTAATTACATGACACACTTGTTGCGGCTGATGGCCGCACATTTGATGGCTCTATATTTTACACATTTTTACAGCTCATTTGTTGCACGTCCTCTTCATATATTACGTCCCATTGAACCAAATAGGTGTCCATTATGCATAATTAACGGGTTTTTTAATTATCATTGTGAGCATTGCACATTTGTGTATTTATTTGTTTTTATTAGTTTTCTTTCTCTTCATGTATATAAAAGTGTATTGGAGCAACCTAGGACCAAGCACGATGAAAGAATCAAGGATGGGTTCAATACAGAGAGGGGGCAGACTTAGGCATTTTGGAGGTCTGAAAAACTCATTTTTCTGAAGTTGTCAAAATCAAGATCTATGACCAGAAATGGATCGACGTCATTCATACAAATCCAACGAGCCCAAATACGTCAAATCCGAGTTCGTATGAAGAAATGGCGGCCATTTTACCTGAGAAGGTCAGAACAAAAGACGACATTTCATGCGACCCTGGCCGGTCGTTTGGCTGGTCGTGTGAAATTTGCCTCTCTAGATGGTATTCTGCATTAATTTCGTCCCCAATTGTTCTCACATGATCCTTGGCTCATAATGAAGGGATTGGGAGAAGATAAGGCTCATCTTCAGCCCTTGGATGACCTTATCAACGGAGGAGACACGGAGAGGCCTTCATATAAGCACCTCCAACCCTAGGCACCTCCACACTCCTCCATCATCATTCACGCATCCATCATCCATCTCCATCACCGCTCCAATACCACCATCATAGAGAAGATAAGGGCCAAGCCAAGAGGAAGAAGTAGGGGCGCCTCCACCATGTGCACCGACCTTCGGGCCAGTGCGGTCTTCATCATAGGTGTCGCCACCATCACCATCTTCACAGTCGACGCCGCTGCCATGCTCCTCTCCACCACCGGCTTCACACCAACTTGTAACTTGCCTTCTCCCTCCTATGGTTGAGTAGTTGTATTAGTTCTTGACGAATTGGATGAACCCTTGCATGATTAGTACTTTGTTGAGTAAGCGATCTGATCATTCTCTTTATGTGTATTGCGTTGATTGTCTCATGGTGTTGTGAAGGGCGCCCACATAGCACTAGCCACTTATGGACTTGAGGTGATTTATGTTGGTGAGCAGGCTGGTTGTGGAGGGTAGGTGGTGATAGTCCTATTCTCCCTTTGTCCCTGGTCATTGTAATAGGGATTAGCGGGGAACCCCTAAACTTAAGGACGTGACCACGGGGAGTTCACTTCCCTTAATCATCATTGTGATATCCAGATTGGGGAAGCACGGGGGTGGCATGATTGTATGCGATAAACAGAGTGGGGATGCATACTTTATTGCCTCCGCCCATGCGAGATCATATACAAGTGGATTAGTGATACAATTAGAGAGCAATGTCTATCATGTGTTGTCAGCATCATACTTGTCGTGATGACTCTAATTCCCTCGAGAATGTTTACTACTCAAGCGCCCTTCCACATAGTTTAGTCCCTTTAATTTTCTGTCTTTAATTTATTGTTTGTAGTTTAGATAAATGCTACCCTTTTATTTGTCTTCCTAGCAACCTACTGTAATAGGCCATTTCCAAACTACGGTCTGGGTGCATACATAGCTACGTAAGTGATAACATAGTTGCGGGGTTTGTAATTCCTTCCTATTTGCTCCCTGTGGGTCTGACACTTCACTTATCATGAAAATGCTACAATAGCCCTATGCATTTCCAGGCCATCAAGCATTTCCAGGGTAGTTGTTGGGGAGCATCGCACTTGGTTATTACTTACCCACTCTCTTATAGTTTATTTATGTTTGTTGCTATCTAACCAAATATACCAAAAAAATATTTTGCTTTGAGATGTCTTCTGTAGGAACTAGGATGGCTGCAATGAAACAAATTGAAGAGGAATGAAAAATTTATGCTCATCACCAACATTCATCTAAAGGTATTTAAGTGGGTGCTAAATTGGAGGCATTGGATATTATCACTAAAGCTACACTTATGTTATCTTGTAAGAATTGTATGCCATATGACCTACAACTGTAAATTTCACTGTATCCCTTTAATAGCATCATACAGCCGTAAATGCCTTCTATCTGAATGTGTTGAACTAATGTTGTTTTACAGAACATAACTGACGAAGAGGGTGAGGGAGCTTTCTCTACAACATGAGGAAGTCTTGAAACATATGGGTTTGTTGGAGAGTATTCATAAATGGTGTATTACTAACAACCTCCATAATGCCCCTTTTATTAATGATTATGAGAAGCGGACTGGCGCTTCCGCAACCTCTATGTTGTAGGAACATAACCTCCTGTTGGGGAACGCATTATTTAAATTTTTTTCCTACGATCAAGCAAGATCTATCTACGAGATGCATAGCAACAAGAGGGGAGAGTGTGTCTACGTACCCTTGTAGACCGAAAGCAGAAGCGTTTAGTAACGCGGTTGATGTAGTCGAACGTCTTCACGATCCAACCGATCAAGTACCGAACGCATGGCACCTCTGTGATCCGCACACGTTTAGCTCGGTGACGTCCCTCGTACTCTTGATCCAGCTGAGGCCGAGGGTGAGTTCCGTCAGCACGACGGCGTGGTGACGATGATGTTGAAGTTACTGGCGCAGGGCTTCGCCTAAGCACTACGACGATATGACCGAGGTGTGTAACTGTGGAGGGGGGCACCACACATGGCTAAGACAAATCTTGGAGTGCCTTTAGGAGGCCGGCCTAGGAGTGGCGCGCCTATAGGTGGAGTCCAACTAGGATTCCCAATCCTAGTTCGAGTCCCCTTCCTTTTCCAAGAGGGGAGAGAGGGAAGGAGTAGGAGAGGGAGAAGGAAAGAGAGGGGGGCGCCGCCCCCTCCCTAGTCCAATTCAGATTTGCCATGGGGGGGTCGCAGCCAACCCTTGAGGCCCTTCTCTCCTTTCTCGTATGGCCCATTAAGGCCCACTACTTCCTGACGAATTCCCGTAACTCTCTGGTACTCCGAAAAATACCCGAATCACTCGGAACGTTTCCGATGTATGAATATAGCCTTACAATTTATCGATCATTACGTCTCGACCATTTCGAGACTCCTCGTAATGTCTGTGATCTCATCCGAGACTCCGAACAACCTTCAGTACATAAAATCACATAACTCATAATACAAATCATCATCGAATGTTAAGCGTGTAGACCCTACGGGTTCGAGAACTATGTAGACATGGCCAAGACACATCTCCGATCAATAACCAATAGCGGAACCTGGATGCTCATATTGGCTCCTACATATTCGATGAAGATCTTTATCGGTCAAACCGCATAACAACATACGTTGTTCCCTTTGTCATCGGTATGTTACTTGCCCGACATTCGATCATCGGTATTATCATACCTAGTTCAATCTCGTTACCGGCAAATCTCTTTACTTATTGCGTAATGCAACATCCCGCAACTAACTCATTAGTCACATTGCTTGCGAGGCATATAGTGATGTGCATTACCTAGAGGGCCTAGAGATACCTCTCTGACAATCGGAGTGACAAATCCTAATCTCAATCTATGCCAACTCAACAAACACCATCAGAGAGACCTGTAGAGCATCTTTATAATCACCCAGTTACACTGTGACGTTTGATAGCACACAAGGTGTTCCTCCGGTATTCGGGAGTTGCATAATCTCATAGTCAGAGGAACATGTATAAGTCATGATGAAAGCAATAGCAATAAAACTAAACGATCATTTATGCTAAGCTAACAGATGGTTCTTGTCCATCACTTCATTCTCTAATGATGTGATCCCGTTCATCAAATGACAACACATGTCTATGGTCAGGAAACTTGACCATCTTTGATTAATGAGCTAGTCAAGTAGAGGCATACTAGGGACACTCTGTTTTGTCTATGTATTCACACATGTACTAAGTTTCCGGTTAATACAATTCTAGCATTAATAATAAACATTTATCATGAGATAAGGAAATATAAATAACAACTTTATTATTGCCTCTAGGGCATATCTCCTTCACCTCTTGCAAGAATCTGAGGAGACCATCGAGCGATGGTAGAAAAATATTCAAGGTACCACATTCCAAGAAGTGTGTCTATGAGGTAAGCTAGAGAAGGAACATGGAGATAAAGGAGGGAAGGGTCTGTCGGATCACGGGTTCTGGCAAAACCCTTAAGGTTCGAACACTTGGGTGCGTGCGAAGATTCCCCCTACCGATCCACGTGCTAGCTCGGTTAAGATCTTACAAACTAACTCGACGAACTCGCAACACAAAGGAAACAAGATTTATACTGCTTCGGGCCACCGTTGTGGTGTAATACCCTACTCCAGTGTGGTGGTGGTGGATTGCCTCTTGGGCTGATGATGAACAGTACAAAGGGAAGAGCAGCCTCCTGAGGTTGAGCTGTTCTTGTGCTTGGCGAACTTGTGTGTGTGAGGATTCGATTTACCCTCTTCTAGCTATGGTGGTGGCTAGTCCTATTTATAGAGGCCCTGGTCCTCTCCCCAAATATTGAGTGAGAAGGGAGCCAACAACGGTCAATTTGAAAGGGGACAACTAGTATAGATTATCCTGAAAAAAGTGGTCTTTGCCTGCAAAAGGCTTTGGTGGGGACGCCGTGTTGGGCTCCATGGTGACCTCCGTCTTGTTGTCCTGCTGTTCTTGGTCTCGTTGCACTGATATGGAAACCTTTGCTTGATGCCTCGGTACTCCGCGCCTGCGCTTGCCCCCTTAGCACCAAAGAAGAAACAAGGACGCTGCGCGCGCTGGCGCCCGCCTGGTCTCGATCGTCACGGCTCACGTCACGGGAACCTCGCGAGGTTTGCCTGGCCTTGAACTCTCCGCCCCTCGCGAACCAGCCTAGTGAGGTCGCTCCTGAGGAGGTCTTGCGTCATCCGCCTCATGAGGTTTGGCCCCTCGCAAAGGTCTTGAATGCCTTGTTGATGAAGATAGGCCGTACAGGCCTACTAGCAAAGCCACGCCATGGGCTGCAGGCAAGCAAGTCTGGGGACCCCGTTCCCAGAATGCCGACAGTAGCCCCCGGGCCCAAGGTGTCCTCAGGCTTGGCTTTGAGGCGAAGCCAAAGGTCAAGTGCGGAGCGCCGCGAGCCCCAATAGCCTGCGGCCTTGCTTGATGTGTGGCGGTTGATTGGACATGGGCGTCTCCGCTTCCCCATCCTGCCTTGATACCAGCCTGGCTAGACAGCCACCGCGGTCTACACGGTTATTCCTCCATCGCTTGAGCCATTCTCCTCCAATTCCTCTGCTTCCCCCCGGACTCCGCTCCTCTTTCCAATCTGACCTTAGCTCTGCTCGCCCCATCGCCATGGCGCCGACTCAAGAGGATAAGGGGAAGAAGCCTCTGTCTTCGGCTAGTGCGCCCCCAGCCGCTGAGCCTGCAGTTGGCCGATCGCTGGTGCTCAACAATGAGGCCATGGGCAAGGTGCGTCCCATTCTCGCCTCCAGCTTCAATGAGTGGGGAAAGACGGTGGTTTGGCCTGCATCTCGCGCTCACATCGACCGGGCGGCCACTGAGGTCCCCTTCTTCATCGACGCCCTTTTGGGCCGGCTTGGTCCCTCCTTTCTCCGCCTTCTTCAACGCCGTGCTCGCGCATTGTCAGATCCATATGCCGCACCTTGATCCTCAATCCGTGACCCTTCTAGCCGTCTTCGCCTTTGTTTGCGAGGCCATGGTAGGCATTGCTCCTTCCGTGGCTCTTCTCCGCCACTTCTTCTCGTTGTACCCGATTGATCCTCGGGGGAGCCCGGATGCCTGAGCTTTCAGGCTGTGGCGGTGACGGTCGGCGACGGGATCGACTTCGAACTTCCACCATCCATGAGCGAGTTTCGGACGCGGTGGGTGTTAGTTCATGCCGGAGTGCTTAGCCCCCTGCTCTCCTCTCCGTCAGGGCCCGCTATTCCTAACTCCGGTTGGTGCCACCGGAGGCTCGCCGATCCGCGCCTTACCCCCGTCTGGCTCAGGTTGAGGTGGCTCAAAGACCTTGGCGTGACTGCGCCTATGGTGGTGAAGGAGTTCGTGCGGTGTCGAATCGCTCCGCTTCAGCGCCACTCCCGGCCGATGTGGGCCTTGCTCATCAGCTAGGACCACATGAGACTTCAGGAGTCAGGGCTCCCCCTTGAGGCGTGGCGAACGGTGCTTGAGGTCCTGACGAGCGTCCCGTTGCCAGACGACTTGCCGAGGAGGAGTTGCCTTTTGTACCGCTGCTTGAACAAGATGACATTCGTGGAGCGGATGTCCTCCTTCGACGAGTGGGGGCTGCGCCCAGTTGGCCTCGTGGGGCCCCGTGAGAACCCCATCATCGTGGTCCCTCTCCTTGATGCTGGCGTCGAGCTCGCCCCAACTGTGGGTGCAGTGGGGAGAGCACCACTGGGGGCCGATAGTGAAGGTGCCGAGATGCTGATGCCGCCCAGGGCTCCCGAGGCGTCGACCTCAGGGACTCGTGACTCTTCCCTAGGGAGGTGGTTGAAGGGGCAACGCAGCCTACGTCTCCCGAGGCCGGGGCTCCTAAGGCCTCGGCAATTCACTGCGAGGCAGAGCCGGATAGCTCCCCTCAGCTTGGCGCTTCTGAGGCTGCCCCTCCGAGCACTTCTCCAGCCGCGCCTCGTGTCAGCCGCCATGTCCAGCGCTACGGCCGGCTTTGCATGGACTTTGAAGAACTCCACAAGACAAAGGGGTCCCCAAGCTGCGGTAGCGGCAGCTTTGTGCCATTAAAACGGAGGAAGTATATCGCCGTTGACGAGTTAGTACCTCATCTTGGTGATCTTCTGCATGTTGCTTTCCTTCCTAACGATTGTCTCCTCAGGACCCCTTTGCCAAGGCCGCGAAATCTCCTGAGAAGCAGCTCCCTCTCGCCCCGTTTCCCTCGGCAAGCTCGAGCGCCGCAGGCTCATGCGCTGCCCACGGCGTGGGGTCAACCGTGGGAGTCATCCTGTCATCCAGGTGTCTTGAGCTTGCACCTTCGCCATCTTTTCTTCGCGGCCTTGCTCGGAGCACAACAAGTGTGCCAAGGGCTCCTCCCCTGGTCGTGGATGGCGGCTGGTTGGCTTCGATCCTGGGGTCTTCTTCAAGAAGTGGGCCTTCACTTGTTTGGGCCCCTCGTGAGGCCCGCCCCACTAATGGGTGGATGCCAGCCTCCAGCCCCCTGCTGAGAGGGGGCGAGCCACTTCAGGCCCCATCCGCAGTCCCTGCGACGGAGGATGAAGTCAGCAGCATGCTCGGGTCGGCGCAAGAAAGGAGCATCGTTCACCACGAGCTCTTTCAGGAGGCGATGGGCATGATGAACCGTCCTGGCGAAGAGCTCGTGGATGTGGACGCGCGACTCGTAGCTGAGGGTCTTTGACTGGTGGAGGAGCGGCATAAGCTGAAGGTGGCCATCAACCTCGGGTGCCACCAGCGCGAGCTCGATAATGCGAAAGCCGAGGCTTCCCTCGCAGCCTCCCGTGAGGCCTGTTCCCAAGCTCTGGAAGAGGCTCGGGAAGCTGACCGCCGTCGCGGGGCCGTGGAGAAGCGCGTGTGGGAGCTCCAAGCCTGGAGCGCCGTCTTGGATCAGCAGGTGGAGGCGCGCAGGGCTGCCCTTGCGTCGTTGAGGGGGACGCCCGCCGAGGAGGAAGAGATCCGGAAGCACGAGGAGGCGCTGGCACTGGAAACTATTGAGCACGGCCTTGAACTCGAACGGCTGGAGACGAGGGAGCGCCAGGTTGCTCAGGCGGAGGACGACGTCGGCGCGTGCGAGGCCAGGGCCCAGGAGGAGGTCGACCGCCGGGTGGCCGAGGCTCGCACGGATCTCGAGAGCAGGCATGACCTGAAGCTGAAGCTCGTGGAAGCCGGGGCCGCTGGTAGGACTGCTGCCCTCAAGTCCAGGTTGATCGAGGTGGAGCAGCGCGAGGAGGCCGCCGCAAACGCCCTGTCCTCGGCGCAGGCTGAGTTGGCTTCCGCCTGCGTCGAGCTGCTCTCTCTTCGGCAGCGGGTTGCTGACACCGAGTCCGTCACGTGGCAGAACAAGGACGAAGTGCTTCAGCGGCGGACATTGGAGCGTGTGCATGCCCCCATGCCCGAGGACCTCAGGAATAGGGCCAACACCGCCCTGGGCCATATCTGCGATGAGATTGCTACTCGTCCCCATGCGAACGACTACGCCAGCCACCTTCGCTTCTATGCCGACATGGTGACGCGCCTGCAGAACCGTTCCAAGAGGGCTCGTGTCGGTGTCAAAACCGGCGGATCTCGGGTAGGGGGTCCCGAACTGTGCGTCTAAGGCGGATGGTAACAGGAGGCAGGGGACACGATGATTTACCCAGGTTCGGGCCCTCTTGATGGAGGTAAAACCCTACGTCCTGCTTGATTTATTCTTGATAATATGAGTAGTACAAGAGTTGATCTACCACGAGATCGGAGAGGCTAAACCCTAGAAGCTAGCCTATGTTATGATTGTATGTTGTCCTACGGACTAAAACCCTCCGGTTTATATAGACACTAGAAGCGTCTAGGGTTACACAAGGTCGGTTACAAAGGAGGAGATATACATATCCGTATTGCCTAGCTTGCCTTCCACGCCAAGTAGAGTCCCATCGGGACACGGGACGAAGTCTTCAATCTTGTATCTTCATAGTCCAATAGTCCGGCCAAAGGATATAATCTGGCTGTCCGGAGACACCCTAATCCGGGACTCCCTCAGTAGCCCCTGAACCAGGCTTCAATGACGATGAGTCCGGCGCGCAGTGTTGTCTTTGGCATTGCAAGGCGGGTTCCTCCTCTGAATACACCACAGACGAGTTTGAATACAAGGATAGTGTCCGACCCTGCAAAATAAGTTCCACATACCACTGTAGAGAGAATAATATTTCTACAAATCTAATCTGCTGACACATTTTGGTAGCATGACATCATGCCATGGCCCGGTAATTATTCGAGCCGTTTTTCCTTAACCAGCCCCGCACATAACACGAGGCGGTTTCTTGACACGTCTTGTCAAAGGAGAGATCGTGTTCCCCTTATTACGGGATTCTCATCAATACGGACGTGGGTAACCCAACCGTGCCTACGACTCCTAGATTTTAGGCAAGTCCCAAACGGCCACGAGGAGGACGCTTGATATTCACCCTCTTTATAAAGGGACAAGGCTTTTACTTTTTTCCCTCCCATGCTCAATCGAATCCTTCCCCCGCCTCGAGTTCTAACACCCAAAGCCCAGGTCAGGTGCTTTGAACCTTCAATCATATCCGGATCCAGCCTTCAAGGCCGGTGGATGCCTTCCTCCGTCACGGAGGAGGACATCAAGAAGTTGAGGGAGGCCAGATACCTGACCGCCGAAATTTCGCACAGGCTGCCCGCCCGAGGGCAGGTGATCCCTACTCCTGAACCCAACGAGAGCGTTGTGTTCATCTCCCACTTCCTCCGAGGGCTAGGCCTCGCTCTGGATCCCTTTGTCAGGGGTCTTATGTTCTGTTACGGGAAGGATTTTCATGACCTAGCCCCGTATTCCCTCCTTCACATCTCGTCATTTATTGTCATCTGTGAGGCTTTCCTCCGCATTACCCCTCACTTCGGTCTGTGGCTCAAGACCTTTGATGTGAAGCCGAAGATGGTAGAGGGGCAGCACGCAGCGTGCGAAGGTGCTCTGATAAGTAAAATTCCTGACGCTCCATGGCCGAAGGGTTCCTTTCCAGAGGTGTCCGGATTGTGGCAGTGGGAGTGGTTTTACGTCACAACTCCCCGAAGTGCCAAGTGGGTAGCTGCCCCCACTTTCCGCTCGGGCCCTCCACCACAACTGATGTCATGGATTAGCAGGGGGCTCAGCTGGGGTCCAGCAAAGGACGTGCCCATACTGCCGAGCCGCATGCGAGATCTCTTCGAGGGAGATTTCAGTCTGGTCATGGTAATGCAAGTTATGCTGGTTTGTCGAGTCCAGCCTTGCAAACGCCAGCCCCTCCACATGTGGGAATTCAACCCGGAAGGACCGCGCACTATTCAGAATTTCCTCGGCCTGACGCACGAGGAGATGTACAAATCATTCTTCGGACCCCAAATAGTGTCCGGATACTACCGAGGACGTGGGCCTGAGCAGCAACCACACCGCGACCCAAGTAAGTAATCCCATGGCCGAACACATCGTCTATTTATTAATCATGATGTCATTCTGAATAATCGCTCTTTGACCAGGACTGGATAACAAAGGCGAAGATGATCTGGTGTTCGGCCCCCCCTTCCTGAAGGCTTGGAAAATCCGGTGCTGGAAAAGATGCTCGAGCCAGCACCTCGCCCGATGCTCTCAAAGGAAGATGAAGGGGGTAACAAAGAGGGCGAAAGCGGGCCTCCACCGCTACCTATTCCAACCGAGGGAATGAGTGCCTCCGTGAGGGAGGATAACCAAGGGGAAGAATCTGACATTCTCTCGCCCCGGGGAAGGAAGAGGACTACCTCTGAAGATCCAGAAACCAAGGTTTCCAAACGGGAGAAGAAATCTCCACCAGAGGGTCCTGCCTCGGAGGGTGCTCTTGCTGCACAAAGTCCGCACGGGGATCAGCCCTCAAACGAGCTGTAAGTAATGAAAAAGTACTTAATAGTGAATATATACTACCTTACCTCTGAGAAAAATAACCGAAGCATTTATCTTGCAGCTCGGATCTTAGCCCTTCTCAGCAGAGCTCGTCTTCAGGGGATCTTCTTCCGGAGATGATAGAGAGCGAAACGCCTCCCCCGGACTCCCTAGCTCAAGAAGCGGGCGACCTTGAAGTGTCGTCACAGAGGGTTTCTCTTGCTACGGCAAGGCTAGAAGGTAATCCTATGCCCACCCGAAGTCCCCAGTATCCGGCTCTTGAAGAGAGCAATCAAAAGAGTCCGGCACCATCTGGTATGCGGTCGGACGTACTGAAGGATCTGCTAGAGCGAGCGACTATCTAGAAGAGCACCGTACATTGATGGGTATGGTGATTGAAAGGATTTCGTCCACCGAAAGCGGGTTGCATGAAGCCTTTATGAGTCTACTGACGGTCTTTGAGGTACGTGAAATGATATACATTTGTGATAGTACCGCACATTTTTAGGTGTGCCCTGTGTAGATAGTAGCCCTGAGACTCTGGTTGTCGTTGAGAATGCCGTCAAACAGAGGATCGTAGTCCCAGGTAATAACCGGTGGCTAGTCGGGCTGATGGGGTTGCCGAACTAAAGCGGCAACTGGATGCGGCGGATGCCGACATCAAGATTGTTAACAAGTGGCTTGACGAGGCACATGGTAGGTGATATTTCCGGTGAATGTCTCATAGTAAGAGCAGCGTGATGCTAGTATCTTTAATATGCTATGACTGCAGATGGAGCTGCCACCGTGGAGGCCCTGCGGGCGGAGCTTGCCCAAGCCAAGGTGCAAGCAAGGAGTAGTAATGCGGCCGCTTTGAAGGCAGCCGAAGAGTTGAGAGCCGAGAAGGCCGCGCATAGTGAGAGCAAATAAAAAATGGCCAAGATGACTGTAAAGTTAAAATATACTACCGACCGCTGCCAGCTTCTTGAAGAAGAAAACCGGGCGAAGGCGACGGACCTGGAAAAGGCCACGATGGTGAACAAGGACACCCGCTCTGCAATGAGAGCGAAGAAGGAGGAACTGCGTGAAGCCGGGGATATTGTGGCTGGGAAGCCCTTTATGCTGTGGAGGAAGTTTGGAGATCCTCGGTATGCCCCACTGGATCGGCTGTGGAGTTCAGGAGACACATATCTAGACTTAGCGACGAGTGCTGTTGATGCAGCCGAAGTGGACAAGCTATTCTGGTTGCAATTTAACGTTCCAGAGCGTCCGCTTCCATTGACTGATCAGCTTGCCGAATGGGCCGAGCTGAATAGATTGTCCGGACTCGCCATGAAGTCTATTGTGGATCATCTGTGGCCGGAAAGACCAAAGCCAAACAACTATTTTAGCTTGGTGCAACAGTTCCTTGGTGCGGTGCCGCACATTAATGCGATGAAGAGGTCGGCATGCATAGAAGGCTCGCGGATGGCCCTTTCCCGTGTCAAAACATAATGGGCAGAGATGGATGCCACCACTGTTGCGGCGCAGGGTTCAGCCATAGGCCGAGTGGCTGCCGAGCACTATTTCAAAGAGGTTCTTGAAGGCGCTCGTTCGATAGAGGCCCAGTGCTCGAAGAATATTATGTTTGAGTGACATGTATTCCCATTGTAAAGACAATGTTTTATTAAATTTATCAAGGCTGTATTTATATTTTTGCCCGAAAGTATTATGATGCCTCCTGTGCGGCCGTTTATGTATATATGTATATAACCTGAAAGATTGCAGTCGTCGGCATCAGCCCCCACACATATAATGTGGGGGTGTTCGCAGAAGACGCATGTTCACACTTGGTCCAACGTCTTGGTCCATTAAGGAGGTTATAGCGCAACGAACTAGGCAACCGGACTATAATTCTTTAACACTTTCACTTAGCCAAAGGAGTTTGACAGTGGGGCTACTATATAGCCCATTGTGGCTCCGCACTCATCTGGATTCGGGGTACGTACATGCCCGGCCGGGAAACGACCCTTCGTTAAGGCGGAGGAATCCCGAAGATTCCGATAGGTCGTCGAGTGGCTGACCAGTCTCACGCTATATCATGACAGTCAGTTTTTGGCTTTCTCTACCGAGGTGCTCGTCCGGATGAACCAGGGCACAATCACAGTAGTTCTCCTGGTGCCGCCTTAGCCGATAGAGCGGAACGTAAGGCAGCAAAACACAGGAGCCGGGCAAACCCAACATTTGACCAAAGACATGATTCGGAGCTGATGCATATAAGGCCAAACTCGCGATGCCGAACACTCCCTAAGGTATTCGGTCTTTATGGTGTAAACCGGGCCTAAACAGTGCCCTTTGTAATAAGCCCCTGGTGTCCAGGTACATGCATTATTCTGACGTGGCCACATGCCAAGACGTCAGCATCCATCTCCATTGTACTGAGAATCCGAAGTATGTGTATCAACAAGAGACAGTAAAAAAGGTTGACGCAGGGTCTTAATCTAAAAAGAATCCTTGGAACGGGTCCCTGCTGCACGTCTGCGCCTGTGTCTCCATTGTGCCGTATCCTGGACGGGTGTTGCACGATGGTCATCTGTAAAAGAGAGGAACTTTAGTTGAAATGTTGTCATGCAAAAAGGTAGGTTATACTAAAGAAACCATGTATAGTTCAAGATGAGTAAAATTTAGCCGAATTGCCAGTTGTTTGCACGCATTGAGCCCCTTGTATTGTAATGGGGGTATGGCCATCAAACCTGTATTAATTACATATAGCTGCGCCGGACTCGTCTAGCCAAGTCCGTGGTCTTAATGACCTATTAGATGCTTTAGTTGGTGAGGCCGCTTAGTGTGCGGCTGCCAAGGCAGCCGCGTGGTCTTCCGCGTGCAAGGAGCGCCCAATACTTCCATTTATTGTGATGATGCCGCGTGGACCGGGCATCTTAAGCATGAGAGAAGCGTAGTGCGGTATTGCGTTAAAGCAAGCAAAAGCTTCGCGTCCAAGTAGTGCTTGATAGCCACTTTGGAACGGAGCGATGTGGAAGGTTAAATTTTCGCTACGGAAGTTATCGGGGAAGCCGAATATAACCTCTAGTAGCAGGGAGCCCGTGCAATGAGCCTCTGGGCCTGGCGTTACTCCTTTGAAGGTAGTATTGCTGCAGCAAATTTTTGTTGGGTCTATCCCCATTTTGCGGACTGTGTCCTGATATATCAGGTTTAAACTGCTGCCGCCGTCCGTCAGGACTCGTGTGAAGTGGTATCCGTCAATTATTGGATCTAATACCAAGGCAGCCCATCCTTCACGTTGGATACTTGCCGAGTAGTCCCGATGGTCGAAGGTGATCGGTTGAGATGACCAGTGGCAAAACTCCGCGGTGATAGGCCCTGGAGCATATTTCTCTAGGGGTGCCACTTTGCTTCTCCCCTTTATCACGTGTACCACGTTTACTGTTTTGACTTCTGGTGGGAATTTCTTCTGTTCCCTAGAGCTTTGCGTGCGAGGCTCGTCCTCGTCTTCGCTTGGTGTATCCTGCCCCTTGTGTTTGGCGTTGAGCTTGCCGGACTGCTTGAAGACCCAACATTCTCTGTGGGTATGATTTGCAGGTTTTCGGGGGTGCTATGGATCTGACATATTTGGTCCAAAATTTTATTTAGGCTGGGCAGTTCGTCTCTGTTGCCTTTGGTGGGTGGCTTTTGCTGGCCTGGCCGAGAGCTTCTGAATTCGGCGTTTACCGCCGTGCTCTTCGAGCTGTCTTCTTTGTTCCGGCGCTTATTTTTGCTGCATCATGATTTCCCGTTTCCATCCCTGACTTTGGATGTACTTGGGTCGCTGGTGCTTCATCGGGCTAACCAGCTATCCCCGCCCACGCAAAAGCGGGTCATGAGGCTTGTTAATGCTGCCATTGTTCTCCGCTTTTCTTGGCTGACATGTCTAGCAAGCCATTCGTCTCAGACGCTGTGCTTGAAAGCTATTAAGGCTTCAGCGTCCGGACAGTCGACTATTTGGTTCTTTTTAGTAAGAAACCTGTTCCAAAGCTTTCGGGCTGACTCTTCGGGCTGTTGAGTTATATGACTCAAATCGTCTGCATCCGGTGGTCGGACATAAGTCCCTTGAAAATTTGCCCGAAAAGCGTCTTCGAGCTCTTCCCAGCTTCCAATGGAGCTTTCGGGGAGGCTTTTAAGCCAGTGCCGAGCTGGCCCTTTGAGCTTGAGGTGTAAGTACTTGATGGCGTGGAGATCGTCTCCTCGAGCCATATGGATATGGAGGATGTAGTCCTCAATCCAGACCCCAGGGTCTGTCGTTCCGTCATACGCCTCTATGTTTACGGGTTTGAATCCCTCTGGAAATTAGTGGTCCAAACCTCATTGGTGAAACATAAGGGGTGTGCGGCACCCCTGTATCTGGGTGTGCCATGGTGTTCGGATGTTTGTTGTGTTGCATTGCATACTAGAGCCCACTTGCGTGGACCGTAGATGGATCTGGTTGCGCCATCCTTTTGATGCGAGCCCTTACGAGGATCACGTACTGGCTTATGTGCGGCGTCGTCTGCCGCTCTGTGTTGGTCACGAGGTCGTCTATCCAACCAGATGGCCGTTTTATTTTTAATTGCGGAGGATCTAAGGCCTCCTCATTGAATTTAGGTAGCAACTTTCGTTCGGGTAGCTCTTGGTGTGGCGATTACTACCGTACTTCGCTGTAGTGTTGAGTACTTCACTCCATCTGATTTTGAGTGTGTCTTGTGCAGCCCTGAGCCTTTGCTTTCTGCTTTTTCATACTCCTCGCAATGGAAACCATCCTTTGATGGGCATTCTGTTGCCCTGGGTGCCTGTTTGGTGTGATGTCGTCCAGACTGTTATGTTCGACGAGGTTGGGTTGTTCGGTTTGATTCTCCGTGTTGCTGTGGTCGGGTGATGGTTCACCCTGCTCTAACACTGAGCCTATATGATCGTTGTTTCTGTAGAGGCGGGATTTGGGGCGGCGCTTACGCCACCGCTTTGACTGCTTATCGAGGGAACAACCCTTTGCTGCGTCCTTCTGTTCCTCGTCGTCGTTTTCTTTGGGTGTGTCCACCATGTATACGTCATGTGATGAAGTGGGCGTCCAGTGCCCTGTGGGCAGTGGTTCCTGTTCATCTCATGCATCTCGTCCATACCGTCGATGTCTTCGGAGTCGAAGTCAAGCATGTCGGTTAAATCGTCGACAGTGGCTACTAAGTGGGTGGTGGGTGGGCGGCGAATTTCTTCGTCATCCGCATCCCAATCCTGCCGGACATAGTTCGGCTAGGACTCTCCTCGAGCCATATGGATATGGAGGATGTAGTCCTCAATCCAGACCCCAGGGTCTGTCGTTCCGTCATACGCCTCTATGTTTACGGGTTTGAATCCCTCTGGAAATTCGTGGTCCAGCACCTCATTGGTGAAACATAAGGGGTGTGCGGCACCCCTGTATTTGGGTGTGCCATGGTGTTCGGATGTTTGTTGTGTTGCATTGCATACTGGAGCGCGCTTGCGTGGACCGTAGATGGATCTAGTTGCGCCGTCCTTTTGATGCGAGCCCTTACGCGGATCGCGTACTGGCTTATGTGTGGCGTCGTCTACCGCTCTGTGTTGGTCACGAGGTCGTCTATCCGACCAGATGGCCGTTTTATTTTTTAATTGCGGAGGATCAAAGGCCTCCTCATCGAATTCAGGTAGCAACTTTCGCTTCGGGTAGCTCTTGGTGTGGCGATTACTGTCGTACTTCGCTGCAGTGTTGAGTACTTCACTCCATCTGATTTTGAGTGTGTCTTGTGCAGCCCTGAGCCTTTGCTTCTGCTTTTTCAGACTCCTCGCAATGGCAACCATCCTTTGATGGGCATTCTTTTGCCCTGGGTGCCTGTCCGGTGTGATGTTGTCCAGACTGTTATCTTCGATGAGGTTGGGTTGTTCGGTTTGATTCTTCGTGTTTCCGTGGTCGGGTGATGGTTCACCCTGCTCTAACGCTGAGCCTATATGATCGTTGTTTCTGTAGAGGCGGGATTTGGGGCGGCGCTTACGCCACCGCTTTGACTGCTTATCGAGGGAACAACCCTTCGCTGCGTCCTTCTCTTCCTCGTCGTCATTTTCTTTGGGTGTGTCCACCATGTATACGTCATGTGATGAAGTGGGCGTCCAGTGCCCTGTGGGCAGTGGTTCCTGTTCATCTCATGCATCTCGTCCATACCGTTGATGTCTTCGGAGTCGAAGTCGAGCATGTCGGTTAAATCGTCGACAGTGGCTACTAAGTGGGTGGTGGGTGGGCGGCGAATTTCTTCGTCATCCGCATCCCAATCCTGCCGGACATAGTTCGGCCAGGACTCTCCTGACAATGAGAGAGACTTTAATGAGTTCAGTATGTCGCCGAAGGGCGAGTACTGAAAGATATCTGTGGAGGTAAACTCCATGATCGGCGCCCAGTCGGATTCGATAGGCACGGGCGCGGGCGGTCCGGAGTCCGTGGCCGGGGAAGAATCTGGTAGTTCGGTGTCACGGCTCCCGTGAAAGGTAAGGTCTATCCTCGGCTCGATGGCCGCAAAGAGTACGGCCTCCGTGGCGGGGTCTATCCACCCGTCCATGGGTGGCACGATTGGCTCCGAATTGAGGGTCGGAGCAGTTGCCGGTGTGACCTCCTGAACACTGTCCGATGGTAGAGCTAGATCATGCTCATCGATACCATGTGGCGCACTCGACAGGGGCTCGAATCTGTCAAAGATCAAGTCTCCGCGGATATCGGCCGTGTAGTTTAAGCTTCCAAACCTGACCTGGTGGCCAGGGTAGTAACTTTCGATCGGCTCCAGATGGCCAAGCGAGTTGGCCCGTAGTGTGAAGCCGCCGAATACAAAGATCAGTCCGGGGAGAGAAGTCTCACCCTGGACTGCATCGCTATCGATGATTGAAGGAGCCATCAAGCCTAATGGCGACGACACAGAGGAACGCTCAATGAAAGCACCAATGTCGGTGTCAAAACCGGCGGATCTCGGGTAGGGGGTCCCTAATTGTGCGTCTAAGGCGGATGGTAACAGGAGGCAGGGGACATGATGTTTTACCCAGGTTCGGGCCCACTTGATGGAGGTAAAACCCTACGTCCTACTTGATTTATTCTTGATAATATGAGTAGTACAAGAGTTGATCTACCACGAGATCGGAGAGGCTAAACCCTAGAAGCTAGCCTATGGTATGATTGTATGTTGTCCTACGGACTAAAACCCTCTGGTTTATATAGACACCGGAGGGGGCTAGGGTTACACAAGGTCGGTTACAAAGGAGGAGATATACATATCCGTATTGCCTAGCTTGCCTTCCACGCCAAGTAGAGACCCATCCGGACACGGGACAAAGTCTTCAATCTTGTATCTTCATAGTCCAATAGTCCGGACAAAGGATATAATCTGGCTGTCCGGAGACCCCCTAAACCGGGACTCCCTCAGCTCGCCAGTTTGTTGAAGAGAGGAGGCACGGCCTGCTCGGGCGCGCGTTCTCCCCCGTCTTCAGCCATCTCCAGAACGCCGATCCCAACTTCGATTTTGACACCGCCATTGCTCCCGTACATGTAGCCATCCGGGGCGACCTGGCGTGATGGGTTGAAGACAACATGGATGCGCTGGTCAGGGCCTTTACTTCCGAAGACGACGCGGTTGTGGTCGCTGCAGACAAAGGCGACATGGTTGACGACGGCGATGCCGGCGCTGGTGAAGGTGGAGGCGATGCCAACGACGGCAACAACGACGCCAGCGGTGCGTCTGAAGATGTCATGGGGGACGTGGCGAGCGACATATCTGGCTAATCCCACGTTTCCCTGCTGTTTACCCAGTAAAAACTTGGGCGTGGCCCCTAAATATTGTAAGAGCATTTTGAGAGGGGGGGCCCCTGATGTAAACAAATCGCAACTTTTATCCTTCTATGTCAAATTGGGTATGCGTCTTCACGAGCTCATGTATGCTGCGGCAAGGTTGCTGTTGCGCTTTACCTTAGCCTGGACGAGCCCAAAACTGGCTCAAGAGTTTGTGGGTTTCTGGGAAGCTCCTGAGGAATTCGTCGACACACCCGACCACTACAAAAAAAAGACACATCCGTGACATTTTGGGCCGAACGAATTTTTTTTTCTCTCATACATATGACACTTCTATGACGATAATTGTGACAAAACCTGGTATCATCGTAGATGTGGTGGGCTCCTACTTCTATGACAAAAAATCATGACAGAAAATGGGCTTTTCATCCTGGGCGGGCCGGAGACGCCAATGCATGACATTCTTTGGGCCGTCCATGACGGAAAAAACCGTGGTAGAAGCGAGGGCGAGAAAAATTTCGGGGAGTTCCCGGTTACGGTGGGAGGTCGGGGGCCGAGCGATGCGCGTTTTTGTCATACACGTACGCGCGTGTGTGCGAGGCGTTGGCTCTAACTGAACCCGAGCGAGGCGTTGGGCTCTAACTGAACCCGAGCTATTGCACTGCAGGCTACGCGTTACTGAACCCGAGCGATCGATCGATGGCTATTAACTGAACCCGGTCGAGTGATTCCTTCGCTACTGCTGCTAACTGAAGCTTATCAATGCTGCCTCTGGATGAATAGTTAGCGTTGCGGGGGGGGGGGGGGGGGGGGGGGGGGGGGGGGGGGGGGGGGGGGGGGGGGGTTGGATGAACAGTTCCCGGTGGGGGTGGATGAACAGGACCCCGATCGATCGAGCCGGTTGGGGCTGGATGAACAGGACCCCGTGGAGGGCTGGATGAACAGGACCACCCCGTGGAGGGCAGGATGAACAGTAGACGGTGGAGGGCAAGATGAACAGTAGCCCGTGGAGGGGTGGTTGAACAGGAGCCCGTGGAGAGGGCTGGTTGAATAGTAGCCGGTGGAGTAGCGCGCGGTGGAGGCTGGATGAACAGGAGCCCATGGATGAACAGTCGCAGGTGGAGGCTGGAGGAGGTCGACGGTGGATGAACAGTAGCTCATGTAGGCTGGAGGGGGTCGACGGTGGAGATGAACAGTATCCCGTGGAGTCCCGTTTTGCGGTACGCCACACCCCTCCCGATGAACATGACCCCCGTTTCGACCATAGGTGGTCCGTTTCGTCTGTTTTGCGGTGCGCCACACCCCTCCCGATGAACAGGACCCTCGTTTCGACCGTAGGAGGTCTGTTTCCTCCGTTTTGCGGTACGCCAGACCCCTCCCGATCAACAGGACCCCGTTCCGAACGTAGGAGGTCCGTTTCCTTCGTTGTGCGGTACGCTAGGCCTTGTTTCCATCGCCTGTTCTGTCCAAGCCCTCCCGATGAACACGACCACGCATTCCATTCCGACCCAGCCGGTTGGCTCCCACGCGTTCCGTTGCCTCCCCATGAACAAGACGCATTTAGTTGCCTCCCCATGAACACGAAGCATTCTGTTGCCTCCCCATGAACACGACGACGACACTGTTTCTTCGTTCCGACCCAGCAATGTACACGAGCCCTGGCCGTACGTATGCGCGAGTAGGCGTTCGAGACCCCGCCCGTATGTACACATACAGGGCCGTATTTTCTTTCTTGCACCCTGGCCGCTGTACATACGTGTACATGCTACGTGCGCGCCTCTACTACGACATGTGCGCGCCTCTACTATGACACGTGCGCGCCTCTACATCGACCAGTATGTATGTACACGTTCGCGACCAGAATGACAACGCTACGTATGCTTCGACCAGGTGGGTCCCGACTGTCACGCACTTCCTTGCCTGCAAAGATGTAGCTGGTGGGTCCCAGCAGTCAGGGGGCAAATCGTTTTTTTTGCCCGGATGCACTTCCTTGCGTGCGAAGATGTAGCTGGTGGGTCCTAGCAGTCAGGGGGAAACATTTTTTTGCGAAATACAGTGGCCCGTCTGGTGGGTCCCAGCTGTCAGGTGGAGGGATCATTATTTTTCGCGTAATAAGGAGGCACTTCCTTCCTGCGGCCGTGGAGCCAACTGCAGCCTCTCCATGTACAGTCCACGTCCGATGGAAGTCGTTCCTTGACCACGTTGACCATGCCGTGCCGAGAGCACCACGGCAGTGGACAACGGCGAGGCCTAGGAAGGGGACGACACGGAGGCAGGGAAGACTCGGCAGTTGTTTCCCACGCGGAGGGGAGTACGATTGTACAAGGGTTTACTGGTTCGTCTGCTGTCGCCGGAGAATAACAGCAGGTGTGGGTGAGTAGAGGGATGGCTAGGCCAGCAATGGGAGTACGGTCGGGCAGTGAGGCCTGAGCGGCAGCACAGCCGGCCGTGAGGAGGAGGGAGCAGTAGTCCCGCCGACGCTTGTTTGAGCGGCTGGAGTAGGAAGAACAGAGATTGAAGAAGGATGACGGCTGTTGGATGGACATCCAACAGTCAGTGCTTGTGCGTCAACCTTTTTTAGGAAAGCCTCAAATCTGTGAAAAACAGCATACATCCCATTTGCTAATTCTTAAGGTTTTTTTGGAGCCCATATTCTTTTTGTTAGCATTACAGCCCATATTGTGGCAACGGTTAAAAAATTATACGAAATTTTGCATATTTCGGTGCGGTCGGAACTGTTTTTAATCCCAAATTTTTGACTCACATTCGAACTGATTTAAAAAATAAATGTATATCAATATAAAATCCAACAAATTCTCCACGCATAAAAATTAATGTAATTTAAAATCTTGAAATGAAAAAAAAGATATTTGAAACTAATTGCCGGTTTGATGTGTTTTAATAATGTACAACCCATTTCTCATTACTGATGGGCCATTTTCTTAGCCAGCCGAATGAAAGCTCTCCTCGTCTTGAAAGATTTGCAGCCCAACAGGCCTCACAAAGCGACTTACTTGGCAAATCACAAAAAAACCGGGCTATGGCCGTGGACCCAGCTGTCAGCCTCTCCACGGTAGAGTACTCTTCCGATGGAAGTCGTTGCTTGACCACGTTGACCACGCCGCGCGGAGAGCACCACGGCGGTGGACGACGGTGAGGCCTAGCACTACCAAAAAAATACATTTCCGTGATGATATGTGTTTGTCACAGTAGGTCACTTTTTTTGTCATGCATGTACATCCCTGAAAAATTTATGACAGAATCAAGATAGTCATACCTATGCTGTCGTAGAAGTGTTCCATGACATTACCAAAATTATCATCACAGAAGTGTCCACTTCCATGACGATAAATCGCGCGTCACAGAAGTGATTTCGTCAAGGGTGACCGACACGTGGCATCCACCGTAACGGAACGCCGTTAAGCTATCGGGTTGGGTTTTGGATCCGATAACCCGTTAACAGCCCTGACCAATGGGGATTTTCCACGTGTAAAATCATCATTGGCTAGAGGAAACACGTGTCGGCTCATCGTCGGGACAGATCTCGTCCACTCACTGGACAGAAGGTGCCTATGATACGTCGACACGTGGCATGACCCAACAAGTTTAAATGGGCCGGCCCATCTAAAGGACCACAAGATTTTGCGAACCATAATGGGCCGGCCCAGCTAAAGGCCCACGAGATTTTGCAGACCATAATGGGCTGGCCCAGCTAAAGGCCCACAAGATTTCACGGGCCATAATGGGCCGGCCTAGGTAAAGGCCCACAAGATTTTCGTGTGCCATAATAGGCCGGCCCAGGTAAAGGCCCACAAAATTCTTGTGGGTCCTAATGGGCCGGCACAGCTAAAGGCCCACGAGATTTCGCTGACATTAATGGGCCGGCCCAGATGTAGGCCCACAAGATTTTGAGGATCCTAGTAGGCCGGCCCGTTAACTAGCTGCCATGTGTTTGGGCCAAATGTCGACCCATATTTGATCCGGTCTATTAATGGCTTACCACGCTCCGGGCCTAATAGTGGCCCATATGAGATCCGGCCCGTTAAAAGCCTACCACGTTCTGGGCCAAATTACGGCCCAGATCAGGTCCAGCCCTTTAAGAGGTTTTGGGCCTAATTATGGCCCATAACAGATTCAGCCCGTCAACTGGACACTATGCTTTTGGGCCAACTTGCTAAAGGCCCACTTAGTAATTCGGCTTGATATTAGTTTTGGCCTGTTAAGGGCCCGTTTAACATTTCGGCCCTATATTAATTTCAGCCTGTTAAAAGCCCGTCATATAGTTGGGCCTAACTACGGCCCGGTTTGCATCCGGCCTGCTCGTAGCCGATATCTGATTGGGACAAACAAGGACCGAGACAATTTTTTGGCCTGTTAAAAGCCCGTGATTTGATTCGCACAATCATGCGCCGGGGTTCATTTTGGGCTGCTGTCGGCGCATGAGCTGATCGGCACGTTTCAGGCCCAACCTACATCGTGATTGCATGACGGCCCAATTATATACCGTAATTTTACGGTTTGGCCAGTTTACTGTGAAGACATGATATATATATATATATATAGTAAAATAACTGCAGCATCGTGAATAAGAAAAAACATATACTATACAATAAAGAAATTACGACATATTACATCCACTGGGCATCAAAGTTCACCACTATGATAATAAAGCACAAGCAGACAGCAGATTACATACACTGGGCATCAAAGATCGCCACCAGTGCAAATAAACACGCCGACAAAATAATATACAAAACCGACAACACTTCAATAGAGTTCAAGAAAGGTTAGCCCTGCTGGGGAGCTGCAGCGCAAGCTACTGAGCAAGATGATGAGACTGCGCTTGTTCAACACTTATATCTTCCTCAGTCTAAAAGATAAACAAGCAGACAGATGACAGGTTTTGCACATAAAAGTATCAGTGCTGACAATTCATCACATTTCTTACTGACGAATAAAATGACACAGTTTAAATTTGCATTAACACAATATGGTATTTGTCGGTGTTCTAGGAATGGGGGTCCCCAGACTTGCCTGCCTGCGGCCTGCGGCGTGGCTCAAAGGGGGGCCCAGCACGGCCCATCTTCATCAACACAGACCCAAGACCCTCGCGAGGGGCCAAGCCTCGCGGGGCGGACGACGCGGAGCTTCCACAAGCACGGCCTCACCAGGCTGGCTCACGAGGAGGCGGAGAGATCAAGGCGGGGTACCTCACGAGGTGCCCGTGACGCAAGCCATGATGACCAAGAGCGCCAGGCGGGTGCCAGCCCGCGCAGTGTCCTCCTTTCCTCTTTGGTGCAAAGGGGCAAGCGCAGCCGCGGAGTACCGAGGCATCAGGCAAAGGTTGCCATTTCGGTGCAACAAGACCAAGACCAGGAGGACTGCAAGACAGAGGTCATTGTGGAGCCCAAGATGGCGTCACCACCAGAGCTTTGTGCAGGCGAAGACTAATTTTGTCAGGATAGCTGGTACTAGCTGTCCCCCTTCAAATTAGCCCACCATTGTTGGCTCCCTTCCCGCTCGATATTTGGGAAGAGGACCAGGGCCTCTATAAATAGGACCAGCCACCCACAGGAAGGGAAGGTTGGGAAAAAGGCATCAACGATCGAGTAGAGAGGAGATCGAGACCAAGCATCAAGAGGTTGGGGATCGAGACAAACGATCGAGTAGAGAGGAGATCGAATCAGATCAACAACTGTGAAGAGAGAGAGAGAGAAGGGTGACTGAACTCCTCCCAGCAGTTCATCGCCCCAGCCAAGAACAGACCCTCGCGAGGCTGTTCTTCCTTGTATTGCTCATCATCATCAGCCCAAGAGGTAATCCACCACACCACACACTAGAGTAGGGTATTACACCACAACGGTGGCCTGAACCAGTATAAACCCTGTGTCTCTTGTGTTGTCCTTTCCATAGCTTAGATCTTAGCGAGGCAGAGGGGTGCAGGTAGGTAGGAGGCGAAATCTCCGCGCGCACCCCAGTGTTCGAACCTCAAGGGTCTGCCGGAACCCAAGATCCGACATTTGGCGCGCCAGGTAGGGGTGCGCCGGAATTCGTCTTCCACCACCCCGTTCTCCGCCGACCATCACGCCCATGTCTGACGCTCGTCGGGCCTGCGCCGAGCGCCGGGCCACTCTCGCTTCCCGCGTCGCCCAGACGGCTCCTGTCGGTGGGCGTCCTCGCCGTTTCCCGTCACCTGCCGTCAACGCCGCCACCGGCCCGGCGGGGGACGAGCAGCAAGCACCGTCTCAGCATCCGTCCGTGCGGCAAGACGGCCGCACCGCTACTCCCTCGCTCACCCTAGCTGGTTCTTCATCCCGCGCGCTCCGCGCACCCATGGAGGCTCGAGCTGCGCTCATCGCGGAAAACGAGCTCCTGCGCTACCGCCCCGTCGACGACGTCTACGAAGAATGGCTCGACTGCGTCGCCGAGCTCGTTCGCGCCGCAGGGGGCTCTCCTGCGCTGTCCGTTCCGTTGCACCGCACCCCACCCCGCGCGGGTGACGAGGCTCCGGCGGCGCCTCGGCCGCCTCCTCCTCAAGAAGGCGCCATGGCTCCAAGGCGCGTGGCCCCTGGGCGGAACCCGCTTCGTCAGGTGCCAGCGCGGCAAGAGCAGAGCTGCCAAGAAGTCCCTCGCCCGAAAGAAGCTGCCCGGGCGCTCCCTACTCCAGCACGTCGCGGCCATGCTCCTGCTCCCGCACGTCAAGACCCCGCGCTGCTCCCAGCTGCAGCGTGTGGGGACATGCAAGACCAAGGTCTCTGTCACCCAAGGCCTCCCGTGGCCGTAGCAGGCTGCCGTGCCTTCACCACCGAGCTACGCAGCGTCGCATGGTCCGGCAAGTTCAAGCCAGACCTGCCTCCTCATTACGACGGCACGGCTTACCCTGCGGAGTTCCTCCAGCTCTACAAGCCGGGCATCGAAGCTGCCAACGGAGACGAGAAGGTCATGGCGAACTGGTTTCCCATGGCGCTCAAGGACGGGGCCCGCACCTGGCTCCTAAACCTGGCTCTAGGCACAATCTCCTCCTGGGACGAGATGCGCACCCGCTTCATCGCCAACTTCCAAGGTACTCGCGACCGGCCACCCGCCGTGAGCGACATGCGCCGCATCAAGCAACAACCCGGGGAGACCCTGCAGAAGTACATCCAGCACTTCAACAACGCACGCCTCAAGATTCCCAGGGTGACTGAGCAGGCCATCATCTCAGCCTTCTCCGACGGCGTGCGCGATGTCAAGATGAAGGAGGAGCTGGCGATGCATGAAGACCTGTGCACTTCCTTGGAGCTGTTCAACTTGGCAACCAAGTGTGCCAGGGCTGAGGAAGGGCGTCTCTCCCTCCTCGAGCTGCCTGCCACAGACCTAGAAGAGAAGAAGCCCAAGGCCAAGGATGTGAAGCGCAAGGGGACTGCCGAGCTCGCGGCAGAACCAGACACCAAGCGGGGCAGAGATCAGCCCGAACCTTCCAAGGGCAGTCGGTACTGTGTGTACCACGACCTCCACACCCACAACACCAACGAATGTCAAGAGCTCCGAGCCGTGCGAGAAGGAAGGATCGGCCGTCGCCCCGACCACGGTGACCAGGGCTACGGTCGAGGAGGAGGAAGGAACGCAAGACGCTGGGAAGACCGTGGCCCGCGCCAAGGGTGGCGCGATCAACCTCGCGAGGGAGACTGGAGGGATCAGCCTCACGAGGATCGCCCGCAAGGCAACGCAGGCCTCCCTCCGCTGCCGCCGCAGCCAAGGAGAAACGAGGACCGCCACCAGGACGAGGGGGCTGGGGGCTTCCAGGAGCCGCGCGCGATCGCCTGCATCCTGGGCGGGGCTCAAGCCCCAGCCTCTCAACGCATCTTCAAGCAGTTTGCCCACGAAGTGAATGTAGTCCTCCCCAAGCTCGAAGCCATGCGCCCTCTCAGGTGGTCGGCGTGCGCCATCACGTTTAGCTCAGCAGATCAGCTCAAGTGTGCGGCTATAGCCGGAGTCCTCCCGATGCTTTGTTCCCCAATCATCAGCACCATGGTGGTCACCAGGACCGTCATCGATGGCGGGGCAGGGCTCAACGTCCTGTCTGTGGAAACAGTCAACAATCTCCAAGTGCCCTACAGCCAGCTTCAGCCAACCAAGCCTTTCTCCAGAATCACCGACGGCTCCACGGTCCCGATTGGGCAGGTCCGCCTCCCTGTCACCTTCGGGGCACGCGACAACTACCGCACCGAGCTCACCGACTTCGATGTCGCTCACATTCGCCTGCCGTACAACGCCATCCTTGGGTACCCGGCGCTGGCCAAGTTCATGGCCGTAACTCACCACGGCTACAACGTCCTCAAGATGCCAGGAAGTGGCGGAGTCATCACGGTGCCCTGTGAAGAGAAGGACGCATTGTGTTCCTTGGAACGAGCCTTTCAGGCCGCGTCACTGGAAGACCTGGATTGCAGAAGCAGGAGGCTTCCCGAGACCGCCCCCAAGAAGAAGAAGACATCGTCCGGCTCGGCCCCTCAGGAGGCAGGCCCCTCTGGGCCCGCGCCTGCCGAGGGGGAACCTCCTTCCATCGCATAGGGAAGCGCGCCCGGTGCCCTCCTTAGGCAGGGCTCGGGGGCTCTCCCATGGAGGGCCACCGACCTGGCTAAGGTCACGAGGGAGGCGCTTGGGCACCACATGGAGGCGTGTTTCGAAGCACGTTTCCCTCAAGAAGGAGTAAGGCAAGCAGAGCCAGACCCTCAGGAGTTCGTCAGTAAGGCCATTCAGGAGCTACAGGAGTCAAGAGTCATGAAAAGCGGCCGCCGCCTACCAGCAGTGGCTCCCCATCCAGGCGAGGATGGTGGGCTGCGCGTATGCATTGACATGCCAGAGCTCAACCGAGTCGCCTCTCTGGAGCGCCTCTGGCCCTCGTGAGTGGGGCACTGCGGAGGTCCACCCCACAGCTACGTTCGCATGCCTTACGGCTTGCCGAACGCGGCTCCCGCGTACCAGCGCCTCATGAGGGGCATCACTGAGGCACAAGAGGCCAGGCGTTCCGCAGCCCTGGCGGAGATGGAGATGGTCCGCGAGGAGCCACTAGCGCCTCCGGAGCCTCCCGAGGCCCCTGGGCCTAGGGGCTCGTGAGGATCGTCTTCCGCAGCCCATCGAGTCTGCTACACCAACACCCCTTCGTCCTCAACGTCATCAGGTGACATCTTTCAAGTTTTCACTTCCAGCTGGGAGCGCCCCCCAGGGCTGCATTATTCCCAGACCGCGTGGGTCCGTCCCTGCGGCGTGTATCCCTTTTATTTCATGTTGTTAGCTTACCTTGTTGGGGGCGCCCCTCGGGCTGCATGATCCCCAAGTCGCTCGGGCCTGACCCAGTGATGTCCGCCTTCCCAGCATCTATTTGAATGAATCCACTCCTTTGCGGCTAATGTGCTTGACCTAGTTGCTCGCTCAACTGACGGAACTGCTCCCAAACGGCACGACGCTTGCGCATGGGTCCGTCCCTGCAACACCGACAAACCTGAATGGCTGAGCTCTGGCCACGGAAGCCCCACATGGTGCCACCTCGTCAAGCCTTCAGTGCCTCATTACCCCTCGGAAGCAACCAACGGCTGACTGTCAATTGTCGTGGCAACCCCTCGTTCTTTCTCTGATGGGTCTACAGGATCTCTTAAAGGAGCTGCGTTAGGCGAGGCCCTTGCGGTGTCTCCTTCACACTCATCCGCGTGAACCGCTTGCACGTTAAAGGGAGGGTGCCTGAGCATCATGACTCAGGGCTCCTATTGGCTCTCCAGCCCTCACCCTCTGGCCTTGTCCACGGCATCGTGACCTGGCATACCAGCGACGGCTGAGACTCGCTCGAGGGCCGGGACCCGAGGACGTAGAGCAGAAAGGGGAGCAAAGGCGAGAGGGGAGGGACACGCGAGGACCTCGCCGAGCAACCTCACGCCTGCCGATGCACGGACCCGGCGACGCACCAGAGAGCGACCCCTGATTCTCGAGTTAAGTCACCACCCGGAAGTGCCAGCTACCGTGGCACCATCCCCGCACCAAATGCAATCCCGTGTTAGCGACGCCGCTCCCCTTTCTCACTGAACGACAGCTGCTTGAGCGCCAAAGGGGACCTCCTGAGCATCGCGACTCAGGGGCTCTTACCGGAGTCCGGGTCGCTCACCTCCTGGCCTTGACCACGGCATCGCGACCTGGCATACCAGCGATGGCTGAAGCCGCCTTGGGACTAGGACCTGTCGGCGCAGAGCACCAAGCACTCGTGGGGTTCGAAAGGGAGAACTGAGCTAAGACAGAATGAGCAACTCGCACAATTCTACGACAAGGGTTATATTAACAAAACAGGATCACAGGCACCTTACAAGCCCCCACGGGACGCGTCTTTGATTCCTCGCAGGGAACAGATCCTAAAGCGACACTAACTACACGTGCCCCTGCAAAAGACCCCATCCAGATCAGAGTCGGCAGCGGCCTGACGAGCCCGCCCTGCTCCAGGAGCGGCGCCGGCTCGGGGGCTCGTAGTTGTCGTCGCTCGTCTCCGGAGTCGCGAAGAGCTCGCCGGAGTCGCTAGAACCTCCGACGCCTCCACCGCCTGAGGAGCCGCCAACTCCTCACTGCAGGAGGGTCCCGGCCACCTCTCCCAGGGCAGCACTCCAGCCGGCGCCCGTTCGCATCGAAGACCTTGAAGAACATCACTGAAGCACCGTCATACTCCTACTGGACCGCGAAGGCGCCTCTTGTCCTGCAAACCCGGGCGATTTCGCTCCAGCCTCGAGTCATGAAGACCTCGCCCGGGGCAACGACCGCGACCTCTGCCTCAGTCGCGAGGGTGCTGCAGCCAGCGTGCTGCAGCCAAAGCTCCAGGACTTCTCCCTGCGGGATGATGGAGGTGAAGAATGGAGGAAGGCGAATCCAAGACTGAGGAGGCATGGCGACGTGGACCACGAACTCTCGGGAGGAGCCCATGGTGTGGACCCCAGGGGGGACGACCCACACCTTCGTGACCCATCGGCGCCGACGGCGGCGCCGCCCATGGCGATCAGCATCAGCTCCTTCAGGGCCCTCGATGTGGGCGTACAAGGGAAGCGGGAACCCCGGCGGTGCCCGCTCGCACCAAGGCCTCGACACCACCTGATGGGCCCCCTCGTCCGGGCCACGGAGCACGAGCCGTTTCTTCGGCGGAAGCGGGTCTGGTTCCTCTCGGGGAGCCTTTCCCTTCTCTGCCGTCGAGAACCGGCGGATCGGAGCCATCGTAGCAAGACGGAGCAAGGACCGGGAAGAAGGAGAAGCAAGGAGGGATGGACTGGAAGGGCGCGCGCCATTCCGTACTTATGGCTGGCGAAGGCCAACCGCCGACCTCCACGATCGTAGGTAAACATGACCCACTTTGCATGGAGGGACTTGTCCAATCCGTGTAGTTGCTGAGGCGCCATGGGAAGTGGAGACGCCCACGTCCAATCAACCGCCACGCGGCGCCCAAGGCCGCAGGCTGTTAGGGCCCGTGGCGCTTCGCTCTTGCCCTTCCGCCTCCCTGCATGGCCAAGTCCGGTGCGCCTTGGGCCCGGGGGCTACTGTCGGCGTTCTGGGAACGGGGGTCCCCAGACTTGCCTGCCTGCGGCCTGCGGCGTGGCTCAAAGGGGGGCCCAGCATGGCCCATCTTCATCAACACAGACCCAAGACCCTCGCGAGGGGCCAAGCCTCGCGGGGCGGACGATGCGGAGCTTCCTCAGGCACGGCCTCACCAGGCTGGCTCGCGAGGAGGCGGAGAGATCAAGGTGGGGTACCTCTTGAGGTGCCCGTGACGCAAGCCATGACGACCAAGGGCGCCAGGCGGGCGCCAGCCCGCGCAGTGTCCTCCTTTCCTCTTTGGTGCAAAGGGGGCAAGCGTAGCCGCGGAGTACAGAGGCATCAGGCAAAGGTTGCCATTTCGGTGCAACAAGACCAAGACCAGGAGGACTGCAAGACGGAGGTCATTGTGGAGCCCAAGACGACGTCACCACCAGAGCTTTGTGCAGGCGAAGACTACTTTTGTCAGGATAGCTGGTACTAGCTGTCCGCCTTCAAATTAGCCCGCCATTGTTGGCTCCCTTCCCGCTCGATATTTGGGAAGAGGACCAGGGCCTCTATAAATAGGACCAGCCACCCACAGGAAGGGAAGGTTGGGAAAAAGGCATCAACGATCAAGTAGAGAGGAGATCGAGACCAAGCATCAAGAGGTTGGGGATCGAGACCAACGATCGAGTAGAGAGGAGATCGAATCAGATCAACAATTTTGAAGAGAGAGAGAGAGAAGGGTGACTGAACTCCTCCCAGCAGTTCATCGCCCCAGCCAAGAACAGACCCTCGCGAGGCTGTTCTTCCTTGTATTGCTCATCATCATCAGCCCAAGAGGCAATCCACCACACCACACACTGGAGTAGGGTATTACACCACAACGGTGGCCCGAACCAGTATAAACCCTATGTCTCTTGTGTTGTTCTTTCCATAGCTTAGATCTTAGCAAGGCGGAGGGGTGCAGGTAGGTAGGAGGCGAAATCTCCGTGCGCACCCCAGTGTTTGAACCTCAAGGGTCTGCCGGAACCCGAAATCCGACAGTATTGTTCAGGTCAAGACATGGCAGGAAATGAGATTGTGAAGGAGTTGGCAGCTTCACGACACCACTGGGTTACAGATCAAGAACTCATAAGTATCAATGGTTAGTGTGCTGTCAATTTATACAATTTCAGATTGGCAAATAAAGAGACGGTTTAAATAATAGTAGAATGATATGACATTGTTCATAGTTAAGACATTGCAGAATATGACATTGTGCTGTAGTGGGTAGGTTCACCACACCACTGGATTATGGATGAAGAACAGAAGCATACATGTAATGCAAAAGAAGATCACTTGCTCTCTATAGTTTAATTTACATGGTATGAAGAAGGAAGTTGGTTGTACAACTGAAAACTTAAATTGAGAAAGGACAAACTTTTGTTTATGAACTACATAATAAACTTTAAACAAGAAATTTGATGCAAACACCAAAAATAAACAGCTGTTGCAGTCATGCCTAACCAAATATATACAACAAAGTTTGAAGGCTTGAGATGGACAAACTTACATTATTGGTGAAGACAGCTCTATAAAGGCCTTGTCCATGCTGATGGGGGGGAGGGCAATTCAAGAAGTTTACCACAAAATCTTCTTCAAAAGCATTTCCTTTATTCTACATTTTGTTAAGAGTAAATATAGATGTGATAATATACGAAAAAATGGAGAATATTTAAGATAAGATGAAGAGTGATGCTACATAACCAAGTAGCTATAAATGTAAGTGCAGCGATACAGGAAAAAGGTACAGCCAAGAGCAATGCACAGCTAAACTTCTTCAGTACCAACCTTATGGTAAGAGTAAATATAGATCTGATGTGTAGAAAATGGAGGGCAAAGGAAAATAAGCTACAGAGTGATGGTACATGAACAATTACCTGTCATTATAAGTACACTAATAAAGGACATCATGTACTTACAAGAACAATGCAGAGCTAAAAAAACATTGGCATTGGATATATACTACACTAATGTAACCATTCATACAGATCAGATAATCTGGAGCAAACAATTGATAAGCAAGCTATCATGCATACTGCTGTCACATAATGAACCAGGTATGTATGCAAGTACAGTGATACAGGACAACAGGTACTAACAAGAGCAAAGCAGCGGGCAACATATTTGCGATATCCTGTCGTTCTTGTCAAACCGGAATTCTTCTTCGAGCAGATTTCCTGCAAAAAAGATCCGTAAGGCACATGCGGAGAAGTAGAAGTTCAAATTGTCATGTGATTTCATAGACAGTACCTCATCCTGGGAACAAGACCAGTGCATAACAAGGTTTTTCCATTCAATGTCTTCTAAATTTAGCATAGGAGACTTCACCGAAAATTCGTTTATAGACTTGCCATCAAAGTGTGATTTCCTCAGGTAACACCGATACTGCTGAAATGCTTCCTTGAAAAGCACAAGCAAGCTTTGCTCGTCATGACTATCCAGATTGACCCTCGCCTAGTTACAAAAATGTAATGTAAATCATTCATGTGTTCAATCAACAGAAAATAGGAAAATAATAACCATGAATAATAGCACTTACACTTAAGTTGGACAGGAAGATGTGAAAATGGTGTCTGTCTTCACAATAATCTTCCCATGATGGGAATACACGTAGTCCCTAACAACATTGAAAGCATTATCTTTTAAACTGGGAATAAGTGGAATGGGGTTCCAATCTGCAGGAATTGGCCGTCTCTGCAGTTGGGATAGGTCTTTGGCCAGTGGACTTGCTGTACTTTTTGATGGAGTGGGATTTTTCTATGGTACAGCTAGTGGTATGGCAAATGAAATCGGTATAACTTTTGCTGTAGTGCAGGTCCTGTGTGGGGGGGCTAGTGGTGTGGCCAGTGAAGTATGGGTACAGTCTGCTGGAGTCGGTCCTACGTTTTGTGTCACTGGTTGTACAACCAATATAAGTGGGGTGCTGTCTGATTTCTCTGGCACCACCACGTTTTTCAAGGACTTTGCTGGTGCTCCTTCAGGTTCGGCAATCACCCTATTCCTTTTTGATGTCTGATGTACAAGAACAACATTTGAGTGGAAAAACATGGTATGATGATAGATGGAATATGTATTGATAATGGATGGGCATGGCATCTCGACATATATGATGAGTAAACTAAGTAGATGGCGGTGCAACAAAGTAGAAGAAATGCAAGACAACATATGCAAGATACCCGCAATCAATAAAACATTGCCAAATTAGAACAGGCACCTTGATGGGTGAACAGGACAGGCTATCTGCCTATGACTCCTCGAGGTTAGAATAGTCATTAGGATCATATTCTGAACAAGAATCAATAGGTGGGGAGCGTATGAGTTTCATTGCATCCAGAATGGTACTCAATGCCTTGGTGCCAGTTTTGTAAGTCATTGCAGTGTTTGGCTTCAAGAGGGGACTACTGCTAGTGCGACACAAAGCAGCTACACAGATCATAGTGTAGATATAACGGGAAAACCTTAAGCATCAGAGTGAAATCAGCAAAGTGGAACTTGCTGGAATATATGTCCTAGTATTGTCGGTATGGCTAGAAAGGATTCGGATACCAGCTCTTTTCAAGTGAAGGTGCGGTACTGTTAATATCAATGTAACTCTCAAAGGCGACACAACTCCCCGCATTTCCTTGCTATTCTTATAGGATTCAAGTGGGCAGGCCACTACAAATCCTATTCCTATGTTTACAAGATCCTACGAATCCAAGAGGCTCAAACTGTCCATCACAACCGACCGTATAGACCTCTACACTGCAAATGTCCCTCCTCATCTTCAGTACAAGGAGCATACTGTACTACTATCATACTCCCTCCATTCCAAAATATAAGTCTTGGTAGAGATTTCCACTATGGATCACATACAGATGTATCCAGGTACATTTTAGAGCGTAGATTCACTCATTTTGCTCCATATGTACTCCATGGTGGAATCTATACAAAGACTTGTATTTAGGAACGGAGAGATTACATATTAAAGAAGAACGAAAGAGGAACATGGTAAAGAAGAGTAAGCAGATTTTGGATAATAAAATGTTGGTTGCGCAGTGCCCACACATGATGAACCAGAGCGCATTAAGAATGCAACTCCTAGCTGTCTCTCGACCATTTCAGGCGGTTGGATGAAGATCCTACGTCTCCTAACCCTTCTTCTTCCTCGTCTCTGATTCTTCCCATACAGAACACCGCACGGGCCGCAGGCCGGACCACCGGCCCCCACCGCCTGTGTTCCTCCGCCACCCCCACCCCCACCCGCGTCGAGTTTTCTTCGTTCGGCGAGGCCCCACAACCACCCAAGCCCCTTCGATCGCACCGACGAACTCCGCGAGCTCTGAAAATTCGACTGACCCAATTTTGCAATTTAGTCTACTATGATTTAACTAGTTTGGAATATAAAAGGGGAAAACCATAAGCATTGCGAGTATGGTGTTGAGCATGCCATGGCGGAACTGAAGGTGCAAACCGGACAAAGGCAACTTCGCAACCAAGACAAGAAATCAGAGTAAAGCAGTGGCGATCTATTTTCTTGGTGGGATAAATAAGTTGAGTAGATACGAAAGAGTACCGCCTCTGGTGCGGCGCCGTGTACGCATCTGTTGAGAATTTGATGGTGCTGTGGTAGCGATGGCTATCGGCAGTGTGGAAGCGGATCTAGGAGGGTAGACGGTGGCCGCGGGGCGCGGTGGACGAGACGGTCGTAGGAGCGGCGCCGGCAAGGTGGACGACGGCGGGGATGAAGCGAGAGGACGGGATGCAAGGATCCCGGTCCGAAGCCGTGGATGAGAGAGGTCGATCTCTTGTAATGGACGGCGGTATCGGGGTATCAGCTCCGGCATGGTGGAGGAGGACGGCGGTGGATGGGGTGGCGGACGGCGGCGGACGGAGGAGGGTGGGGTGGAGAGGTTGTTTTCGCGCCCACGGAGTACGAATGGGGAAAAGGGAGGTAGAGAGGAAGGGGGGAAGCATGTATTCAGGGCGTGCTTGTCTCAAATGTGAGGAAATTTACAAAGTTAGCCCTCGTTTCAAATTTCTACTACATCACAGTAACACTAGTCGGTTCGGGATAGGACGGTAATCTCGCATACACCGAATATTTGCCGACGAGAGTTTGTTTTTGGCGCCCACCGTGTATGAATATGAATCGGGGAGGGAGTCGATTTCGGCCAAGGACACACTATGTTTTGGCGCCCACCGTGTATGAATCCGGGTGAGAGGCAGTTATGTCACGTTTGGGTGAAATTACAAACCTACCCCTATCCAAACCTATAGAAATCAGCATATAGGCTTTGCGTGGCAGGGATAGGCAGTAGTGATTTCCATCTCACAGATTTTGGTTTCAGGCGGTTACTGCGACTTTCCCCGCTTCGTCCAAATTTTGCAGAGTGCACGTTTACCGTGCCAACTCAATTTGAATCCCGTTTGTATTCTATTTTTTTCGGGCAGGATCCATTTTCAATTGGAATTACATTCTATATACATCATTTTTTTATATATATACTTTCAAAAGCACAACACCATTTATACATAAATATGGTTTACAAATGGCATGATCTCAGATTCATAACGTTGTATCCATCAATTTGGATTTTCAAATATTTGAAACCACTTTATGTTGAAATCCAATGTATGCATTCCTCGCTAACTGTCTCCAATTAATGTGTGTTTCATGCGGGTTTTTTTACTTCTCAAACATGTATAATGTGTTTCACACACGCAACATATAGGGTAATCCCATTTAGACATTAATTGCATATAAACCATGCATTGTTTGTAATTGAAGAATCTATGGATCACCAATATTGATAAAGTATATAACATTACACGTGTGCCCAAATTCAAATGAATATACATGTTTGATACACCAATTTGCGTTATGATATTATCGATGTCGTGAACTCCAGTTTAAATATTTGAATCCCCTTTAATCCAGATATTCGTCTCATATAGCTATCACTCATGCTTATATAGGACTATCTCTCTGGACCTATACGCGTTCATCGTCTCTCAGGTATCTCTTGTGCTACCTGTATGTCGACAATGATCTTTTATCTTTGTAACACACTGACGGTACTCTCTCCCTCGACCTTCATCACTCTATCTCTCTCTAAGTATATCTCGCTCCCTGCTATGTGTCTCTAACTATGATTCTCCATGTGGAATTTCTTTCTCTCACACAAACACAAAACTTTGTCTCCCGGGGTCTCATTTCTCTCTACTATTCCCATGTGTGCCACTCGCACACCCCTCATACAGAGATGTCTTCCGCTCCTTAGATATGAGAACCTACGACTCTTCCTCTTCAATATCTCTTCCTCACACACAAACACAAACTCTGTCTCCCAGGGTCTCATATTTCTCCATTGTTCTCTTGTATGTCGCTCACACACACCCTCTCTCCCTAGAGATATCTTGCGTTCCCTCGTACGTCTCTCTAGCTATCACTCTCATTGTGAAATATCTTTCTCTCTCACAGACACAAAACTCTGTCTCTCTGGATCTCATTTCTCTCTGATATCTGTTTGTATGTGACTCACACACACCCTCTTTCTATATCTCTCACACCCACACACATAACCCAGCCTTCTGATCCACTCGACTCATATCTCTAACGCACACTAGCTAGCATCTTTATCTTTCTATTTATCTGTTTCTCCATCAACCTTCTTTCTCGCCCTCACTCTTGATTCCTATCACGCACACTACATATGTTTCTCTCTACATGCAGTCAAGTGCCCTCTCACACACATATATAACTTCACCCTTTGAACCACCCGACGGTCATCTCCAACACCAAAACTAGCGGATGTCCCTCTAGCTAGCATCTCCATCTCTGTATCTATCTGTAGTTTCTCCGTCAACATTTCTTTCTCGCACGGACTCTTGCTTCCTATCACCCACACTATATATGTCTCTCCATACATATGCATTTATAGGTTGGTCTCTTTTGCACAATCGTTGCGCCTCACTCCCTCTGCTCGCCATAGATGCATGCTCCAGCCCACGCCACTATCTCTTAAAGACAAAAACACATGCTCAATTGTCAGGACTTCTTCCATGCATTCTCACATGCATGCATATTGTCATACCGGTCCGTCTCTCCCATGTCGTTGATCCTATGACTTATGTCTTCTTTCTTTTATCTCGATCATGCGCGCGCGCACACACACACATCCCACGTATACATGTATACCTCTCACACATGCACGTTCAAGGTCTCTATGTCTCCATACGTAGTTAATTACCCTCAATCCTAATGCCACATCGAATTGTTCTCCTCTTTTGTGCACATAACTTCCGCCTGGATGGGTAAAACACACACTCACACTTAACAATCTCCTTCTAGCTACGGACCTGATGGTGCATGTAGGCGGGAATTAAACTAAGGGATAAATGAAACTTGGAATGGTTTCATGTCATGGTAGTACCATGCCGTGGTAAAAAAAATTGGCCGAACAGGAACAAATTTTGGTATAAGCTTCTTGCAAATCGGAGCTTCTCTCAAGAAGGCTCGTGGTTCTAGGAGGGAACGTGTCACCTTTATGTGCATAATTCAAATTTGAAATAAGAGCACATGTTCCAGTGCACCAAAGTTGGTTGAAAAATCACATGTGTGTCCTCGGGTAAATTTCTAGGTTCCATGCAAGAAATGGGAATGAAATTCAAAATTCTGGGTGTCGTGGCTGGGTTGGAAACATTGAGAAACTTAGTTTTTTAATTCCTGTAAATCCAAAACACGCATGAGAATAATGAAACTTGGCTTGGTGCCATGACATGGCACCAACATGCTGTGGTAAATTTGCAGTCCGATTTGCGGAGGCGCACACATTAACAATCAACAAAGTCATTTTGGAAGAAGTGCTGTCACGTTACAATCGGAAACACAAGTATTATTGAAACCGTGGGCGTTCTACTTACTAGTACCATTTACGTGCCGCCACGTGTCCCCTTTTTTATTAGCTAGGAGGCGATGTGCAGGGTAGCTATTTGAGTACGAGAGGCGTGCGATCGGACCCCTGCGCGTACTTATCGGGAGGAGAGCCCTTTGACCTCCATCTGACGTCCACCTCTCTCCCAAGGTCTCCATTAATGGCGCCCGAGCCTATGTTTAATGGCGTGGCTATGTCTCACTCGACTGAGATTTAAGAGAGAAAAAAGAAAATCTGAAAGCACGGATCTTGATGTAAGATCCGACGGACCTATATAGCATCTACTGTGACTTATAGCAAGACTGATGAATATATAAGGACGATTAAATTTTTTTTTTGATCAAAGAAGGGCTTGCCCCTTCCGATTTTCATTACTGAAAACAACCACAATTCACAAGAAGTTCAGCACAACTCCAGCCTAACACGAAGGACTAAAAGCTACCAGATTGAAATCACAACATCCCAATAGGCTAACAAAGGCCAAACATCTACGCTAGAACCCAACATTTCACAACAGACGACACAATCCACATCCTAAACCGATTATTACATCAAAAGAAACCAGGAAACTAGTCTCCGGGGCAAGCGGCAATGAGCTCTTTCGTGTCCTCAAGACGCTGCTTGAGAACATCCACGGATTCCTCCACCAGCCTTTGGCGCTCATTGCAGAGCATGTCATTCTCGTCCATAAGTTTCTTCAACAAGGCACTAGTCTCCTCCTACAGGTCTGCACTTCGGACGATCTTCTCCCTCAGCAGGTCACGCTCGGCCCGGAGCCTCTCATTGCCCTCCCTTAGTTGCCGGATGACGCCGGTAGCTTGTTCAAATGAGGTTATCATGTCGTCCTGCAACCTCGCCGAGCCGGAGATCTGATCCATCTGGCTATGGACGATCGCATGCATGCTCCTGTAACAGTCGTCGCGTGCCCGCGAGAAATTTTCCCAGGCCGCTGAGGTGCGGCGGGACATCTCTACTGCATTCGTGGCGTGGTGGGACATCTCTGCTGCTTCTTGGTGCGGCCGGACCAGTCTGCTACATCGACGGTGCGGCGGGACCTCCGTGATGCTTCAGCGGCACGGCGGGACCTCTGTGCTGCTACTTCCGCGCGGCGAGACATGTCGGCAGCTCTCGCAGTGAGGCGGGACATCTCTCGTGCTTCCGCTTCCATGCTCGCCTCTCCCTGGTGGCAATCTCTCGACCCAGAACTCACGCTGGCCATGGCAGACTCAAGGGAAGGATGTTGAATGACTTGTTTGTTTTTGTGGATGAGGAGTTGAGGAGGAATGTGCATTCATCTTGGCATACTAGTATTTATAACCGAGTACTAATACGCTCCTAAGTGGGAAACCGTTTAGGTTGTGATCGGTGTGAACAGGTTTGCAATTTAATATAGCATGGAGTAATTTGGAATGTGACAAGACGCAAGCTCAAAATTTATTGACAGTTCTAGTTTCGAAGTGCGGCACTATTCCCGAATGGAGTACTTCTTTTTCTAGTCCCTCCTTTCCGGTTTTATAGGGCTTATCTCAAAATTTTAGTTTTTCCATTTTATAAGGCTCAATTTGGTTGTCCGCAACACATGTTCATATTCCAAGGTGCATTAAATCATTGCATGCAAGTATTAAGAGAAAATTGACCAATGCATGTACTTTATGCATGCATGCATTGCAATTAATGCATTAAGCCTATCTCTCGGGACTTCTCACACGCACCATCGTGCCACCCACAAAAACTTGTACTCTGAGTTTAGTAGTACATTATACAGGAAGAGAAGAGGTGCACGCACGCACTCGTCCTCTCACACACGCGTCTATTTTTTCTCGAAAAGGAGGATGATGACCCCCGGTCTCTGCATCTGGGAGTCACACACGCTAATTATTGAAATATATCGACTGCAGTGCTTTGATGTGTCGCGTCAACTCGTACATCAATGAGAAGTTTGATTATCCTCTCCCCCGCGAACTTAACAGCACATGCCTTTGGCAGTATGACAGGTTGGTCACACACCTGTAGGGCCCACCTGTCATACACGCAAAGGCAGGAGCGTCCCTCCCTCGCCCATGAGCGTGGTGGCTGGCAAGACTAGGAGAAGCTTTCGCTACACGCTCTCCCTCCCGCATGTGGTGGACATGCAGCAGTTCAATCGGTGTCAGATGGCCAGAAGCGTACTGTAGTACTCCTCCAGTGCAGTAGTATTCCATCATTGTTTGACTTCCTGAAGAGGGGAAGAGCCAAGCGCAGCCCGGACGCTCGTGTGGCAGTTTCATGTGTATAGTGGTCTAGGATAGGATGTACCATGCCTGTAAGCTTAAAATCGTTGGGGTCGGCTCCATGCTATGTGGCCGTCTCGAAGTTTTAAAAAAAATTTAAAATAGTCTTCTGGCCCTACCTGAAAACTGTCGCGTGTACTGCCCGGGAAAAGCCCCGCCCTCAACTTTTAACTACGCGAAAACAGTTCGAGCTTGTTCATTCTATATAAATACAGTACTTACTGCATGTTTATTCATCCGTGGGGTTGTTCAATGAATGGAGGGGCGGGGAGCACAAGTGAACAATATTGTAGTACTACTAGTATTAAGTAGGAGTCGTACAGTAGTCACCTTAAATAGAGAGTTTCTTTTCTTTAATGCCACGTACACAAATTGAAACGCTTGTTGTGGAGAGAAAAAAGATAATCACTCCATTATATATGGACGCAGGGGCCTGAGCGCTTGCTTTACTAGGGTTGCTCTCATCCTCTCTAGATATAAACAAGACAGCGGTAGCGACATTTTCTCTCTGCTTACCGCTGGTCACAGATCCGGTCGGATCCCTTCGGCCGGTGTGTGTAGAGGACTAAAAGGTGCATCGTTCACGCGGTCATCGCCGCCGAGGGAGGAAACCCACAGCTGCCGGAGGGGCCCGATCCTCTGCCCGTGCCGTTCTCTCCGACACATGGCCGGCTCGGGAGGTCCTCCGACCCTTCTTCCTCCCTGCCGTATTGTCCGCAGATCCGACCTGCCGCCGCCGACAGCCCGGCGACCCTCAGGTATAAGTTCTTCGAAAGTGGCCTTGCTCTACTGCCCCAGCTCCCCACGTGTCTGCATGTGCATCTTTTTCTACTACCATCAGCTCTTCCAAAGCCACCTAAGTTTTTAGTATTATTAGAGGTAAAGCTACTTCATGCATTCGAATCTAGGGCTTTGTTCAAACAACAAAGAAAGGGGGGAAAGTTGCAGCATGAATCTAGGACTTGATTCAAAGAGGGAATAATATGGTGAAAGTAGTAGAGACCGGATACCCAACCGGTCTCTTGGTTGAAAAGGATAATAATGTTAAAACGCAGTACAAACCGGATAAGGAACAGATCTATTATTGTTTGAAAAAAGGATAGAAAGTGGCGGCTGGTGGACAAGTCAACAGAGTATGTCCAAGATTAGATTTGCTGCCATCACATAGTAAAAGGTCTCTAGGATTAGATTTGCTGCCCTCACATAGTAAAAGGTCTCCAGGATTAGATTTGCTGCCCTCACATAGTACAATGGCACTCCTGCTGTTTTCCCTAGTATGATATGTAAGCTACTCCTTTACGCTGCTGAGTGTCCTGGTGTCCCCACGGTCCCATGCCCTTAAACCAAATCTTTAGCTGCTGTAGATTTACTGTGTCTGGTAAACATGCAATGCCACCATTAAATTAATCCCATATTTTAGGAATCTCATTGTTGATCGTAATGCTTCTGGTAACATTAAGCATCGCTGACGTTTTAAAATTTCTATTGTCCTTACGTGATTGCCATGAACATAATTAAGATGCTTTTTTTCATTTGTATATGTTTTGTATATTCTTATTGACCAGGAACTGTTTACTTTCTATCTTTTTGTGCAGAGAGGGATATCCATTTGACCTTGATGCTATTGTGACCTTTTGGTGAACTGCAGAAAACACTTTTTTGGAATGAGTATCTTGTGCAGTTCAACTAAAATGTCACGTGGGCAACATCTCTCAATTTTGGTGGAACTGCACAAAATGGTGACTGGAGTTTCCAAAATCTCCATCAAGTTCTGCTGGTAATCTCGTGCAACATTTTATTAGCCTTTGCAAGATGGAGCCATCACTGTCACCACAATGGCACTTTATTTTAGTGGAACTGCACAAAAGGATAAGAAAATTATAGTTGCACCTTACATGAGCCGGACAGCCAACCTTAATGTTCCTCAATTTTAGTGCAACTACTAAAGAAGAACCTGCCAGCTCACAAGAGCAAGTACTTCTTGCTAGCTGAATGATGCAATCTTTGCTTCATTTCAGGTGAACTGCAGAAAAAGGCACATGAATTGAATCATGGAACTCCAGGCAGACCTCATCCAAGTAGAGCTGGAGGTTGAGTTCAAGGAGGCCGCTATTAAAGCGAAATCATGCTCTCTTGTCTCCTTGTTTGTGTTGTGCAAACATGCTGTGCAAACAGGAATACTCAACTACAGATGTTGTGACGGTCAAGAGCATTTGCCAAGTTCTTCGATTGTATGACATGGCTAGCCAAGATGGATTTAGTCCCGATATTCACTTTATCAAAAGGCTCTAATGGGTTGGTTCTTAATCTTGCAAGCTGGGAATCAGTGAGATGTGTAGACATCTTTGTTGTACTTATTATTTGGATCTTATTTGTTGGTTCTAAATCTTGCAAGCTAGGAATCAATGAGATGTGTAGGCATCCTTGTTGTACTTATTATTTGGATCTTATTTGTTGATTCTGAATCTTGCAAGCTGGGAAACACGACATGATGATGCAGAGGACAACAACCATAACAAACAGTTCAAACTCGGTAGTATTATCTTTGTGAAAGTGCGACAAATGTGATGATCGTGTGCATCCTGAGAATAATAATTCTAATTGTTGTGCATGTTGATCCTGTGGCACTGATAGAACGAGCGAATGCATTGCTTGTTTTAAGTACAAATTTCTATTAAAGCTAATTAAATTTAAGTAAAGTGACCACTAACTCCTGTTATTATAGTACCAATACAGACCCGCTCATGAACCGACGTGTGGCCAAGCGTGCATCTTCTGCCGGGCGTGCAGCGGACGAGGGAGGGGTAGTAACTATTGTCGCCTGTACACACTCAGCTTACTGTTGAATCCAGTTCCCCAAGAGCTGAAAAACGAACTGCTGCCGCTGCCTACACACTCGTTCACTCGAAGAGACTCCAATGGCGATCCGAGGGGTGAGCCTGCTGGATATGGACTTCAACAAGGAGTTCCCCTTTGAGTTCGTCGTTCAGTCCTATGGCTGCACCAAGTTGAATGTGATGTACACCAACGATACGGACTCGGTGAAGCTCTGCCTCGCCTCAGTCCTATGGCTGCCCCAGGTTCTGGAGCATTCGCCTGTTTCATCGGCAGCGCCGACTACACCTTCGCTACGGTGGAGAGAAGGAAGAACGCGACGATTCGACCATCTGGTGCAACAAGCTTGTCGACATCCAGAAGCAATACAAGATCATCAGCAACGGGCAGGAGAAGGACTCCGTGGTTGACCTCGCTGAGACCATCATCGACACCTGATACGCCAACATGAAAGAAGACGACCTGAACACGTGGGAGGTACCTCTGAATCTAGCCTACATAACCTATGCGGCCAAGGGCGCATACGCATGCTACGACATGTACATGCAGATCTTGGACATGAGGGCGTGTCTGCTTCCCGTAACCGACGAGTTCACGGACAGCCGCATCATCATGATCAAGTGTGCCAGGAAGGTCTAGATGTTGTAATTTATCTGTTTATAAGCACCTTTATCATGTGAGTGTTTCATGCATTAGCCTATGTGTCGTAATTATCTGTTTTGTCCGAAATATTTCTTTAAAGAACCCATTAACCTGGTTGCTTTTTTTAGTGGCAATTTGCTTATGTATGTAAACTAGTTCACTTGCCCGTAAAAAAACTAGTTCACTCGGCTGCCGTGCTTTGAATCTCCTTCCTCCCAACATATTCCCCTCCTCAGGTGGACCCAGCAGGTCTCTGAATTTTCTCCCACTTTCTTTTTCGATGTAAACTGAGTTTTCTCCCAGTACTTTCCCCTAGAACCACCTCAACTGTCCCACATCTAGCCAAAATAATAATAATACCGCACATACTATTAACTCATCAAATTAAAATGATATTTTATTTCGTAAGTTGAAAGTTCTTACAAAATAATAATAATTGTTTATATAAAACTTGGCAAGTTAACTCCTAGTGATTTCGTACATAAGCTTGCAAAGATTTTACTGACGTGCAATCCTGTGTTTATGTTTTTATAACATTTCTCCGTCTAGCCCAACATGATTTCACCCAACCCAGCAAGTCAGCGACTTCCGAGAAAAATGCAAATGGGATTTAAATGGGTTGCATACATGCTACATCATTGTTTCACCCAGCCCACCAAATGGACTAAAAAAACAAATGGACTGACAGCTGGGACCAAGGCCACAGCCCAGTTTTTTTGTGATTTGCCAAGTAAGTCGCTTTGTCAGGCCTGTTGGGCTGCAAATCTTTCAAGACGAGGAGAGCTTTCATTCGGCTGGCCGAGAAAATGGCCCATCAGTAATGAGAAATGGGCTTTACATTTTTAAAACACATCAAACCGGCAATTAGTTTCAAATATGTTTTTTTCATTAAGAGATTTTAAATTACATTAATTTTTATGCGTGGAGAATTTGTTGTATTTTATATTGATATACATTTATTTTTTAAACCAGTTTGAATGTGAGTCGAAATTTCGGGATTAAAAACAGTTCATACCGCACCGAAATATGCAAAATTTCATATAATTTTTTAACCGTGGCCACAATATGGGCTATAATGCTAACAAAAAGAATATGGGCTCCAAAAAAACCTTAAGAATTAGCAAATGGACTGTATGCTATTTTCCACAGATTTGAGGCTTTCCTAAAAAAAGGTTGACGCACAAGCAGTGACTGTTGGATGGCCATCCAATGGCCGTCGTGTTTCTTCAATCTCTGCTCTTCCTGCTCCAGCCGCTCAAACAGGTGCCGGCGGGACTGCCTGCTCCATCCTCCCCGCGGCTGGCTCTGCTGTCGCGCAGGCCTCACCGCCCCACCGTACTCCCATCGCTGGCCTAGCCATCCCTCTACTTACCCACACCTGTTGTTATTCTCCAGCGACGGCAGACGAACCAGTAAACCCTCATACAGTCGTACTCCGCTCCGCGTGGGAAACAACTGCCGAGTCTTCCCTGCCTCCGTGTCGTTCCCTTCCTAGACCTCGTCGTCGTCCACCGCCCTGGTGCTCTCGACGCGGCCTGGTCAACGTGGTCAACGACCGACATGCATCTGAAGTGGACTTTACGTGGAGAGGCTGACAGCTTGGTCCATGGCCGCACGCAAGGAAATGCCTCCTTATTACGCGCAAATTAATGATTCCTCCACCTGACATCAAGGACCCACCGAAAGGGCCTCTGTATTTCACGAAAAAATATGTTACCGCCGCTGACATCTCGGACCCACCAACTATATCTTCGCACGCAAGGAAGTGCCTCCTTATTACGCACATAAAAATGAATACTCCCCCTGTTAGCTGGGACCCAGTATAGTGGCAGGCTGACTTGTGGGCCTACTAAGTTGACGGGGACGGAGGGCTTTGTCAACTTAGTCAATATGCACGATTCCAGCTCCAGTGATCGTACGATGTCCATCCAACGGCCGTAGTGCTTCTTCAACCTCTGGTCTTCTTGCTCCAGCCGCCCAAACCAGCGCCGGTCGTGCCTCGTGCTCCTGCCTCCCGTGGCCGGCTGCGATGCAGCGGAGGCCTCACCGCCCCCTACTACTCCAACCGCTGGCCAAGCCATCCCTCTACTCACCCACACCCCCTGTTATTCTACAGCGACGTCAGCCTCACACCGCAGCGAACCAGTGAACCCTCGTACTCCTCTACGTGTGGGCATCCACTGTCGCGTCTTCCCTGGCTCCGCGTCGTCCCCTTCCTAGGCCACGCCGTCGTCCATCGCCCTGGTGCTCTCGGCGTGGCGTGGTCAACGTGGTCAAGGAACGGCTTCCATCGGACATGGACTGTACGTGGAGAGGCTGACAGCTGGGTCCACGGCCGCAGCAAGGAAGTGCCTCCTTATTATGTGCAAAATAATTATTCCTCCACCTGACAGTGGGACCCACTGGACGGGCCACTGTATTTCACGAAAAAAAACGTTTCCCCCTGACTGCTGGGACCCAACAGCTACATCTTCGCACGCAAGGAAGTGCGTCCGGGCAAAAAAATGATTCGCCCCCTGATTGCTGGGACCCACCAGCTACATCATCGCAGGAAAGGAAGTGCCTGACAGTCGGGACCCACCTGGTCGAAGCGTACGTAGCGTTGTCATTCTGGTTGCGAACGTGTACATATATACTGGTTGATGTAGAGGCACGCACGTGTCGTAGTAGAGGCGCGCACGTAGCATTTACACGTACGTACAGCGGCCAGGGTGCAAGAAAGAAAATATGGCCACGTATGTGTACATACGGGCGGGGTCTCGAACGCCTACTCGCGCATACGTACGGCCAGGGCTCGTGTACATGGCTGGGTCCGAACGGAGAAACAACATCGTCGTCGTGCTCATGGGGAGGTAACGGAATGCGTCGTGTTCATGGGGAGGCAACGGAATGCGTCGTGTTCATGGGGAGGTAATGGAATGTGTCGTATTCATCAGGAGGGCTTGGACGAAACAGGCAATGGAAACGAGGCCTGGCGTACCGCAGAACGGAGGAAACGGCCTTGTGTTCGACCGGCCACGTTTGAAACGGGATCCTGTTCACCGGGAGGGGTCTGGCGTACGGCAAAACGGAGGAAACGGACCTCCTATGGTCGAAACGGGGGTCCTGTTGATCAGGAGGGGTGTGGCGTACCGCAAAACGGACGAAACGGACTTGTGTTGGAGCGCTACGGTCGAAACGGGGGTCCTGTTCATTGGGAGGGGTGTGGCGTACCGCAAAATGGGACTCCACGGGATACTGTTCATCTCCACCATCGACCCGCTCCAGCCTCCAAGAGCTACTATTCATCCACTGTCGACCTCCTCCAGCTTCCACCTGCGATTGTTCATCCATGGGCTCCTGTTCATCCAGCCTCCACCGCGCGCTACTCCACCGGTTACCGTCCAACCAGCCCTCTCCACGGGCTCCTATTCAACCACCCCTCCACGGGCCACTGTTCATCCTGCCCTCCACCGTCTACTGTTCATCCTGCCCTCCACTGGGTGGTCCTGTTCATCCAGCCCTCCACGGGGTCCTGTTCATCCACCCCCACCGGGAATTTTTCATCCAACAACCCCCCCCCCCCGCAACGCTCACTGTTCAACCAGAGGCAACATCGATCGGCTTTAGTTATTAGCAGTAGCGAAGGAATCGCTCGATCGGGTTCAGTTAACAGCCATCGATCGATCGCTCAGGTTCAGTTAGAGCCCAACGCCTCGCTCGGGTTCAGTTAGAGCCAATGCCTCGCACACACGCGCGTACGTGTACGAGAGAAACGCGCATCGCTCGGCCCCCGACCTCCCACCGTAACCAGAAACTCCCCGAAATTTTCCTCGCCCTTGCTTCTACCACGGGTTTTTCCGTCATGGATGGCCCAAAGAATGTCATGCAGCTGCGTCTCCGGCCCGCCCAGGACGAAAAGCCCATTTTCTGTCATGATTTTTTTTCATAGAAGTAGGAGCCCACCACATCTATGATGATACCGGGTTTTGTCACAATTATCGTCATAGAAGTGTCATATGTATGACAGAAAAAAATTTCGTTCGGCCCAAAATGTCACGGATGTGTCTTTTTTTGTAGTGTAGGAAGGGGACGACGCGACAGTGGAAGCCCGCGCAGAGAGGACTACGAGGGTTCACTGGTTCGGCTGCGGTGTGAGGCTGCCGTCGCCGCAGGGCCTCGACAGCGGTGGGAATAGTAGGGGGCGGTGAAGCCTCTGCGGCAGCACAGCCGACCACGGGAGGCAAGAGCATGCGACACGACCGGCGCTGCTTTGGGCGGCTGGAGCAAGAATACCAGAGGTTGAAGAAGCACTACGGCTTTTGGATGGACATCGTACGGTCACTGGAGCTAGAATCATTCATGTTGACTAAGTTGACAAAGCCCTTCATCCACGTCAACTTAGTAGGCCCACAAGCCAGCCTCCCAGCAAGGTGGGCCCCAGCTAGCCGGGGGAGTATTCATTTTTTTGTTCGTAATAAGGAGGCACTTCCTCTGGGTCCGAGATGACAGCGGGGGAACATTTTTTTCGTGAAATACGGTGGCCCGTCCGGTGGTTCCCAGCAGTCAGGGGGAAATGATTTTTTTCGCAAAATACTGGTGGCCCGTCCGGTGGGTCACCGTTGTCAGGTGGAGGAATAATTATTTTCCGCGTAATAAGGAGGCACTTCCTTGCGGCTGCCGTGGACCCAGCTGTCAGCCTCTCCATGTATAGTACTCTTTCGATGGAAGTCGGTCGTTGACCACATTGACCACGCCGCGCCGAGAGCACCATGGCGGTGGACGATGGCGAGGCCTAGGAAGGGGACGACACGGAGCCATGCAAGACACGGCAGTGGATGCCCATGCGGAGAGGAGTACGAGCGTTCACTGGTTCGGCTGCGGTGTGAGGCTGCCGTCGCCGCAGAATAACAGGGGGTGTGGGTGAGTGGAGGGATGGCCTGGCCAGTGGTGGGAGTAGTATGGGGGCGGTGAGGCCTTCACGGTAGCACAGCCGGCCATGGGAGGCAGGAGCAGGCGGCACAACCGGAGCTGCTTTGGGCGGCTGGAGCAAGAAGACCAGAGGTTGAAGAAGCACTATGGCCGTTGGATGGACATCATACGGTTATTGGAGTATTGACAACTTAGTAGGCCCACAAGTCAGCCCAACAATATGGTGGGTCCCAGCTAGCAGGGGGGTATTCATTTTTGGGGGCGTAATAAGGAAGCACTTCCTTGCGTGCGAAGATATAGCTGGTGGGTCCGACCTGTCAGCGGGGGAACATTTTTTTCGCGAAATACAGAGGCCCTTCCTATGGGTCCTAGCTGTCAGGTGGAGGAATCATTATTTTGCGCGTAATAAGGAGGCATTTCCTTGCGTGCGGCCGTGGACCGAGCTGTCAACCTCTCCACGTACAATACACTTCCGATGGATGTCGTTCATTTACCACGTTGACCAGGCCGCGCCGAGAACACCAGGGCGGTGGACGACGGCGAGGCCTAGGAAGGGAATGACACGGAGCCAGGGAATACTCGGCAGTTGTTTCCCACATGGAGGAGTACGAGGGTTTACTGGTTCGTCTGCCATCGCCAGAGAATGACAGCATGTGTGGGTGAGTAGAAGGATGGCTAGGCGAGCGATGGGAGTACGGTGGGGCCGTGAGGCCTGCGCGGCAGAATAGCCGGCCGCGGGAGGAGGGAGCAGGCAGTGCCGCCGGTGCTTGTTTGAGCGGCTTGAGCATGAAGAGCAGAGATTGAAGAAGCACGACAGCCGTTGGATGGACATCCAACAGTCACTACTCTCGTGTGTTGACTAAGTTGACAGGGCGTTGCGTGTGCGTCAACCTTTTTTTATGAAAGCATACGCGTCAACATGTAGTAGGCGCACAAGTCAGCCTCAAATATGTGGAAAATAGTATACAACCCATCTGCCATTATTTCTAATAATGTACATCCCATTTGCTAATTCTTAAGAATTTTTTTGGAGCTCATCTTCTTTTTGTTAGCATCACACCCCATATTGTGGCCACGGTTAAAAAGTATATGAAATTTTGCATATTTTGGTGCGGTCAACTATTTTTAATCCAGACATATCGATTCACATTCAAACTATTTTGAAAAATAATTTATATAAATATAAAATCCAAATAATTGTCCACGCATAAAAATCAATGGAATATAAGATCTTGTAATGAAAAAAATTGAAAATAATTCCTGGTTTGATGTGTTTTAAAAATGTACATCCCATTTCTGGGCAAACCGAATGAAACTCTCCTCGTCTTGAATGATTTGCAGCCCAGCAGGGCCAATAAAACAAGTAGGCCTTGTTTGGGTATTTCTTAAAAAATAAATAGAACTGGGCTAGCCATTTTCAGCAAGAAAAAAACACAACTGGGCTCATGATGTGGTAAACATAAATAAAACCATGGCTAGACGGGCCATAGCCCCCGCACATCCCCGTTGTTACCCTGATCCATCGCTAAAACTAGTATAAATAACAACTGCTTGTTCCTCAAAAAAAACTGCGCGACTTGCTGGGTCCTTGGTGTCAGCCGCTCGTAGTGTAATTCTCTCGTTTATTGACTACATTGACAATGGCGTGATCCCCAGATGTCCAACCATTAGGAGGAACCATATTTTTGGGCGTGTACTATAGAGGCACTTGCTTGCGTACTGCCATGACGCTGGTGGGTCCCTACTGTCATCCTCTCCACGTACAATCATCGCCTTGTTCCTCTCGGTTGTTGATGACGTTGACGGTGTACGGTGTACTAAAGTAGGGGTACCCTTAAAACCCCGAACTTGTGCACGGGCAGTCGCAGCATCCCGCGGCAAGGCTTGCCGGGCGACCGCCAAGATCCTCCGTGGTCCCCTTGAAGACCATTCAAGAACAAAGTACTCAAGACAAGACCCCGGCAAGAGCAGCTTGCCGGGAAGGCTATCAGAAGCGTCCCAAGGCCCCGGCAAGAGGCGCTTGCCGGGAAGGCCAACCAAGGCGTACCAAGGAAACTTGCCGCGGCGCCCCACGCGCCCCGGCAAGGCCCGGTGAGCGACAAGCTCCCGGACCTACACGACAAGACGACGACCGCGGCAAAGAGCTTGCCGCGGGAAGCCCCCACTTCGTGCCCGCGCTCCAGCACATCCACCCACGCGTCGCTCTGGGGCCCTCCCAAGCACACGTGGCGGAAGGCTGCGCAGCTGAGGTGCGAGGTGGCAAGCAGGCGCTGGCAAGACAACCACCGTGGCTAACGGTGGCTTCTCTAGCAAGCCCCTTTCGGCACTGTTTAGGCGACACAGACGGGCATTTAATGCTCTTGTCCCCTGCCGTCAGGGTTAGGTATGATAACACTGTAGGAGCTAGCTGTGCCTACTACAGCACCTAGCTGTGCCTACCACCACTCTTCCACTTTTGCCCTCCGTTGCCCTATGTCGGTAACCCCTTGAGCATATAAAAGGAGGCCCGGGGCAACTGAGAGGGGGGTTAGACACTTCGAACACCCTCGCTCGGGGTTCAGCAATTCCACACACTCACGCTCGATCTCGCTCCCGAGCTAGAAAGCAATACAATCCACAAAGCAGGAGTAGGGTTTTACGCATCCGTGCGGCCCGAACCTGGGTAAATCGCCCGTGTGCTTCGCCTCGATCTGCTCTTTGCGCGACCTCCGCCCCCCGCCGAATCAAAAGGGACCCCAGTCCCATAGGTGCCCGTGGATCAGTAGCCCCGGCAACCGCGCACGACGAGCGAACCAAGCCGCAAGGCGGAGGAGGACGGCGAGGACTCGGATGGAACGAACAGGAGCCGTTGAAGATGCGCCGGTCCAGTCGCAGGCGGAGGGGAGTACGAGGGTTGACTGGTTCGGGCGCGGGTGCGTGTTGGGGCTGACGTCGCCGGAGAATAACAGGACGTGTGGGGGAATAGAGGGATGGACTGGCCAACGTTGGAGGGTACGTACGGTAGGGCGGCGGAGGCGCAGCCAGCCATGGGAGGCGGGAGCAGGCGGAGCCGATGCGGTGGTTTGGTTTGGGCGATTGGAGGAAGAAGAAGACAAGAGATAGAAGATACACGATAGATGTTGGATGTCAATCCAACGGCTGGTAGGCAGAATCGTTTGTTGACTGCCTAGTAAGTCGACACCACCCTGGATAGGCTGTTTCCTCGCGGGTCCCAAATGTCAGAATCCAAATCTGTCATGGTCATGTAGCCTTTCCTATGAAAATTTATAGCCCATTTGATGTGCTAGTTCGATATAAGTTTGTGGGTGCTGGTGGGGGCTAATCACTTGGCTTCTGTAATGCACAGTGAGCTCAAGCAGCCGACGAGAGTGATGTTATTTCCCTTGGTTTGGATTTGTTACAATATTTCACTCCAAATTAAACAAATGGCAAGCCATTTTCCTTGTTTCAAAGAAAATATGACAGTCATAGCCGAGTTGAAAAGGGCAGGAACATCTAACTCCAGCTTACAAACTGTACAAAAGCACGAGGGATAATTGTTCATCAGGTTTACAAAAAAACCAGATTGAAAAGGGCAACAACATCTAACTCCAGCACTGTTTTCGGTAGTCACAGTCAAATGGATCGGTTAGGTCCATAGAATGAACATCCTGGGTCGTAAAACTTACTGGATTATGACCACAATATGTTGTAAATAGAAGCCCGACACGTTCAGAAGCTCTTTTGCCCACCTGAAACTCCTTTTTTTGCTCTTAGACATACCCATCCGTCAAAACCATGCTACTGATAAACTTAAGCCTGATGGACAATAGTAACCTCGCATTCAGCAGGAAGAATGTGACAAATCTTGTGTTTGCATGGTTGGCTACATATCGTTCTAGCATTATTGTCTTCAATCGAATCTCATGAGAAGTGAGAAAATCCATCGATTGGTTATAACTTTCTTACCCCGTCCTGTTGCCTAAATAGACATGAAGATTGAAAATAGTTAAGGTCTAAAAGAAGAGTGTCAAAAGAGCAACAACTAAACGGTTAATTCTAGTACACTATATGCGGGCTTCCAATGTGTGTGAAATTATCACCTTTATACACAACTTCTCTAGACATGGAAATCATTGCAGCAAGCCAATAATCTTGTTCAGATCAAAACTATTCATTTGGATATATAAGATCTTGACAGAATCCAGCACCATTGATAGGCCATCCATGGAGAAACTCTTCATTGAGCATAGAACATAATATTAGTACAAAATGTGTACTCCAAGATGATATATAAATTATGCGCAGAAATTTAAAATGTAGCTTATGGTTACAAGTGTAGATGATAATATAAAGTACGTGAAGAACTATGGAGCCAAACACCATATTGAAATGACCACAGGGATCATGTATTACACCCATGGTCTCCAGTTTAGGCGCAGAGAGGACGGTTATTTGCAATGGTGAATAACTAGAATCAAGGATCAACCTTTGAAGTGAAGGGGCATCTTGGATGATGAGTTGCCTTCCGTTAAAAGAAATTCCAATTCTTACAAGGTTAGGCGACTTTATTTGGAGACAACTGATTCTAACTATGAAAACAAGCACCAAGCACTCTAGCGCAGGGCAACTGGAGTGCATGATGTTGTGCAATGAGGCATCCGATATACGAACCCGCACAAGTGAAAGTTTCTTGAGAAATGGGAGTAGAAGGTTTAGTACCAGATTGTCTGGTAGGTAGCACTGCGCAAAGGTGGCAGTGTGGAGAGGGGATGAAAACCCCAAGATGGACATCGGTGCTGAGGGCACAAGTTCATGCCGTTCGGTATGTGGTATGTGATTTCCAGGGGAATAGTAGAACTCAAGCAATTGTAGTTCTATGAATTCAGGGGATTCCAGCCAGGCGTCCACCGTGCAGGGCATGGTATGCTTGCTCAGGTAGCATGATGGGATGCAGAGGCTTTGAACGGAGTCCTCGTGGGAGGAGATGATGGCTCTGGGGATTTCAAAATCATTGAAGAGAGATAGCTGACGACAGTCGAGATTAAGGGGAATGGCGCGCCATAGAGGGCGCCACCAAATTGAGAGGACATGGGTGCGGCAGCAATCCTTGGTGGGGAGAAGCGAGATGATCTCCTCAAGGATGGCGTCCGGGAGATCGCTGATGCGGTCCACCCGAGATTCTACGGGTTCCTGGGATCCGGTGGGGGTGGGGTCGCCGCTTCTCCCCACGCTGCCGGGTGCGGGATCTACAACAGGTGTCGCCGCTGGCAGGAGCCTCATCTTCTTGGCGCTGGGGTTAGGCGACTCCATTTTCCTCGAGGGCATTGCGTCGCGCTCACTGATTTGAGAAGAGTAACGAATGACGAGCCTAGTTGTAGTGCGAGTGAAGAAGAAGGGGAGCTGGGGGTTTTCTGTAGGAGTGAGGAAGAAGCGGAGTTGGGGTTTTCTGTAGGAGTGAGGTGAGGAATTTGGGGTTACAAGTTGAGCGAGCTGACGTGAGGTGGGTGGGAGCGAGGAGGAAGAAGAGCACCCCGGTTTTTTTGGGGGGGGGTGTGCTGGGTGTGGGTAGCGCCTCTCATTCAGTAAATATATGGGCTTTTGAATTGATTTTACTATTTACTAGTTTGGATGGGCTGTTTTGTCTTGGGACCCGAGAAACAATTACTACTAGTATAGTGGAGACACTCTACAGCTACCCAGAAAAACAATTACTACTAGTACAGTGGAGACACTCTACCGCTTCTGGCTCCTCCTAGGTCATTGAAACGTCTCCCTCTACTGAATGCCGTTATACTTTTGTTCACCGACATGCGGGCCATGCAGCGCGAGGGCCCAAATGCCATCCACCAAATTAGAAGGCAGTATGCAGGCAGAGAGTCACCCTGGTCGTAGCGCGGCAGTAACGAGCCGTCGTATCACAAAACCCCACCTCCCCGCAGTCTAAGTTTGACGGACGAAGCAACCATCATTTCACTCTTCGCTGAATCCCCTTCTCCCTCACCATCTTCAAGAAAGGCAACACTTGCATTTGCCACTGTTCTTCTCCGAACGAAGGGATGGTAAGCGGATCCGTGATGTTGGTATATTTTTGTTCAGAGGAAAAAAAGAACTTTTGCAAAGCAGTAACCGATCCTCACTCTCTTTTTTGATTCATTGTCATTGCGATTGTGTTTTCCTTTCAGTGGTCTCCTAGTATTCGTCAGTTTCATGATGGACCAAGGAGAACCAGGCAAAGATCTGCCGATATTGGAGCAGACGCAGGAGGCTGATCCCCACGAGACACAGAGCTCCAAGAAGATGGAGGCAACCACCGAGGCGACCTCAGATATTGAGATGGTCAACGCCCCATTTGAGGTTACAGCCCCCGTGGCACTGCGGGAGCAGTTTTCCCCCTTCGAGGATGTGTCCCCCCCCCCCCCGCTGAGCTGCCCAAGGTGATTTCCTTCTTTGCCGATCTCGATTGTGGTTTTTCATCTAAGTATGTGGTGATTTTTTTTAGAAAAGGAAGTATGTGGTGATTAATAATGCAAAATTTTATTAGCTTCGATGCCATGGTATACGTAGTGGTTTAAATAACTTGTGTTTCTTATACTGAAAAGTAATTCAGAATTTGTTTTTGTTTCAATTAGAGCCCTGATGCAGACAAGGATTGTGTGGTTGTACATGTCAATCGCTATGAGGCGGACGACCTGAATATATGCACTGGGAAAATAGAGTTCTTAGGCTGTTGGATCCTGGAAGCCATTTGCGGTTATACTAATGAAGAGTTGAATTCCAGCCTCACTGTTGTCAGGCGTGTTGTCCAGGGTGTACAGAAGCACAAGAAGTTCAAAGCTACTCCTTCGTTTGTGAGGAATACTGTTCTTGTCAAGCTTACGCAGGAAGATGACGTGGCATGCCTCCACAAACAAGTTTGTCAGTAGCAAGGCCACAAGGTTGTCTTCATGAAGGTTCATAGGATTGAGCTGCTGCGGAACGTCCTCGATGATGTTCATGGCAAGGTCCGTCGTGTGTCCAGCCCAAATTAGATCGAGGCATGAAATAGTTTCCCTAGCTAGTGTTTAATAGTAGTTTGGATTGTGTCTAATTATCCGAACCTTGCCTGTTATCGACCCCTCTGGGGCTAGTACTCTATTTGAATCCGTCTATGGGAACTGCTGCTACTTTTGTGCGCCCGTGAATCATGTGAGAACCATCGTAATTGTTGCCGAAACAGATGCGTCCTCACTAGCTTTTTCATGAATATGGCATGGTAAGACATAAGTTGTCACAGTTTATCATACAAGCAGTGTGTGTTTTGATGAAATAGAGCACTCGTTTGAGAACCGTGAGCTGACGTATACATAAGTACTTGTAAACACTGTTGGTGCTACCCCACTTGTAAGCAGTTGTGCAAAACACGACACATTGGCTCAGCTCGCTTCAACACTAGGCTATCGACCAGCTAACAATCAACAATTTGCTATCTGACATGTAAGCAACTATGTATCTTGTTACAGTAGTTCATGCAGTTAATTGAGGCCACAATGTAATAAATTCCAAACGTTCACACGCTAGTCCAGTGCTCATGTGGAACACTCACATTAAACTCGTCTTCATAAAAAACTTGAAAAGCATAAGTTAAGCAATTTGATACATCTCAATGATTCATAGAACATAACAAACATATACTAGTTCACAGCAAAAGACAAAGTTGTGAGAAGGTTTACAAATCAGGAAAAAACAAGCAAGGCTTCTCTTTGAGCAAAGGGCCTCTCGGCAGGATTAAATTTCCTGGAGTTCACTCTGGTTTTTTCTTGTTGCCACCATTCAGGGTTAGGTTCTCTCATTCCAGAATAACCAATTATAATTGTGGTCTCAGCTGGAATGCTGAACTAAACCATGCAGTGTACTGACTAGCTGAAATGCTTGTGCATTCCACTAAATTTAAGCACCGCTATTTGCAGAAATAAGCAGACCACAATGCCTCTTGTCCGCGCACCTGTCCAAAAAACCGCCATGCAGCCGTGCCAGCTATTCCTTGGTCCATGGATGAACTGGTAGAAAGTGCATTCCGGACTAGGATGCAGTTGTTTTCGCTCGTCCCTGCACTGCAATCAGGAAGTAAAACGTATGAATCAGCTTCTTTTAGATTGCATTGGTCATTCTACCTTAGTTACTACCAATGTAGGGATACCTTGAAGACGGGAGGTTAGACGACGGCAGCGAGGGATAGCCATCTCATTTTGCACAGTTGTACTAAAACTGAGGTGTATGCTTTTGATTGCGCGGATAGAAACGTTACGGAGACAAACATCCCGAAATGATATGGAGACAGACATCCCTGTTTGCGCAAATAAGAAATACGGTTATTTAAATAGTGGCAGATATTACTACTTTCCCCCGTTTCCTCTTAGAACCAAGTCCTAGATTCATGCTACAGCTTTCCCACTTTCTTCCCTGTTTGAGCGAACGCTTTCAGTTGACTATATGAAATAGCTTTACTTCTAATAATAGTAGAAGTCTAGGTGGCTTTGGAACAGCGGACGGAAGTAGAAAAGAATCCACATGAAGGGAGCTGGGGCAGTAGAGCAAGGCAGGTTTCGAAGGAATATATACCTGAGGGTCATCGGCATGTCGCAAAGACGGCATTGGGAGGCTGCATCTTGGCCACAATACCGCAGGGAGGAAGAAGGGGTCAAAGGTCCTCCCGAGCCGGTGCTCTCTCGGAGAGAACGACACGGCCGCCGATCGGGACGCGCGGGCAGCCGTTGGTCTCCTCCCTCGCCGCCGACGACAGCATGAACGATGCACCTACACCCCTGCCCCGGTAGAGGTTTGCCGGCCGGATTTGTGACCAGCCGTGAGCTGAGAGAGAGTGTGGCCACCTATGTGTTGCTTAGATCTGGAGAGCATGAGAGAGTGAACGAGAGGAACCCTAGTAAAGCACGCGCTAAGGCTCCTGCTTTTATATATAATGGAGTGATTTTGTTGTACCTGCTTCAAAAAATGCGCTCCTACGTGTACCCGTGAGTGGGTGTGAGATAACTAGTGCGTGCGTGCACTGCTTCTCTTCGTGAGAGTACAATATACTATGCCCAAAGAACGTTCACCACAAGAGTAATAGTACAAGTGTGTGACATGTGAGCTAAAATAAAATGTGCATGACGTCTACCTGCAGATAGACGGTGGGTGCGACGTGCGAGTCTGCGAGTGGACTCGGGAGAGTCATGACTCGTGAGGGTGCGTGTGCATGAGAGAGAGGGGGGCACGTATCAATGCAATGCATGTGGCCGTAAATCATTATCCGACAAACGTTCGCCACTAGCCTTTTCCTGACAAACGCCATAAGGACCGTTAGATTGGCATCCGACAGTGTCAGTTTTGCCATGTCATTTAACAGAACAGCCACTCGTCCTACACACAAATCTTCCACGTGAGTGTTAGCAACTGCCGTATGCTCCCTCCGTTCCGAAATGCAGTGCATATAGCTTTGTTGAAAATTCAAACCTCGCAAAATTTTACCAAGTTTTCGTGTACCAAATTGCACATGTAGAATACCATGTATATATCATTTCATTCATCTTCGAGAGGTAACTATAAAGTTGGGTGAGGAGTCTACAAAGAAATACCATCGTATCACCTGTAGCAATTTCAAACATCCTTTAGTGTCAAGGAATACCATAGGAACTCTATATGATATGATTTTTATAGGATTTTTTCCTTTAGAGCCAATTGGTTCATAGGAATAGATTCATATACTCCACATTTCAAAGGAAATAAACATGATATCATTTCTATAGCTTTAGAGCCACTTGGTTCATATGAATGGATTCCTATACTCCCTTAATTTCAAAGGAAAATAAACATTAGCATATATTAAATAGAAAAGTTCCTATGATATGAACCAAATTAAATCTCTTTTCTAATCCCTCCACATAGGAATTGAGAAACATGTCATCTCTAGATTCAATAGAAAAGTTCCTATGATGTGAACCAAATGGCATCTCCTTTCCAATCCCTACTCATAGGAATTGAGATGCTCCATGTCATCTCTTTCCCTACAACTTCCATGTATACATCTTCTATTCCTAAATAGAGAGTACAACCCACTAGTAGCTTTTTTCCAAAACATGCAACTATGGCACAAGAACTATATAGTGTGCCAATAACTTTGAAAGATGGTCACTAGATGAAGCTAACCCGACAGTGTAGATATAGGCAAATCCGAGCACTACTGGCCATTGGATATCATCAACATTCCACCAGATCTGCCACATGTACAATTTAGAAGACTCCATGGTTGAACTTAAGCATAATGCACAAACCTCAAAACACAAGCACTTCTCCTTTGTTCTAGAATCTTCTGTATCATAATTGATTATTTTTTTCTAAATGAATTTCCATTATTTGTTTTTTACTTTATGATTTACTCCCTCCGTTCCAAAATAGATGACCCAACTTTGCACTAACTTTGTGTACAAAGTTAGTGCAAAGTTGGGTCATCTATTTTGGAACGGAGGGAGTACAATGCACAACCCCATGAATCTTAACATTTTTATAAAACTTATTGATTTTGAATGAGATGAACTATAAGAACTAAACGAACATCTACATCATGCATATATGACTCAAAGCTTTACATGCTATAGTGTGTATTTATTCATAATTTGGTTTCGAAATCTCATGCGTTCAATACATGTGTACCTTACTAGTTTTGAGTAGAGTAGCAAATTTCACGTGGCCCCGGGTATATCAAAATGCAGGGCCCATGCATCATTGCCTTTCGGTCGAACCTACGTCCACAATTTTTTGTACGTACTATATCTCCACTGGTCCCCGAACCCAAAATGCTACCTCGTTCCCGTAAAACTAAGCAGCCCACACATATTTAATGTGTTGGCTCGAACCCGTTTACTACGATGTGGCCCCGCACGCCGTAGTACTCCTACAAACCCTACCGCCGCACTCATCATCGGTTTTCTTCAAGAGGACGAGGGAGAAGCCAATTTGTAGTGGAGGCGCTTTCGAAAAAAAGGATCTATAGTGGAGACCCCTACCCTAGGGTGCCCTAGGTAGCTGCCACACGCATCATTGTTTTCTCTTTTCTTTATGCTCTTGCGCCCTATAGTGAAATGATGGTTGCTTCGTTCATCCAGCTTAATGAGGGAAAGGTGGGACTTTGTGATTTGACCCCTCGTCGCTCATTTTCTACTACTGCGGCGCTACGACCGGGGTGCCTCCAATTCCAATCGCAGCTCCAAACTGTAATTTGGTGCATCACACATGGAACAAGACGGTAGATGAGCCACATGTCGGCCAAAGGGGTCCTGTTAAGTGTGTCGCCATTTCGTGTGCGGACTGACCTTGCTTGAGTTGCTACGCCAACACGACAGGAGCAGCCTACCACTTGGTTTTGCTCCTTGGTGAATCCCGACTATATTGTTCAAAAAAGATACGTGCTGAACTACCCTCTCCGTCTCGTTTTTTTTTATTTTTAGACGTCTCGGTTTATAGGGCCTGCACGTAGTTCTAGGTCATCCATTTGACTAACTAAATATGAGTTACTATGTCACAAAAAGTATATCATTGGATTCTTAAGCGGATGTAGTTGTATTTAAAAGTCGAGGGTGGGGCTTTTCCTGCGTGGTAGGCGGCGGGGCAGTTTTGCCTAGTCGGTTCGACAGAGACGCGAGAAGACAAGGGAGTAGGCTGCTGCAAACATAGGGTTGTGTGATTTGACAGGGAGTTACTGCTAGACAGGTGGGGCCCCGTGATTTGACTTGCCATTATCATTTTAACTGCGGCACTACGACCGGCATGAGTCTCCCAGATTCCTGACCACCTCCATACAGGTGCCTCTCCCAATGCTCCACCATGTAGTAGAGGCTGGCTCTTGCATGAGAGCCCACTTCTCCACATTTTTCCTTGCCTCTCTTTCCTCCACATATGCAAAAATGCCATGTAAAGCGCACTATTTTACTTACTTTTACTTGCTCCTACAGGTGCTTAAGCTTGCCACATAGGCATAACGTCTGATGTGGCAAGTTAATCAAGAAGAGAGAGACTAGTTTGGTGACCCAAGGAAGAAACGGTGCTAAGCGCGTGTACCTAGGTGAAAAGACAATTTTGAGTCTATAGCTAATTAAATGAAGCAAACTTAGCAACACCATTTCATTGGAAGAGGTCACTCCTTGGCAAATGCAATAAATACACGCGTTTAGCACGGTTTCTTCCTTGAGTACGAAGAAAGAGATAGAGACGAGTAAACAAATACACTTATAGCCAACCTTGTTGTAGTATGAGTGACTAAGTGATGACTATGTATGACATGCCAACATCAGATAGCCTAACACACCGTGTTAAATCTCCAAGGGCGCGATCGCGCGAGCGACGCGACGGCCGTGGTAGGCGCGACCATGATACGGGTTGCTGGCAGCCCTTGGATCTGAGATCAAACGGTCACATGCTAAGTTGCTAAAAATTTGCAGAATAACCCTCCAGGATAGGATATTCACCCATAGGTCTAGAATCACGCCATGCAACCGTTCAATCTCAGATCCAAGGGCTCTCGGAAGCCTGTATCATGGGAGAATGGAAAGCCACTACCCTGCCGTTCACACGCTGGCAGTTCGCTCCTACTCATCCCCGCACGTCCTTCAATACTACGGCGGTTCGCTCCTAGTCGCCCCATCCATTCACATTACGGCAGTTCCACTAATCCTAACCCTCCTCCCAAATCCATGGCATCCCAAATCTCCATGATTGGCAATGAGTACAAGGTTAGAACCATCACCAGCGATGAGCTCGATGCCATCTACACCCGTTCTTCCGCGACGGTGAAAGGATGCCTTTCTCGCTTCAGACGCATGTTCGAAAACTCAAATGATGAGTGGGTCGCTGGGCTAGATGTTGAGTACACCATAGTCCTGGGACGAGAGAAGGATCTAAAGGACAAATAGAGGAAGAAGCCCACCGTGATCTAGGTTTGCGTACATAACGTTGCTTGGTCTACCACATATGCCATGCCGATGTTGAGTGCAAGGATTTTAAGAACTTCCTCAAGGACAAAACAGTGAAATTCGTTACTATAGACTTTACGGACGATGAAGAAGTCCTGGGTCGGATAGGCCTCGTTGTAGGAAACCCCTTCGACCTCCAGAAGAATCGGCCAGTGCCCTCTCGTCTGCCTTCAATGCTGACCCTGGCAGGAGCCATGGTTCATCCTTCATACGGTAAACTGGAGAAACCTCCATACACGTTTCATCGTCATGCATGGCAGCAGAATTTACTATATATAGACCACATCCACTACGCTGCAATGGATGGCTACCTTTGTTTCAATATCTACAAGGGTTGGATGAAGAGCAACAGCCAAGTGTGCGGTTCAAGCAAAGAAGTATCAGCCAAGAGGAATAGGGACAAGGACGAAGTCGAGGACGTGGACAAGGACATCGAGTAAGGTGGCAGTGTCGTTGCTCATGGTGGTTCTAAACTTCTAATGCAATGTCTACCAGATTAGTTGCATAGTTTAATTTCAGGTGTGCTTAGTTTAATTTGAGGGGTGTGTTGTGTTGAGCCCCCAGCAGAACTATGTTATGTTTATTCTCGTTACTTTAACTCTTCAGTATGTACATACTACTAGTATTACTTTAATAGAATTTAGCACCCCAATTAAGCACGTACTTGCTTTTTTAATAGTACTATATGCATAATTTTGCGACGAGCGCTCTCTATATGTACCACCTTTTTTTTAATTTCAATTTTTGCTCCATGGCGCAATCCATCGATAGTACTACTGTACAAAAGTATACATTTTTTAAAAGGCTAGAGTACTGTTCATCACATATATAGCCAGTTAAATTCTCAACCTAGAATGACATGCATGCCATGTAGTAAACCGATACGGAGGAAGTATAGTAAAAATGAGGTGATTTACCGAGCGATCGGCGGGGGAGCATGGCATCTCATGCGCTCCCACGTGTCATGATGTACCAAGGCGATGCGCGTGTCCCTCTTGAGGCAGAAGCAATATTAGTACGTGGTTTGAGATGATGGCGAACCGAAGTGTGAAATAATGGTTGCTTCGTCCGTCTGGGAAAGTGCGGCATTGTGATTTGACGTCTCATTGTTCATTACTACTACTGGGCCGGTACGAGTGGGGTGCGTCCCCCTGCTATTCTGCACTGTTATTTGGTGCTTGACACGTCGACCCGATTGCTATATGTCCCACATGTCGGCGATAGGAAGTACAGAATTCATGAAAGGGAACGTCGACAGAGGAGTATACTATAGAATTCATGAAAGGGAGCGACTTAGTTTTGGAAAAATCTGTTTTTATGGAGTATGTACCCACTAGGGTTTATAGGGCTCATCTAAAAAACATTCGTTTTTCCGTTTGATAAGTCTCAATTCTACTATACTAGTAGTAGTACCATTACATGTTGGATTTCGAGGTGCGTTAGATCACCCGACGCAAGCAGTGTCAAGAGGAAACTAACCAATGCATGTACAAGTTCATGGAAATTTAGTAGTCATTCATGCATTCGTTCTAATTAATGCCTCGGCAAACGTAACTTATTGAGAAAAATGAGCGTACTAATTACTTGTGCAAACTACAAAATTAATTCGACCACTCACCGTCTACCTTGGTTGGAGAGATTTTGAAATTGATCCATAAACTGGAAAGGAGGGAGTAGTAACTTTTGTCTCGATTACTATTTGTGGCCTTGTATAGATGCAAAATCTATTTTTTTATTGTGTCCTTGTATAAGTAAATGGAGGGAGTACTAACCAAAGTACGTAGTAGGGACGAGGAGTAAACGGAAGGAGTAGTAAAATTTTCTCCTCGTGCTGCGAGCCACCGCGCGCGTGGGCGAGGGAGCGGGCGTAAGGCGTAGTAAGCAAGCTTCACCTCATCCTGCAAGCCACCGCGCCCGTGGGCGGGGGAGACGGCATACTAAGCAAGCTTCTCCTCGTTCTACGAGTTGACGGGACACATCAAAAGTACTCCAGTGTATAGAGCCATGCCTCTAAGGTAGGCCCCACATGGTTTGCCTCTTTTTTTAATTTAACATAACGCGTCAGGTCGCAATTTGTTTGTTCACCCGTGGTAGACGATCCTCCCTCCACCAAGTGGACAACCAGTACACGTGCCAAATTACCACGCGGGCTGACTTTTTCTTACAGAAATGAGCTCCACCGTGTACCCGCACGGGTGTGGTTGGGAAAGAGACGGGAGTGTGTGCGCCGTGCGTGCACCTCTTCTCTTCGTGCAGGTCCCCGACGTACGTGGGTATGTGTGAGAGAGATACAAACCTAGACATAATGCACCGTGCATCCCCATGCCTCTGCCCAGTCCGACCACCAGTCACCACCACGCCCCACTCCTCCTCACCTTATCTCTCATCTTTCTCCCTCAATTTTTATATACAAGGGGCCACTATCAAAATTACAATTTGCAGATATACAAGGCCACTAACACTAACCGATGCAATATTAATGGTGTTTGCCTTGTGGTACTAGCAAAGGAGGACATTAATCACCCCTTGCATGCATGCGGGAGTTTGTAAAAAAATGCATCTTGATGTTTCGTGCAATGCATGGGCATCTTGCTAGTCCATGAAAACAACACATGGCAAAATTCCACGGCGAACGAGGGATTTGAATCTATTGGGAGGGGCTGTTTGGATCTTGCCTGGGGTAGCCAAAATATTGGCGACCCTTTGTCCACCGTTGCCTTTGCCACCGATGAACGAGGAATGGCTCGGGTGCTCATGCTGTCATGCATCCTCTAGCGCGCACGTTGGAGACGAGCTTGCACGAGCTGTGTTTTTTTGTCCCACAACGCCGCCTGAGCCTCCCGCAGACCGACCAGCGACCCGCAAATTACGCCATCCAACCGTAGCCGCACACATTATGACAGCAACTCAACCAACCGGACAAAATTCACGCAAACACGTAGACAAACTGATATTTCATATAAACAACGACGGAAATCATATAAAATACCGGATTTTCATACAAACATGACGGATTTCATTACATTCAAATGAACTACGCGGTGCTAGTTCTGGACAGCACAGGTATACAATACCTGCCCTAAATGGTCGCCCGCTGATCGATTTTTGTTCCTCATGTCCGGCAGCACGATCACCGGACTGCCAGGAGCCCCGGAGGTATATGCTTTAGTGTAAAGGACAGCTCGCTTCCCCACTTCCCAACTGATATCATTGGCTGGTGCCGAAGTTGATGGTGGCCGACACCGGTTCGAGTTCATCACCGGCCACTACTTCGCCATGGCCGGCACCGACTCGAGTTCATCCTAACATTCCCCTCTTTCGTGGAGCCCATGCGGGGTCGACGAAGGTCCTCGCAAAAAAAGGATCTAGCAAGACACCTGTTGTGTACGCTGGCGTCGCCTCCGCGGTGGCCTTCATGGGACCAAAGCGGCGGCGGCCTCCCGTGTTCTACTTCTCCTCGATGATGGCGGCGGACGCGGAGGCGTTGGCCATCGAATCGTCGCTCTCCGCGCACCCGGCTTCTGTCGCTGCTTGCATGGCGTGGCCGCCGGCATAGGAGTCTCGGCCATAGAAACGGGAGACGCGGTACGGGGCGGCGGCATGGACGGCAGCAACGACGCCCGTGCGCCGCTCCTCGTCGAGCTGGCATGGAGCGGCGAGTTGTTGAACCGCGCGTCGGCTTGGGGTGGCAACTGGCTCCGTCGGGCGAGGGGAGGGAGGTGGATCAGCGAGCTGCATAGCTCGTATCTGGCGGGCTACCCAGCCGGCTTGGATGCGAAATAACTACTCTTCGTAAGCCATTGTAAGAGTGGACAAAATGGTGGAGGAGATAGGGGAGCGGCGGAGGTGTGTGATTCTTGGCCGGCCATTGGCCTCGTTTAAAGAGGAGATTAAATAGATGGCGGACGGGAGGAGCTCGGCCGGCGTTGCGTTTAACGTTGGCCCAGTCATGAACGGACGTGTGTCCAGAGTGGGTCACTCGGCTTCCACACGGGCGGGTTTCATGGAGGCGTTTGAATGTGGCATGGAGGCGTGTTCAGCCGGGTGTGCCGCGAGTGGTTCCCTCGACTCTGACCTAGGACACCGCTCCGTTCTTCCACTGACATGTGGGCTATTTGGGTGCATGGCATGCATGTCAGTGACCCAACGCAGGTAGCGCATAGCAGAGGAACCTTTGGTGGGCCAGGGCGGTCAGAAGCGGGCATTTCATAAACCGATGATTGTTCATTGAGTGTGACGTCATCTTTTTCGTGTAGATAAGCCTACTATGTTGATAGCCCGTTCGATACGTTGTGATTCATAAAGACCGCTGCAAACATCAATGTTCTGCTTATCATAGATAAGATTGATTAATACCTGTAACAATCCATGTCCTTAACAAAGGGTGCATGCACGTATAGGTGGAACGTGTGTCTTGCGTCGTGTGTTGTGTGCATGCAGGCGTGCGAGTGTTGCGTGCGTGCAAGGGTACGTTTCAATGTTGCATGCATGGGTGCGTACGTGCGTGTGTTCGTGAGTGCATGTGTACGTGTCAGTGTTGCATGCCAGCATGCATGCGTGTGTACGTGTCAGTGTTGCACGCCTACATGCGTGTGTGTCTTGCATGCATGCATGTGTACGTGCGGGGTGAGGCTACACGTCAGTTGACTGACTTTTTCATCTCTGGTCATTAGATTTTCCAGCCGTTGGATACGAAATCAAGGGCCTCCAGTTTATCATCAAACTCCACCCCCCTGAGCCGCCAGCCACCACCGGCCGAACCGCCAGCCCCTGCCGCCTGCGGCCGGCCCTCCCTCCCCGAAACCACTCCCCACCGCCGGTCCGCCGCCGCACCAGCCATCCCTCTAGCCCCCCCCCTCCCGTCGAGCTTTTTCTCCGGGGATCCCCACCCCACCGCCCAATGAACGCCCCCCCAACCACCGGTGACTGCCAACCAGAGGTCTCACGACTTCGAATACCCACCGACCACTAATTTATTACCATTTCTGTCCTTCATATACGCATTGATGGGTGGGCCCTATGGTAATGTGCGCTGCTGAATGTGGACCGTTTGACTGGTCAATTGATCGTGTTATCAACAAATTACGGAGCTATATGGTGAGCCAGTGACCGCATGATCACCCTAAAATGTACTCCTATTTTATAAACACAGTACAGACTCAAAGTACCATTTCTTTCTTTCATATACGGGCTGACAGGTGGGCCCCGCGGTTACGCGCCCCGATGGTGCAACACTAGTTGCACCGTGTGGAACGTTTGACTGGTCAATTGATTGTGTCATGAACAAAATACGGAGTTGTACGGGTGAGCCAGTGACCGTATAATCATGATATGTATTGTTTAACACGGTACAGACGCAAGGGCTCATATATACGCGCAAGCACTCACCGCTATAAGCGCACACACGCGAACCCTACCCCTATGAGCACCTTCGAGAGAGTGGGCCAGCATATATGATCTTGAGATTTTACGAAGTCACCATAGGTGCCTCATAGTCGAGTGGAACATCTCGTACCACTGAACGTACGTCGCCGGAAAATACTGAAATTAACACAAGATAAATGCGAGCACCGGGACTTTAACCTTGGTGGGCTCGAGAAACCACTGTCCTCTAACCATCCAACCACATGTTGGTTAGCACGACAAAATGTATGTGGTGACCGTGATGAGCTTATTCTGAAGTCCATTGACCATATCGTGCTTTCGCTTCAAATACAATGACCGTAAGTGTCGTCAAAAAAATACGGAGCATGCATCAAATGCAAAGTCCGCCAGTGTCATCAACAAAATATGGAGACGTATCGTGAGCTAGATACCGTTGTACTATTGTATATGATTATTTTCTTAGTGGCCGATTGTGTGTGTGGTGTGGTGGGCACATCATTTCTAGTTGTGGAGGGTCAACATGAAGACTCATGGGTCGGTTCCATCCTGCACCACATATAGGTTGGACCAAGACGTGTTATACGAAGACCCATGTGGAGGACTCGGTGTACAACATGAAGCTACCAGAGTCGCGGAGGACTCTATCCCCACTGGTGATAAGCCGACCATATATGATTTGTAACCCTAGGCCCTTAGTATGTTATACAATCTTGGGGGCTAGTTCGTCGATAGAATACACACATGTACAATGCCTGGTATTCACGTGTACTTTGTACACACCCCTATCACTAATATACAGTACCAGGAGTAGGCTCTTTCTTCAACTGCAATTGAATTCTAGCATGTGCATGTGTTTATTTCATATTATCGATCCATAGAGTGAGAGCGGTTTGAAATACAAGCAATGGATGCTTTTGCAATTCATATATAAACATTAATTAGTGCACTCCATGTTGTTAGTGTAAAGCACTTTATACATTTGTCACTTGCATGGATACATTCCAAATTGCTAGATACGAAATAGAATACATGTCGAATTCAACATAAAGGGGGTTTCGAAGATTCGAATTCATAGGAAGTGCATTCATGTATTTGAACCCGAGATAATGGCATTTATAAATCAGATGTAAAAGGGGGCATCAATCTTTGTTGTGAGTTTGAACATGCTATATATATATTCATACGCATATCTAACTTTTTTTTGCAACCAAGGAGATTATATCCGGAACCATCCATGAACTGAGGTAAGTTGCATATTTTTTAATATATACTCGTGTACAATGTATATTCAAATGTACCCCCTCCATTCCAAAATAATCGTAGCTTTAGGATTTTCAAGAGTAAAGATTTGTGAAGTTTGACAAATCCTGAAAGTTCAATTCAAGAGAACCGAAAACGTTAATGCTTCTGCTCCCAAATATTGAGAGAAGCGCCAAATAGGCCTCTAGTCACCCGAAACCGTGCGAGACTAATGTTTTGGTGGTAGGAAATTACTGCCCGTGTAGCCTATCGGCCCGATGTCCAAAGGTCTAAACCGGGGTAGGTTTGTAACTTCACCAAGACGTCAGAGAAGCATTCATACGCCATGGGCGCCTACCCATGCGCTCGGCCAAAATCTATCCCGCCCACATTTGGGACACCTGACATGACTGTCCTACCCCAAACCCGCAATATGTCCGAAATTTAAGATGGGGGGAAAGTTTGTAACTTTCCCCAAATTTCAACCAAGCACATCTCAAAGCGAAACATTGTTCCCCCTTAGTTCCCCGCCTCCCTCCATTTCCCCATTCATACTCCGTGGGCGTAAAAACGCCCTCTCCACCAGCCGCAAAACCCCAGCCTCCTCCGTCCTCCACCCCATAGCGGCCAATCCACCGCCTCCCTCCTCCATTATGCCGGAGCCCGTACCCCGACGTCGTCGTCCAACGCAACCGGAACCGCAACGCCCTCAAGGACTTAGCAGCTGAAGCCGAGGCAGAGCTGCCTCCACGACGCCGACGCCGACGTGCGTCGTACCAGAATCACTCCGACCATGCCGTCCTGCGCCTCACTGCTGCGGCTCCACTGTCGCAACCGTCCACCGCACCGGAGCTGTTCCCGCTATGCTGTCATTCGCTGCCTCGGATCTGCTTCCCCGCCGCCGACAGACGGCCACCGCACCACACTCAACAAATTGGCCATGGGTTCATCCAAGGCTGCACCGTCCTCCACAACTTCTGGTTTCTGGCAAACAACAAGAAGATTGTTAGAAAAACAGAAGGAGGACACAACACTGTCAGCAGAAAGAGGTACTCATCTTCCCTTATTCGTTCAAATCTTACGTCTCCGCTCACACCATATTCATCCCACGAAAGAAACTAGTTGAGCGCTTCTTAATGCATCTTCTTCGTGATATTAATGCATAAGGTTTCCTCCCTTTTACTATTTCACCTTTGCTAGAGGTTAGTAGCCTGCCTGGATTTCAATTCAGGGTCAGTCGAACCGCAATTAAAAGAAGCAGCACCCGCTTAGGCGCGCGGAGCACCTAGTCCGCCTATTTCCTGGGGAAGCGGCGCATTGGTGTCTATCATAGGGGTGTGGGCCGCAGGAGCTGCTTGTGCTCGATCTGGAGGTCAGTGTGGCTTGAATGGATGGCCGGGGGGGGGGGCGGTGCCAAGCACGGCGGTGCGGTGAGGTCGAGGGGAGGGCGTAGGCAGCGGAGGAATACTGGGCCGGTGGTCGCTGGTGTTTCGAGGAAGATTGTCAACAATGACTCGCTGGAGGTAGATGAAGGCGATCTGCCCGTTCTTTGTACATCGGACGGTGCAGAAAAAATGGACTGACCTATTTGCTTTCAGTCGACTGTTATTTTCATAGAATCCTGTAATAATTTAGTGTGCCATGCATGTTGTAGAGCTATCATATGTCTCCCCTCATTTATTTCTCACCGACCTGCTATCTGCTACCTTTACACTGTACTAATTGTGTAAACACTTCACCCATACTCACATTATTGTTTTTTTATGCATGGGTATTTCAGACTCTGACGCGGTGTTGATGAATGCAGAAAAGAAAAGATAGAAGTCGCTCCAGTGTAATTCGAAGATAAGCACTAAGCGTTCCAGCGCTCTAACGGGTGCAGTGTCAGCAGTTGGAGACGGTAAACGTAGCTCTGCAGTTAATGATCTCAATTGCCACACACAACCATCCCAGGTGCTTGCTTTTAACTTTGCGCTGTCAAATGTGGTTTCATGTTGCATATGGTCTCTAGCTTGTATTGCTTCCAATTTGGTTAAATTGCATCTGCTTACTTTACACATTATACCTTTGTAATGACATGCCTTCCTGTTTTTGATACATACTACATATGTCTATTAACCATGTTCGTACATCAAACTAATGCTCTTGTGTATCCCTCGTCAATCACTTGTGATGAGACAATCACCCGGGTGGGTTTCTGTGAGACGCCATACTCGTTTAAAGAGTGCAGTGTCATCCTCCCCACATGATTCTCAAGAAACAGCAAGGCTAAATGAAGATAGTCAACGTAGCTCTCTAGTTGATCACCGCAATTCCCCCACACCACCATCGCAGGTGCTTTCTCTTACTTGGCAGTGTGATATGTAGTGTTCGTCTTACATGAAAGTAGTGTTCGTCAGTATCATGCATCAATGAGTTCTGAAGGGCAAATTTTATTTCTTTTTCTTGTGGGTTTGACTTGACAAGGCAAAATCAAGAAAGAGGAAGGAAAAGATTAAGGAAGGCGATGATGGTGGTCCTCTGTAGCAACGTAAACGGAGCATCTGTATCGATTCTCCTTGTACTGATAGTGCATTACAAGGTCCAAGTCTCCGCTCCCCTACTCCACCATCCAAGGTGCTTGCTCTAACTTGGCAGTGTGATATCTGGTTGCATGTTGCATATGGTGTCTAGCTCGTATTGCTCCTAATTAGTGTAAACTGCATCTGCTTAGCTTACACATGCTACATGTGAATATGACACGCTTTCCTGTTTTTGGTACATACTATATCTTATGATAAGGCACCTTTAAGTCGCCACTGTGATATTGGTTGTGTCTTGCATATGATTTCTAGCATGTACTGCTTCTAATTTGTTGAAACGCCATACAGTTTGAACTTGGCAGAGTGATATTGGTTGCATCTTTCATATGATGTCTAGCTTGCAGTGCTTCTAATTTGTTGAAATGCCTTCTTAGTTACCACATCATAGGTGTGAATATGTCACACCATCCTGTTTTTCATACATATTACATCCTCGCATCATGTGTTTGCCTTTCATATGAGTAGTGTTCGTCAGTATCATGCATGAATGAGTTCTGAAGAGCGAATTTTATTCCTTTTTCTTATCGGTTTGACTTCACAATGCAAAATCATTACTGCTGAAGGAAATTAGTCCGGCAGTGGATCATGGTGGTCCTTCGGAGCAACTCAAACAGGGGGTCTCTACAGATTCTACTCTGCCATCCTCCCAACAAGATTCGAAAGACAACACAAGGCTGGACAGTCAACGTAGCTGTGTAGATGATGAGCACATCTCCCCTACTCCACCATCACAGGTGCTTGCTCTAACTTGACACTATTATATGTGGTTGCATGTTGCGTATGATGTCTAGCTTGTATTGCTTCTAACTTGAATTGCATCTGCTTACTTTACACATAATGCCTGTGAATATGACACCTATTCCTGTTTCTAGAACATACGTGTACATGATGAGCATATTCCCCTACTCCACCATCACAGGTGCTTGCTCTTACTTGGAACTGTTATACGTGGTTTCGTTTTCTATATGATGTCTAGTTTGTATTGCTTCTGATTATGTTGAATTGCATCTGCGTAGCTTACAACTTATACCTGCAACGATCACTTACCCATAAGACACATTTAACTTGGGACTGTGATGTAGGTTGCATCTTGCATTGTCTTCTAGCTTGTACTGCTTCTAATTTCCTGAAATGGCACTTACGACGAGACACTTTTTACCTGATAGAGTGATATTGGTTGCATGTTCATATGATGCCTAGCTTTCATTTCTTCTAATTTTGTTGAAATGCCTTCCGCTTACTGTTTTTTCATACATATTACATCCTCCTATCGTACGTGTGAATATGAAATGCTGTCTTTTTTGTATATATTCCATCCCCTATCCTGCGCTTGCCTTACATCAAAGTAGTGTTCGTCTGTATCATGCATCAACCAATTATGCAGAGCTAATTTTATTCATCTTCTTGTGGTTTTGACTTCATAAGGCAATATCAGAAAATAGGAAGGAAAGAGTAAGTTAGGGGATGTTGGTGGTCCTCCGCACCGATGCAAAAAGAGACTCTCTAGATTTGCCACTGCTACTGCTAATGAAGTTGAAGTCCCAAGTCTACATGATGAGTTCATCTCCCGTACTCCACCATCGCAGGTGCTTGCTCTAAGTTGACAGTGTGATAATTGGTTTCATGTTGCATATGTTGTCTAGCCTGTATTTCTTCTATTTTGATTAAATTGCACCTTCTGAATTTATACGTTATACATGTGCATATGACATGGCTTTCTGTGTCTAGAATACACTACATCTATCTATCATACCATGTTCTTCCATTAAAGTACTGCTGTTGTCTATCCCACATCAGTCACTCATGATTGGACGCTTTTAACATGGCAGTTTGATAGTGGTTGCATCTTGCATTGATTTCTACATTGTACTGCTTCTAATTTTTCGAATTGCCACTTATGACAAGACACTTTTAACTTGCAGAGTAATAGTGGTTGCATCTTTCATATGGTGTCTAGCTTGCATTATTTCTATTTTCTTGAAAATCCTTCTGCTTAGTTTGCACATCGTAGCTGTGAATATGTCATGTCGTCCTGTTTTTCTTACATATTCCATCCTCATACGGTTGTCTTACATCAAAGTATTGCTTGTCTGTATCATGCATCAATGAGTTCTGAAGAGTGATTTTATTCTTTTGTGTTGTGGGTACAACTTGACATGGCAAAGTCAATGCTCGTCGGGTGAAACGGAAAAGGTTCTGCCGTCGAGATTCTGCTGGTACTTATAGCGCAGTAGAAGGTCCAAGTCCACCGGCTAAATCTACAAACACAGTATCACCTGCTCCACCAGCTGCAGCATCCGCTCCAACTGTACCAACATCTCAACCAGTTACTTGTTCGTTTGCTCCGGAACTGGCTAGTTCCCAAGCTGCCTTCACACCTAACACTACTTCCGAAGCACTGCTGACATAACAGGACTTGGCAAGATCAGATGAACCTCATGAGCATCAACACCAAGATAGTACCTGACCGAGTCAAGTTGCAGTTGCATGCTCCTTTATATGTACTCTCACCGTTTGCTTTACACTTATGCTTTCCTTGTATGTTGTGTGGAATTGTGAGCGGATAACAATTTCACACAGGAAACAGCTATGACCATGATTACGCCAAGCTATTTAGGTGAGACTATAGAATACTCAAGCTTGCATGCCTGCAGGTCGACTCTAGAGGATCCATTTTGAGGCAGGTTTAAAAAGGCCACGTGATGCTACAGAGTCAGCCAAGTTAGTATCAGAGGCAGCCGTTGTCGTTAGGTGTCATGCACGTATCCTCCCAACGTGGATCCAGTACAGGAATGAGAAAGACAATACCTAGTTTAACACCTTCCTTGACCATTTATCCGTAAGTAATGTTATTCATCGCAATTAGTAATATTGTCTTGCTCTGTCCCATACTTTCTAGCTTCCTCCTAATAAGACTCACATTCTTTTTTCAACAGATGAGATTCAAGTTGGATCCGAAAGATGATGCAACTAGACAAGCATGCACTCATGTTTTTCAGTCTGCTCTGCGACAGTATCGGTACCACCTTAAAAAATCTCACTTTGAAGGCAAGGCTAACAATGAAATCTCCCAAACATCTCCGGTGTAATATATTACAAATGAAGACTGTGCAGCCCTCGTTAAACACTGATCTGATCCAAAGTATCAGGTAGGCTATATGTATTTGATCAGACCACATATTGAACTTGTATTTATGTATGTGCCTTACAAGTGTATCCTCTTCTAGGCCAACTGTTCGAAGAACAAAACCAATCGTTCTAAAGTGAAATTCCAACAGACCACGGGATCTCGTAGCTAGATTGCACACTGCGAGGCTCTTGTAAATAGCTGCTACTTCCTTCTTTTTTTGTGCCATATTATCGTATCTATATTGACTTGTTCCAAATATAGAGGAAATCCCGTGCGGACCAAAAAGAACCTGAACCGAATGCAGTGAAAATCTTCAAGGATTGCCACACCAGCAAGATGAAGGGCATGAGCACACCAGTTCAAGTCGCTGTTGTAAGTCCTTACTCCTCCTGCTCTGAACTGATTGGTAATGTGATGTGTTCATTTAACTACTTGGTTTGCAGCCAATGTCAGTTACTCAGTTCACTTTTATTCACAGTTGTCTTAACGTATCATTTCACCTTACATGGTTTAAAAGAGATGAAGGATATTCTTTTGGTCTTGATCTGTAATCTAGTTGTTATGTTCACGTGCGCACACAATGATAAAATAGCATGTTTGTTTTATATCTATTTGCCCATGATATGAATGATGTCATACTATGTTCATCCTACTTTAAACCATGTCTCTTTATCCTTAGATGTCAACGAATGTGAGGAAATAGACAATACAGTAAGCATGCTACATGGACATATGTTCCGAAAGTTATTTTATTATGTAGTTGGCACTACAATACATGCTAATTTATTACAGTAGTTCACCAAAATAAGTTATGTATAAACGTTTAACCTACTTTGTTTGTTTTTGTCTCATTGGTAACTTATCTGGTACACTAATCTACAAGTTCAAACTTTCAGGAAGCTATGGAACAAATGATTGAACAACCACAACCACCTGAAGGTGACGAGGCTACTACAGGCACAATGTCACCTCTTGCTGCAGCGCGTCAGTATCTCTCCACTAACAGTGCAAAAGGCACCTTCCTGCGTAATTCTGGGTTGGTTGTCAAGGTAACCTCGTCCAAATCGCCTACTGAACAAAATCTTCCTGCTAGACAGAGTGATATATATGTGCTCCAGACACAAGTCCAATCCCTAATGGACGTTGTTTCGGAAACAAGAATAGTGGTTGAGAAATGTCGTCAAGATATGAATGGTGTTGAAACCAGACTATCAGACATTCGCTTCGTTGTTCAAGAGCAATGGCGGAAAAAAGGTGGAGATCATGCTGCTCCATCAGATTCTACAGCCTGAAACATTAGCACTGAGGTCAAATGATCTGTGCTTCTATACATCTAATGGTGCTTTCATCTGGAAGGACTGTAAACTTTATGCCAACAGGCCTTTTGTTGTATGGTTGGAGTTTATTTTGTTGTGATACAACATTTATGATGCTGCCTCAGGCTGCAGTAATTACGACACTATTTTTGTATAGTGTAGGTTTATCTTAGTAATGTATTCGGCCAAAAGCTTCGTAGGAGCCCAACATGCCAACATTCGTCGGGCCCATTCCAATTGGGCTAAAAATGATTACGGGCCGAAATTGGCATGTAGCCCACTAAAAATATTTGGGCCTAAATCAGCATAAGCTTTCATATTTTTCTGGTAGGCCTGTGCCCATAGTGGGCCTTTAACAGACCTAAACATAATTTGGGCCCTCAGTAAAAATAGGCCGTTTACAGGTGTAAATATCTCAAGCCCATAAAATACATTGGTCTTTAATAGACCGAAAGTGAGATTGGTCCCTGATTGTGCCAAATAACCCACTGGACTTTAATAGGCCGAAATTAGGACGGGCCGTAAATGCGCCGACCTAATACACGGGCCTTTAACACGACGGAACTTCGGTCGGGCAAGATTATCGTCATTTTTATATGGGCCGTTAATGGGCCCGATATGACGTTGGGCCACATATGGCCCATGGTTTACGTCCGGCGTTAACAGGCCAAAAATGACAACAGGCCGAAAGTGGCCCATAGCTGTAGTGGGCCTCTAACAGGCCGAATGTCAGACATGGCCGAATATGACCCATATCCTTCACAGTCGTTTATGGGCCGAAAGTTTTTATGGCCTGTAAATGGGCCCAAATGAAGCCAGACCTTTAACAGGCCGGAAATACACCGGGCCGTAATTCGGCCCAATTACTTAGCGTACTGCTAACGGGCCATAAGTGACCATGGGCCGCGTTGATGACAAGTTTAGAACAGGCCGTTGACGGGCCGATTTGACAGAGAATGTTGGGCCTTTAGCTGGGCCAGCCCATTATGGTCGGCAGAATCTTGTGGGCCTTTAGCTGGGCCAGCCCATTGTGGTCCGCAAAATCTTGTGGGCCTTTAGCTGGGCCGGCCCATTATGGTCTGCAAATCATGTGGGCCTTTAGCTGGGCCGGCCCATTATGGTCCGCTAAATTTTGTGGGCCACTTTTGGGCTGGTCCACGTGTCAACATATCATAGGCCCATCTCGACCGTTGGATGAGTGACACCTGTGCCAACGCGGAGCTGACGCGTGGATCCGTCAGCCAATGAGAATTTTACACGTGAAAAATCGGCATTGGTCGTGGCTGTTAACGGGTTATCGGATCCAAAATCCGACCCGATAGCTTAATGGCGTTCCGTTATGGTGGATGCCACGTGCCGGTCACCCTTGACGAAAGCACTTCTATGACGCGCGATTTATCGTTATGGAAGTGGACACTTCCATGATGATAATTTTGGCAATGTCATGGAACACTTCTACGACAGCACAGGTATGACTATCTTGATTCTGTCATAAATTTGTCATGGATGTACATGCATGACAGAAAACGCAACCTACTGTGACAAACACGTATCATCACGGAAGTGTATTTTTTTGTAGTGGAGGGAGCCACGTGATAAGCGAGCGCCAGCCGCAGCGTGATACGTGCGTGGCTTGTGTGCTTCATGCCCAGCCCCGCTCGCGAGGGGCCTAGGAGGGGGGCGCGACATGCGCGAACTCTAAAATAAGGCAAGAACTAGACCACGAGAAATAGCTCGAACGAGAAATGGCATCCCCCCGCGCGCATCAAATGAAAAATCAACTGCAACTTAAATCCAAATCCAGAAGGCAGTGTTACAGAAAAGAGATACAAAGCAAATGGCCGCATCCGGCGCCTAGTCTAGTCTTCGACGTCTTCTCACCAGGGCGGAGCTAAGTGCTGCCGCTGGGCGTGAGAGGGAGCCCCCGAGGCCCAAGGGCGGCACTCCTGAGACTCCGGGGCTTGTACATCCCCACTCGTTATTACGTGAGAGTGTCACGGGCGGCGATCTTCACAGGTGTGAGCCTTACTTCATATCGCCTGACGAGAGCCCTGCCTGCGGCACCCCCTACCACCGCCGGGATGACCAGAAACCAGGACGGCCCAACGAGGGCAGAGGCGACGCCAGCGACACCCTCGGCGACCACGGGTCCTCTGCCGGGGGAAAGGTCACCGGCGCCTCCCCGGCAGAGGGCCTACCTCCGAGCGTTGCCTTGCTCCGTGCGACGCAAGGAGGGGCCTTGCTCCTGACCCCTCCCACGCAGCCCCAAGTGAGTCTCTCCTGATGGGGCGGGCATCGCCGTGCCGGAACCATCGTCTGGCGCCATGACCTAGTTCATTTGTGACTCATGGTTAGCGTAAGCTTGTCCTTGAGGGATTAGTGATACCCTATATCTGTTGTCGACGGTGCGGCTGGTGGGGCTCTCTGGCGGCTCTTGGAAGGCTTCATCTCCTAACGCCTCCTCCTCCCATCCTGGCCCAAGGAACGAGCCGGGGTCGTCCTCCGGCGTGTACTACTGGTCCATCATGCGGGGCACGTAGGCCTCCGAGGCCGCTGCTGATAACCCACAAGTATAGGGGATCTATCGTAGTCCTTTCAATAAGTAAGAGTGTCAAACCCAACGAGGAGCAGAAGGAAATGATAAGCGGTTTTCAGCAAGGTATTCTCTGCAAGCACTAAAATTATAGGTAATAGATAGTTTTGTGATAAGATAATGTGTAACGAGCAACAAGTAACAAATGTAAATAAAGTGCAACAAGGTGGCCCAATCCTTTTTGAAGCAAAGGACAAGCCTGGACAAACTCTTATATAGAATAAAGTGCTCCCGAGGACACATGGGGATTATCGTCAAGCTAGTTTTCATCACGTTCATATGATTCGCGTTCGGTACTTTGATAATTTGTTATGTGGGTGGACCAGTGCTTGGGTGCTGCCCTTACTTGGACAAAGATCCCACTTATGATTAACCCCCATTGCAAGCATCCACAACTACAATATAAGCATTAAGGTAAACCTAACCATAGCATGAAACATATGGATCCAAATCAGCCCCTTACGAAGCAACGCATAAACTAGGGTTTAAGCTTCGGTCACTCTAGCAAACCATCATCTACTTATTACTTCACAATGCCTTCCTCTAGGCCCAAATAATGGTGAAGTGTCATGTAGTCGACGTTCACATAACACCACTAGAGGAGAGACAACATACATCTCATCAAAATATCGAATGAATACCAAATTCACATGACTACTAATAGCAGTACTTCTCCCATGTCCTCAGGAACAAACGTAACTACTCACAAAGCATATTCATGTTCATAATCAGAGGGGTATTAATATGCATATAGGATCTGAATACATGATCTTCCACCAAATAAACCAACTAGCATCAACTACAAGGAGTAATCAACACTACTAGCAACCTACAGGTACCAATCCTAGACTTAGAGACAATAATTGGATACAAGAGATGAACTAGGGTTTGAGAGGAGATGGTGCTGGTGAAGATGTTGATGGAGATTTGCCCCCTCCTGATGAGAGGAGCGTTGGAGATGATGATTTCCCCCTCCCGGAGGGAAGTTTCCCCAACAGAATAGCTCCGCCAGAGCCCTTGATTGGTCCTGCCAAGGTTCCGCCTCGTGGCGGCGGAGTCTCTTCCCGAAAGCTTGCTTATGATGTTTTCCTCAACGAAAGACTCCATATATCAGAAGATGCCCATCGGAGGGCCACCAGGGGGCCCACGAGGTAGGGGGTGCACCCCCACCCTCGTGGCCAGGGTGTGGGCCCATCTGGAACTTCTTGCGCTCAGTATTTTTTATATAATCTGAAAATAGCTTTCGTGGAGTTTCAGGACTTTTGGAGCTGTGCAGAATAGGCCTCTAATATTTGCTCCTTTTCCAGCCCACAACCCTAGCTGCAGGCATTCTCCCTCTTTATGTAAACCTTGTAAAATAAGATATAATAGGCATAAGTGTTGTGACATAATGTGTAATAGCAGCCCATAATGCAATAAATATCGACATAAAAGCATGATGCAAAATGGACAAATCAACTCCCCCAAGCTTAGACCTCGCTTGTCCTCAAGCGAAAGCCGAAATCAAAAAATATGTCCACATGTTTAGAGATAGAGGTGTCGATAAAATTAAAATACGGACATGAGGGCATCATGATCATTCTTAGAATAGCAGCTTATATAATTATTGTCATATGATCTCTTATGCTAAAGTAACAATTCAATCACAATTTCAAGTATGAATCATAAACTTCATTGAGAACCAACAAACTCTAATCTCAGTCATTGAGGCAATTGTAATTTATCATAACATAGGAAAGAGTCAATATAAGATCTTTTCAGCAAGTCCACATACTCAACCATCATATAGTCTTTCACAATTGTTAACACTCACGCATTACTTATGGGTATGGAGTTTTAATTGGACACAGAGAAAGATAGGGGCTTATAGTTTTGCCTCCCAACGTTTTACCTCAAGGGTAAAATCAACAATAATAGTTCATGAAAACTACATCCAATTAGCCATATATACCAGGATCCTTCCAACATATTGTGCTTGCCAAAAGATAAAATGTAAAAAGGAAAGGTGAAGATCACCATGACTCTTATGTAAGGTGGGAGATAAAAGTAAAAGATAGGCCCTTCGCAGAGGGAAGCAGAGGTTGTCATGCCCTTTTATGGTTGGATGCACAGAGTCTTAATGCGAAAGAACGTCACTTTATATTGCCACTTGTGATATGGACCTTTATCATGCAGTCCGTCGTTTTTATTTCTTCCATATCACAAGATCGTATAAAGCTTATTTTCTCCCACACTAATAAGTCATACATATTTAGAGAGCAATTTTTATTGCTTGCACCGATGACAACTTACTTGAAGGATCTTACTCAATCCATAGGTAGATATGGTGGACTCTCATGGCAAAACTGGGTTTAGGGATATTTGGAAGCACAAGTAGTATCTCTACTTGTTGCAAAGAATTTGGCTAGCATGAGGGGAAAGGAAAGCTCAATAATGTTGGATGATCCATGACAATATAATTTATCTCAGATGTAAGAAAACATAACCCATTAGACTGTCTTCCTTGTCCAACGTCAAATCTTTAGCATGTCATATTTTAATGAGTGCTCACAATCATAAAAGATGTCCAAGATAGTGTATTCATATGTGAAGACCACTCTTTCTTTATTACTTCCTATTAATTGCAACGATGACCAAAGCTATGTTTGTCAACTCTCAACAACTTTTATTCATCACACTGTTTATATGTGAGCTCATTACTCTCCATAAGATCCATATGATCTCTTTGTTTCTTTTTATTTATTTTCTTTTATTTTATTCCCTCAAGATCATAGCAAAATCATCAAGCCCTTGACTCAACACTAATCTTTATTATATAGCTCATGCACTCGATTACATAGAGGGATCATGAAGAAAAACTCAAAACTAGATCATACCAAAAACTTTATTCTACTAGATCAAGATATTACTAAAAGGATCGAACTAAGAAAAGTGATAAAGTTCGAGATGTGACAGTGATATGATACCGGGGCACCTCCCCCAAGCTTGGCGGTTGCCAAGGGGAGTGCCCATACCCATGTGATTATGTATCCTTTCTCGGAAGTGGTGGTGACGGGGTTGTTGATGAAGTAGGCTTGTCGTCCATCTTCCAAGGCATAGGCTCATTATCATAGAAGGATGAACGAGTCTCCTGGATCCTCAAATCTGCAGCCAAACTCATCCTCTTGAATCTATATTCATACTCACAGTTTTGGTTTTGCAGGTCATAGATCTGGGCTTGGAGGTGCTCAATTTTCTCGTGAAGCTTGAAGATGGCCTCCCCAATGTCCTTGGCGTCCAGCTTGTGGTTGTTGGTGAACTCCGTGATCATAATCTGATTAGAGTCAAGTCCACGCTCCACCATCTCCTGGCACTTGAAAACTTGGCCTCGAGCCTTGCCTCCTCGCTCCCGGTCTTCCTTGATCCCTAAATGTCGCGGATGTTCAGCAACCCATCACATATCTCAATGGTTTGAGGGTGTTGCAGCACCTCCGTGAGGTAGGGGTTTGATGACCTTCTCGAAGAACTTGTCCTTGGGGACGCTTGGGGACGTCATGATGATCTAGATCTGTCAGGAAGACAACTCGAAACAAAAACATAGGATATTTGCGTGATACAGGAGTCAAAACCTTTGGGAGATTATATAATGAATTTTTACCGACCAAAATACGTAACGTGCAAGAAAACGGAGTCCGGAGAGCACACGAGGTGCCCACGAGGCAGGGGGCGCGCCCTCCACCCTCGTGGAGCCCTCGTATCCTTCCCATCTGCTTCTTATTTTTCTATTTTTCTAAATATTCCAAAATGGAGAAAATTGCCATTAGAACTGTTTTGGAGTCCGTTTACTTACCGTACCACATACCTATTCCTTTTCGGAGTCTGAAATGTTCTGGAAAGTGTCCCTTATGTATTCCTTTGGGGTTACGGTTTCAATAACATTGGTTTCAACATTTATAGGATTGCCTGAGATATAATGTTTGATTCTTTGACCGTTCACCACCTTCGGATTTGTGCCATCGAAGTTGTTGATTTTTATGGCACCGGAACAATTGACCTCCTCGATAACATAAGGACCTTCCCATTTAGAGAGAAGTTTTCCTACAAAAAATCTTAAATGAGAGTTGTATACAAATACATAATCACGTACATCAAACTCACGCTTTTGTATCCTTTTGTCATGCCATCTTTTAACTTTTTCTTTAAACAATTTGGCATTCTCATGGGCTTGGGTTCTCCATTCATCAAGTGAGCTAATGTCAAATAACCTCTTCTCACTGGCAGGTTTGAAATCATAATTGAGCTCTTTAATAGCCCAATAAGCCTTATGTTCTAGTTCGAGAGGTAAGTGACATGCTTTTCCATAAACCATTTTATACGGAGACATACCCATAGGATTCTTATATGCAGTTCTATAGGCCCATAATGCATCATCAAGTGTCTTGGACCAATTCTTTCTAGATCTATTAACAGTCTTTTGCAAAATTAATTTGAGTTCTCTATTACTCAATTCTACTTGACCACTGGATTGTGGGTGATAAGGAGATGCAATTCTTGGTTAAAATCATACTTAGCAAGCATTTTACGGAAAGCACCATGAATAAAATGTGAACCACCATCAGTCATTAAATATCTAGGGACTCCAAACCTCGGAAAAATAACTTCTTTAAGCATCTTAATAGAGGTGTTATGATCAGCACTACTAGTTGGAATAGCTTCTACCCACTTAGTAACGTAACCAACAGCAACTAAAATATGTGTATATCCATTAGAGGCAGGAAAAGGTCCCATATAATCACAGCCCCAAACATCAAATGGTTCAATAACAAGTGAATAATTCATAGGCATTTCTTGACGTCTACTAATATTACCAATCCTTTGACATTCATCACAAGACAAGACAAACTTACGGGCATCCTTGAAGAGAGTAGGCCAATAAAAACCGGATTGCAATACCTTATGTGCAGTTCTATCTCCAGCATGGTGTCCTCCATAAGCTTCGGCATGACACTTGCGTAGGATCTATTCCAATTCATGCTCAGGTACACAATGTCTAATAACACCATCTACTCCTTATTTATAAAGATGTGGGTCATCCCAAAAGTAATGTCTCAAATCATAGAAGAACTTTTTCTTTTGCTGGTATGTGAAACTAGGTGGTATAAATTTAGCAACAATATAATTAGCTTAATTAGCATACCATGGAGCAGTTCGAGAAGCATTTATGACATTTAATTGTTCATCAGGAAAGCTATCATCAATAGGTAGTGGGTCATCAAGAACATTTTCTAACCTAGACAAGTTATCTGCAACGGGTTTCTCAGCTCCCTTTCTATCACTAATATGCAAATCAAATTCTTTTAGCAAGAGAACCCATCTAATAAGTCTAGGTTTAGCACCTTTCTTTTCCATAAGATATTTAATAGCAGCATGATCAGTGTGAATAGTTACTTTAGAATCAACAATATAAGGTCTGAACTTATCACAAGCAAATACAACTGCTAAGAATTCTTTTTCAGTAGTAGCATAATTTCTCTGGGCATTGTCTAGAGTGTTACTAGCATATTGAATAACATTTAATTTCTTATCAACTCTTTGCCCTAGAACAACACTTACAGCATAATCACTAGCATCACACATAATTTCAAAAGGTAAATTCCAATCAGGTCGCTGAACAATAGGTGCAGAGATCAATGCTTTCTTAAGTATTTCAAATGCTTCTACACAATCATCATCAAAGATGAATGGTATATCTTTTTGTAATAATTTAGTCAGAGGCCGAGAAATTTTTGAGAAGTCCTTAATGAACCTCCTATAAAAGCCGGCATGACCAAGGAAACTTCTTATACCTTTGATGTCCTTGGGACACGGCAACTTTTCAATAGCATCAAATTTAGCTTCATCAACTTCAATGCCCCTTTCAGAAATTTTATGCCCCAAGACAATACCTTCATTAACCATAAAGTGGCACTTCACCCAATTCAAGACAAGGTTAGTTTCTTCACATCTCTGCAAAACTCGATCAAGGTTGCATAAGCAATCATCAAAAGAGGATACATAAATGGAGAAATCGTCCATGAAAACCTCACAAATCTTTTCACAGAAGTTAGAGAATATAGCCATCATGCATCTTTGAAAGGTAGCAGGTGCATTACATAAACAAAAAGGCATATGTCTATAAGCAAAAGTACCAAAAGGGCAAGTAAAAGTGGTCTTTGATTGATCATCAGCTAACACAGGTATTTGAGAGAAACCGGAATAACCATCTAGAAAGCAAAAATGTGTATGTTTGGATAATCTTTCTAGAATTTGATCAATAAAAGGTAAGGTGTAATGATCTTTTTTAGTAGCCTTATTTAATTTGCGGAAATCAATTAATTTCCTATAACCTGTAATAAATCTTTGCGAAATCAATTCATCTTTATAATTAGGAACGAAAGTAATACCTCCCTTCTTAGGAACACAATAGACATGACTTACCCACTGAGTATCAACAACGGGATAAATTATACCGGCCTCACGGAGCTCTAGTATTTCTTTTCTTACCACTTCTTTCATCTTAGGATTCAACCGTCATTGGTGATCAATAACTGGTTTGGCATCTTTCTCCAAATTTATTTTGTGTTGACATAGAGTGGGACTAATGCCTTGAAGATCATCAAGAGTATATCCAATAGCGGCACGGTGCTTCTTCAGAGTTTTCAATAATTTTTCTTCCTCCTTCTCTGAAAGGTTAGCACTAATAATAACAAGATATATCTTCTTTTCATCAAGATAAGCATATTTAAGAGTATCATGCAATGGTTTAAGCTCAAACACGGGATCACCCTTGGGTGGAGGAGGATCCTCTAAGATTTCAACAGGCAAGTTGTGTTTCAGAATAGGTCCCTGTTTAAAGAACACTTCATCTATTTCCCTTCTTTCATTCATAAACATATCATTTTCATGGTCTAGCAAATATTGTTCTAAAGGATCACTAGGAGGTATGACAATAGAAGCAAGACCAATAATTTTATCTTTAATAGGCAATTCCTCTTCACGGTGTTGTCTATGAAATTTAGAAAAGTTCAACTCATGAGACATATCACCTGAACCAATAGTAAGAACATCCTTTTCGCGGTCTATCCTAGCATTAACAGTGTTTAAGAAGGGTCTACCAAATATAATGGGACAAAAGCTATCTTGTGGGGAACCAAGAACAAGAAAATCAGCAGGATATTTAGTTTTCCCACACAAGACTTCAACATCTCTAACAATCCCAATTGTTGAAATAGTATCTCTATTGGCAAGTTTAATTGTGACATCAATATCTTCTAACTCAGCAGGTGCGATTTCATGCATAATTTCTTTGTATAATTCAATAGGTATTGCACTAGCACTAGCACCCATATCACACAAGCCATGATAACAATGATCTCCTATTTTAACAGAAATAACAGGCATGCGTACCATAGGTCTATGTTTTTCTTTCGCACACGGTTTAGCAATTCTAGCAGTTTCATCATAGAAATAAATAACATGCCCATCAATATTATCAGCCAAGAGATCCTTAACAATAGCAATATTAGGTTCAACTTTAACTTGCTCAGGAAGTGTATAGATTCTAATATTGCTTTTACGAACCACAGATGAAGCTTTAGCATGATCTTTTATCCTAACAGGAAAAGGTGGTTTCTCAACATAAGCAATAGGAATAATAGGATCATTATAAGTGATAGTCTTTTCTTCAACTTTAATAGGTGCATCTACTTTTACTTCTATGGGAGGACGATATTTAAACCACTTCTCCTTAGGGAGATCAATATGAGTAGCAAAAGATTCACAGAAAGAAGCTACTACTTCAGAGTCAAGTCCATATTTAGTGCTAAATTTACGGAAAACATCGGTATCCATAAAAGATTTAAAACAATCAAACTTAGGTGTCACACCTGACTCCTTACCTTCATCGAGATCCCAATCTTCAGAGTTGTGTTTAATTCTTTCCAATAAATCTCATTTGAATTCAATAGTCTTCATCATAAAAGAGCCAGTAGAAGAAGTATCGAGCATGGTGCGATTGTTGTCAGAAAGCCAATCATAAAATTTTTGAATAATCATTTCTCTTGAGAGCTCATGATTGGGGCATGAATATAACATTGATTTAAGCCTCCCCCAAGATTGAGCGATGCTTTATCCTCCGCGAGGCCAAAAATTATATATATTATTGCGATCACGATGAACAAGATGCATAGGACAATCCTTTTGATGAAATTCCAATTTCATCGTTTGTAGTTCCATGATCCCATATCATCACATAGACTATACCATGTCAATGCATCTCCCTTCAAAGATAAAGGGAAGACCTTCTTCTTGATAACATCATCGGGCATACCTCATATATTAGGTGCTCATCAGAATGTAATGTTCCATCTCCTGCAAAAGGATTAGCTAGCATTTTTCTATCATACCCGAAGGAATTTCAAAGTAGACATTTTCATTTTCGGTAGGTTCAGTGGGTTGAGGAGAAACTCTTTGCTCTACTGGTCGGGGTGAAGATACCCCGAAGAATCCCCTCAGAGGATTACTTTCCATAGTAACAAGTGACACTAAATTTCAGCACACTATATAAATTTTTCCTTACCAAATTCCACCTACCAAAGGCGCTTCACTCCCCGGCAATGGCGCCAGAAAAGAGTCTTGATGACCCACAATTATAGGTGATCTATCATAGTCCTTGGAATAAGTAAGAGTGTCGAACCCAACGAGGAGCAGAAGGAAATGATAAGCGGTTTTCAGCAAGGTATTCTCTGCAAGCACGGAAATTATATGTAGTAGATAGTTTTGTGATAAGTTAATTTGTAACGAGCAACAAGTAAAAAATGTAAATAGAGTGCAGCAAGGTGTCCCAATCCTTTTTGTAGCAAAGGACAAGCCTGGAAAAACACTTATATATAAGAAAGTGCTCCCGAGGACACATGGGGATTATTGTCAAGCTAGTTTTCATCATGTTCATATGATTCACGTTCGGTACTTTGATAATTTGATACGTGGGTGGACCGGTGCTTGGGTGCTGCCCTTACTTGGAAAAACATCCCACTTATGATTAACCCCCATTGCAAGCATCCGCAACTACAATAGAAGTATTAAGGTAAACCTAACCATAGCATGGAACATATGGATCCAAATCAGCCCCTTACGAAGCAATGTATAAACCAGTGTTTAAGCTTCTGTCACTCGAGCAACCCATCATCTACTTATTACTTCCCAATGCCTTCCTCTAGGCCCAAATAATGGTGAAGTGTCATGTAGTCAATGTTCACATAACACCACTAGAGGAGAGACAACATACATCTCATCAAAATATCGAACGAATACCAAACTCACATGACTACTAAAGACTTCTCCTATGTCCTCAGGAAGAAACGTAACTACTCACAAAGCATATTCATGTTCATAATCAGAGGGGTATTAATATGCATATAGGATCTGAACATATGATCTTCCACCAAATAAACCAACTAGCATCAACTACAAGGAGTGATCAACACTACTAGTAACCTACAGGTACCAATCCCAGACATAGAGACAAGAATTGGATACAAGAGATGAACTAGGGTTTGAGAGGAGATGGTGCTTGTGAAGATGTTGATGGAGATTGGCCCCCTCCTGATGAGAGGAGAGTTGGTGATGACGATGGTGATGATTTCCCCCTCCCGGAGGGAAGTTTCCCCGGCAGAACAGCTCCGCCAGAGCCCTGGATTGGTTCCGCCTCGTGGCGGCGGAGTCTCGTCCCGAAAGCTTGCTCATGATATTTTTTCCTCAACGAAAGACTCCATATAGCAGAAGATGGGCATCGGAGGGCCACCAGGGGGCCCACGAGGCAGGGTCGTTCCGTAGGGGTAGGGCGCACCCCCCACCCTCGTGAACAGGGTGTGGGCCCCTCTGGAACTTCTTGCACTCAGTATTTTTTATATATTTAGAAAATAGCTTCCGTGAAGTTTTAGGACTTTTGGACCTGTGCAGAATAGGTCTCTAATATTTGCTCCTTTTCCAGCCCAGAATCCCAGCTGCAGGCATTCTCCCTCTTTATGTAAACCTTGTAAAATAAGAGAGAATAGGCATAAGTGTTGTGAAATAATGTGTAATAGCAACCCATAATGCAATAAATATCGATATAAAAGCATGATACAAAATGGACGTATCAGCTGCCCCGAAGACCTCGCCGAAGTGCCCCACGCTCCACGTCGCTCGGCCTGTCACGCTGTACTGAGGATGGCGGGGCGATGCCCCGATGGGGCCGTACGTGGCAACACTTGTGCCCGCACCCATCTCGTGTGGTGCGGGCACGGCAGGGCGCCCTCCACCGTGGGTCATGTTGACGCCGACGAGGCCCCCGGTCGCACCCGGGAGCACGCGGGCCCGGCGAGGCCCGCCGTGGGGCCCAGCCGCCGCCTGAGGCATGAGATGATAGTAGAAGGGCGACGCTCCAGTGGCCGCCGCGTCCAGTAGCTCGGCGACACGTTCCAGTAGCGCATCCAGGCCGCTTTCCGTCAATTGGCACCGCAGTAGCTCCCGCAGCACTGTGAGTGCGGCCCGCATGTTCACCTGCTCCCGCCGAGTGTGCGGCGCCGCTGCCGCGGTGTGGCTTGCGGCCATTGCAGGGGCTCACGCTTGTCGTGGAGTAAGGATGGACGGCGCCTGGACGCGCCGCCTGTGCCCAGCAGCGTTAGGTGGCGCCCGTGCCGCCTGGAGCGAGGGGTTGAGGTCTTCCTGGGCAGGCGGCGCCGCCCGGGCAGGCCAGGCTTCCCAACCACTACAAGAAATATGTCAACTAGTGACCTTCTGTCAGTGACCCTGGAAGAATTGGTCATAGATCTATGACCATTTGAGACCAATTTTTCAAAAGCTGTTCGGGGGGCTCCAAACCCTAAACCATTGCGACCATTTTGGTCAGAAAGGTCGTAATTTCCTTACCCAAAATGGTCATAAAGCAGACAACACTAGTCCGCTGCCTTATTTCTAGCTGATCATGACCAAAATAGATGGTCATAACCTTGTAAATTGTGGTGAATTGGTATGACTTGGCGCCACCTCATCAGTTTTGCTTATGTGTCATGTCCATGTGTCAATTTTTGCCCTAGGTTGTGAAGCAACCTATATTTCTGTCATTCCCAAAATTCCCAAAAAAATCTCATAAATTCTTTGGGTCATATCTTAATCAAATATGTAAAAATCCTTCCTTGCCTAGTTCAAAACTAATTCAACAATATTCATTTTCCTCTTCTGTTCACAACAGCACTTTATGAAGGAAGTGCTATTTATATATTCTTGATTTCCCTCGGAATTTTTGGGCACTCTTTCCTATCCAAATCATTACTGCATGACAAAGTTCAGCTCCATTTGCCTAGCATATCTTCCTCGGCAAATTTCCAAAGTTTTTGTCCACCTAGAAGCATTGTGAAGGAAGTACCTTTTTTATATATCGAAATGACATGAAATTTATACAGTTCCTTCATATGCCCAAATTATCACGCTCCTCCAAATTTCAGCTCAGTCAAATCATCTTTGTGAGCCAGGTTCAATTTATATTTTATGGCCAAATTGGTACGTTGCAAAGCAAGTGTTATCTAGACCCCTCCTATTACCCTCAAACTTTTTGGGCACTCTTCCATACCCAAATCATTGCCACATGATAATATTCAGATCAATTTTCCTAGTAAATCTTTCTCAGGAAATTTCCAAAGTTTCTACCTCGGGAGAAGCTTTGTGAAGTAAGTACTAGCTAGGCTTACCCAAATGATCTGAAAATTTACCAACACATGACCATACCTATGTAACTTACCTACACCAATTTTGAGCTCATTTCATTCATCCAATCTCTCTCACTAGTTTTCCCAAGTTTCTCTCTATAGAAGAGCGTTGTGAAGGAAGTACTACTTTGGCATGTCCAAATGGTATCAGTTTTCTATAATGCCTTCCTATGCCCAAATAACCATTCTCCACCAAATTTCAACTCAATCCATTCATTATTTTGAGCCCAGCTTCAACATTCATATTTTTGTCCAGCGTGGTACTTTGCAAAGCAAGCACCACCTAGGATCCTCCTTTTGAGCTAAATTTTTTTGAAGACATTCTCCTTAGTAGATGATCATCCTCAGCCAAAACTCACACCCATTGGCCATGTGCATTTCCCGTACCGCTAATCAAACACTTGGCTGCTAATTCATCTTTGAGCATAGGTCAGTCTCATCGTGAGATTCTTCTGTTGTAATTTTCTTCCTAGCACCTACCTGGGGAGTGCCCAACCCACTAGACATGCCTAGGCCTCCCAGAACGCATGTCAACGCCAAGGTCACGCAGTGACCACGCGGTGGGCATGCGAGTTTACGCGCTTTGGAGATGGGGCCCTGGGCCACATCCAAACCTCGACGTATCGCCACGAAACCATGTATTTATGATTAAATAGATACTTATGTAACTATAAATGATTTGTGGAAAAAATAAAGAGCAAACAATAAGGTAGATGCAGTTCAAAATTGACCCGCTTCCTCCTGAATCGGCAGAAATTTGTCTTTTTCACAAGTGGTGGATCAAAACTTTTGACACCAAACCATTTTGTCAATTATGCATTAAATATGGCCTAATATTTTATAAAAATGATTTGGTCCAATTTTGCAACAAATATATGGTAGGTCCTTCACAAAAAGAACTCAATTCGGGGACTAGGAAAATGGAAAATGAATTTTCCATGCAAAGAAAATAAAAAGTCCCTTAGGCAACATTGTTTGGAATTCCAGTATGCACCCTTGTGCACAATATGAGATCATTTGAACAAACTATGCCATGAATGTGGCCATAAGATTGATCATTTGGCTTGAAAGCCATGAATCTTCACGCATGATAGCTCATTTCTGAGAATACTTTTTTAAAATAATTGCCGTATTAAAGTTTATTATTTTTCCTGGTAACTTTGCCACATATAATGACACAATGCAAAGGTTTTCCAATTTTTTGAATTTTTTTGAATTTTTTTATGTCCGTTTCAAAATGCGGTCAAAACAGCGGGAATGGCCGTTCCTAGCTAGTGGTTGAATCTTGGGATTTCTTTGATGTTTCTCTGATTAAATAGATACTTATGTACCTATAAATGATTTTTGGAAAAAAATAAAGAGCAAACTACAAGGCAGCTACAGTTCAAATTTGACCCGCTTCCAACTGAATCGGCGGAAATTTGTCTTTTTCACGAGAGGTGTATCAAAACTTTTTACACCCAACCATTTTGTCAATTGTGCATTAAATATGTCCTAGTATTTTATAAAATTGATTTGGGCCAATTTTGCAACAATTATTTTGGAGGTCCTTCACAAAAAAACCTCCTTTTGGGCACTCGAAAAATGGAAAATGGTTTTTTCGTCCAAAGAAAATGAAAAATTCCTTAGGCAACATTGTTTGCCATTCCAATATGCACCCTTGTGCACAATATGAGATCATTTGAACAAACTATGCCCTGAATGTGGCCATAAAATTGATCATTTGGCTTGAAAGCCATTGATCTCCACACGTGATAGCTTGTTTCCGAGAACACTTTTTTAAAATAATTGCCGTATTACAAGTTTGTTATTTTTCCTGGGAACTTGGCCACATATAATGACACAATGCGAAGGTTTCCCAATTTTTTGATTTTTTTTGAATTTTTTGTGCCTGTTTCAAAATGCAGTCAAAACGGCGGGAATGACCATTACTAGCTAGTGGTTGAATCTTGGAATTTTTTTGGTGTTTATCTTATTAAATCGATACTTTTATACCTAGAAATGATTTTTTGAAAAAAATATAGAGCAAACTATGAGGCAGCTGCAGTTCAAATTTGACCCACTTCCAGCTGAATTGGCGGAAACTTGTCTTTTTCACCAGAGGTGGATCAAGACTTTTGACACCCAACCATTTGGTCAATTATGCATTAAATATGTCCTAGTATTTTAGAAAATTTATTTGGTACAATTTTACAACAATTATTTGGTAGGTCCTTCACAAAAAAACTCATTTTGGGAACTCGGAAAATGGAAAATGATTTTTTTGTCAAAAGAAAATGAAAACTTTCTTAGGAAATATTGTTTGCCATTCCAATATGCACCCTTGTGCACAATATGAGCTCATTTGAACATATTCTCGTTCAAATTTTCCCCGCTTCCCACTGAATGGGTGAAATTTGTTTTTTTATAAGAGGTGGATCAAAAGCTTTTGACATGTAACAAATATTTGGTAGCTTCTTCACAGAAAAAACCATTTTATGCACTCGAAAAATGGAAGATCATCTTTTTGTGCAAAGAAAACGAAAGCCGTCCAGCTATGGCATCGTTTGCCATTCTAAGATGCACACTTATGAAAAAAACGAGATCATTTGGAAAAACTATGCCATTGTTATGTTTACAAAATTCAAAGTTTTGGGTCCAAAATTTTAAGATTCAAGTGCGAGATAGTCGGCCAATGAGACGGGAGGAACTGCTTTCACGCGGATCACAAAATTGGACGCAATCTGAGCCATCCATCACGCATCCATCCAATGGTGGAGCTCCTCCCGAGAATCAAAAACCCTAATCCACCCACCCACCCTTCCCTTGATCCCCAGATCCTCACCCGCCGCCACCCCCACTCACCCACTCCCTCGCTCCCCTCGGTCCCCCAGATCCATCCTCTCTCCTGCAACCCCAAACCCGGCCGCGCCGCCGAACGCCACTCCCCCAAACCGAGCCCCAGCCCCGCTGGTGATCCCCTCCCCCACTCCTCGACTGCCCAGCAACATCCTCTACTTCATACCCACCGACCGACTAACCAACCTTCTCCTCTTCCTCCTCGTCTCCCCACGATTCGATTTGGATCCCCCTCCGGTGAACCAGCCGCCAATGACCGCCTCCACTCCGCTGCCGGCGCCACCTCCCCTTCCTTCACTAGCTGGAGATCCACTCGAGCTCCCCTCCTCCAATCCCGCCGCCGTCGCCGACCCCCAACCCCACCCCCACAAGCGACCGTCTCCACCAACCCCATCACTACCGGTGACCTCCCTCTCCCCCCGGATGGATGGATGGATGGACGAGGACGACGGAAGTGGCGCCGAATCCGCATCCATCATCTCTCGGTGGGGGCCGGAGCGTCCTGATGCGGTGGCCTTGTCTCCGACCAAGGCCGGTTCTTCCTCGACCTTCCATGACATGCATCTCCTCTCCGGCCATGGTGGGTGAGCGTGAATCCCTCCTCCCTTGTCTTGTATGTTTCCTCCCTCCCTCTGATTCCTTCTGTCTGCCTGTGTGTGATTTGTTTTGTGTCCGGTCTGATCTGTAGAAGCTGCTGTTGCTGCTGCAGGCGGAACCAGAAGAAGCAACCCCCCCCCCCCCCCCCCTGACGGACGTGGTTGCTGCACATCTCAAGTGGTGAGCGCCTCCCCATCTCAAGTGGTGTTCTACCCGCCCCTTGCACATCTGATTATATTTGATTTGATTGATGTGCACATAAACACCCACGATTCTTCCGGACACAACTTGATGATGTTGATTGCTTTCGTTTGGTTCAGTTTGACACAATCTGAATGTATCTGATTGCTATCATGTTGTTCGTTGCTTTCTTGAGCAGAGCAAAATCATCCTGTTGAGAGCTCGTTGATTGCTATCCTACTGATCCGCTGCATCTTCGGTAGCAAAACCGTAAGTCCTCGACCATCTTCCCTTCTTCGGGGCGCCTGCTAGCCGCCTAGATCATGTATGAATTCCAGCATGCGTGTGCAGGTGGAGACGGTGGTTCTGGAGGGGCATAGCGTCGCGGAGGCGCTGGCCAGGTACGCGGTGGAGTCCGGTGTCCACAACCTGGTGCTCGGATCCTCAACCTTGAGCTGCTTCCGGAGGTATATACTGTATTTTCGTCTTCAAAAAAGGCCAGGATTTCGCTTTTGAGAACCCAACGATTCTGGATAGTTGTTGTTACTTGCTTTACTTTTGCCCAAAAGAGGAACCAGAAATGTAAGTTAGTGTAGGAAGCAGAAAGGGGTGAGTCCCTTTTATGGATCATGACTTGCCTCACTCTCATGTTACACATTTGGCATCAGAAAAGTTGATAGATGCATCCACTGATCCACGTACATACAGACTTAGTTTCTGTTTATAGAGACTGAACTATGTTCGGAAGAAAATAATGTAGGATAGTTTGTAAATTGTGTGTTCTTAAGATTTGTAGCAGCAACTACAGTCCTGTTCATGCTGATTGGTCCTTGTTATGCACCTGCTTGATTGTCAGCATATGCATCTGGTTTTGTTTTATATTTGAATTTTGCGCCCTATTTAGTTAGTCCTAATGGTCTCATCTCTTAGGAAGATTCTAGCTAACTGAAAGGGCCTTCCTTAATTATTCTCTTTTACAAGGTTGAGAGTAGCTCAAAATGATACTAACACATACATACATTCTCATTCTCTACCTCTACTCTCATTAAATATTTTCCATGTATTTAATGTGTGTGTGTGTGGAGTAAAATTGTGGTTTGTACTTCTCCTTTGTAACATGATGAAACAAGCACCTGTAGCGTCTGAGTTAGTGGGTGTTTGTCTACATGGTAAAGCATCTTTGCCATGTATTTCATTAGGATGTGAACAATCTACTACAGGCTCACAAAGCTATTGAGTTAAATTTTTTGTTTCTTTGCTGTCAATGTTTGCCAAGCTATTTAAACGACGATGACAAACTGAAATCATGAATACTCGTATAGAAACTATATGGTAATAACTATACATGTTATCGTTAAGTTTGCTGTGTGTTTATAGAATGACATGGTTGGCTAATTAAGCCCTGTCTGTGTATCTTTTAGAATTTGATTCATTGGTAGCACATTCAGATATATTAATTAATTTTGTGCATGTTGGAGAATTTAGACGACGATAACAAACTATAGTCACGAATACTTGTATAGAAAATTGCATGACCATCTTGTTTAATTTTGTGATATTCCTCCATACTAGGAGCTAATCAGCTGCACTGTTATTCAGCTTTCATTGGCAGTTTTAATTTCACTGAAATCATCTTTTCTTTTCTATGCTCATGTTCAAGCCTGGTAGTATTTTTTTTTCCAAATGGTCTGTTTACTTGATTTATATGTTGTTTGATTTTGCTCCATCAGCTTTCCTGATGTCCTTCTACATATATATGTTGGTTGTAATCTTCTTGAAGAATGCAAGTACTTGATATTCCATTCTGTTCTTGTAGGTGAATGGAACTCCGTTGAGGACTTCTACCCATGTTGAAGAGCAGCTAGCTTTTGTACTGGCAGAGCGCTCTATTTATAGATCCCTATATTTATGATTGTGTGGATCTGGGTGAAGTTTCAAGTTCCTAGGTATGCAAGATTCGATGGTTAAACTGGTTGATGTCATGTGAATGAGTGTATGGAAACTGTTGTTGTGATGTGAATTAGTGTATGTAGTTTCACGTGTTCTGTTTTGTATAGCATATTGTAATAAACTTATTTTAGATGTTATTTGAAGATTTTCATATGCTTTCTCTCTTCTGTCTGTTTGATATATACATATATATTGCTTATTAATAAGCTATGAAAAATCTGACATTTGGGACACATCTGTAAACTGGAGCTGGGAAAAAAGCTAGAAATAAAAAATAAATTGACTGCAAAATGTTGTGCGCTAGAAAATAAAAAGGCCAAATATAGGCCAGGCCCATGTAGCTAACTGAAATTAACATAATATACATATATTAAAAGGGCTTGCCTAAAAAATAATACATGGGCCGAATTACTGGGTCAGACCCATGTAGCTAATAAAAGCATAGGAAAAAAACATTAAAAAGGCCGAATTGTTGGGCTAGGCCCATGTAGAAAATCGAATTGGACCGGGCCGATTCTAGTGCCACATCAGATTGCCACGTCGGATGCCTACGTGGCCCGGGGAGGCTGCTAGTGACCAAAACAAAACAATATGCATATTTTGGTCGTAAACGTCTACGACCTTCTCACAGAGAAGGTCGCTAATTTCAGTTTATGACCGCCAGCTTTTGACCTTCTGTTTTTGGTCACAAAAAGGTCGCAAATGAAAAACAATGACCTTTCAGTGACCAATAGTCAAGGTCACAAGTTGACATATTTCTTGTAGTGAACGGTCGTCGTCAGCCCTCGGGTTGCCGGACATCGGAACCGTGGAGCGTCGGTGGGTCGACTTGTGGGGAAGAGGCTCCGGCACACCCCTACCTCGCGCGCCAAATGTCGGATCATGGGTTCCGGCAAAACCCTTAAGGTTCGAACACTGGGGTGCGCGCGAAGATTTCCCCCCTACCGATCCACGTCTTAGCCTGGCTAAGATCTTACGAACTAACTCGACGAACTCGCAACACAAAGGACACACGATTTATACTGGTTCGGGCCACCGTTTAGGTGTAATACCCTACTCTAGTGTGCTGGTGGTGGATTGCCTCTTGGGCTGATGATGAACAGTACAAAGGGAAGAGCAGCCTCCTGAGGTTGATGTTCTTGTGCTTGGCAAACTTGTGTGTGCGAGGATTCGATTTCCCCTCTTCTGGCTATGGTGGTGGCTAGTCCTATTTATAGAGGCCCTGGTCCTCTCCCCAAATATTGAGCGGGAAGGGAGCCAACAACGGCCAATTTGAAAGGGGACAACTAGTACAACTTATCCTGACAAAAGTGGTCTTCGCCTGCAAAAGGCTCTGGTGGTAACGCCGCCTTGGGCTCCATGGTGACCTCCATCTTGCCGTCCTGCTGTCTCGTTGCACCGATATGGAAAACTTTGCTTGATGCCTCAGTACTCCGCGCCTGCGCTTGCCCCTTAGCACCAAAGAGGAAACGAGGACGCTGCGCGCGCTAGCGACTGCTTAGTCTCGATCATCACGGCTCACGTCACGGAAACCTCGCGAGGTTTTTCTGGCCTTGAACTCTCCGCCCCTCGCGAGCCAGCCTGGCGAGGCCACTCTTGAGGAGGTCTTGCGTCGTCCGCCTCGCGAGACTTAGCCCCTCGTGAAGGTCTTGAATGCCTTGTTGATGAAGATGGGACGTACAAGCCTGCTAGCAAAGCCACGCAGTGGGCCGCAGGCAGGCAAGTCTGGGGACCCCCATTCCTAGAACGCCGATAGGGCCCCCTTCCAACAATTCCTACCGATCATGTTAAATTTCTAGACACCATTAATGCCCAGCTCGATGATCATTTATCATATCAATGTTCTATTAGAGTTTTCATGGAACCTATTGAAATGATGCTTGACTATTCTCCACCAGTGGATATAGTGAGGGTTGATGTTTCAAAGTTTATTGTTAGAGATGAACTGCATTGTTCCCGATGTACTTCTGATGACTCATTTTGATGAAACGCCAATTGGCGTTCATCTTAGGGATGAGATAGCACAAATGGAGTCGATAATCTAGTTCACATCGTCATGTGCTTTCACACCAATAATTCACATCTTTATGTGATTAGTTCACATCTTCATGTGACTAATACCCAAAGGGTTTACTAGAGTCAATAATCTAGCTCACTTCGCTATGTTATTAACACCCAAAGAGTGATCATGTTTTGCTTGTGAGAGAAGTTTAGTCTACGAGTCTGCAACATTCAGATCCGTATGTATTTTGCAAATTTCTATGTCTACAATACTCTGCACGGAGCTACTCTAGCTAATTGCTCCCACTTTCAATATGTATCTAGATCGAGACTTAGAGTCATCTAGATCGGTGTCAAAAGCTTGCATCGACGCAACTCTTTAAGATGAACTCTTTTATCACCTCTATAACCGAGAAATATTTCCTTAGTCCTCTAAGGATAATTTTGGCCGCTGTCCAGTGATCACTATTGTACTCCTTTGCCAAAATCATGCCAAGGTATACAATAGGACTGGTACACAGCATATCATACTTTATAGAACCTATGATTGAGGCATAGGGAATGACTTTTCATTCTCTTTCTATTTTCTGCCATGGTCGGGTTTTGAGTCTTTACTCAACTTCACACCTTACAACACAGGCAAGAACTCCTTCTTTGACTGTTCCATTTTGAACTACTTCAAAATCTTGTCAAGGTATGTACTCATTGAAAAATCTTATCAAGCGTCTTCATCTATCTCTATAGATCTTGATGCTTAATGTGTAAGCAGCTTCACCGAGGTCTTTTCTTTGAAAAACTCCTTTCAAACACTCCTTTGTGCTTTCTAGAAAATTCTACATCATTTCCGATCAACAATATGTCAGTCGCATATACCTTTCGGAAAGGCTGTAGTGCTCCCACTCACTTTCTTGTAAATACAGGCTTCACCGCAAGTCTGTATAAAACTATGCTTTGATCAACTCATCAAAGCATATATTCCAACTCCGAGATGCTTGCACCAGTCCATAGATGGATCGCTGGAGCTTGCACACTTTGTTAGCATCTTTAGGATTGTCAAAACGTTCTGGTTCCATCATATACAACTCTTCGTTAATAAATCCATTAAGGAATATAGTTTTGATATTCATTTGCCAGATTCCATAAAATGCGGCAACTGCTAACATGATTCGGACAGACTTTTAAGCATCGATACGAGTGAGAGAATCTCATCATAGTCAACACCTTGAACTTTGTCAAAAACTTTTTTGCGAGAATTCGAGCTTTGTAGATAGTAACACTACTATCAGCGTCCGTCTTCCTCTTGAAGATCCATTTATTCTAAATGGCTGACCGATCATCGAGCAAGTCAAACAAAGTCCATACTTTGTTCTCATACATGGATCCCATCTCAGATTTCATGGCCTCATCATCGCTTCCTCATAGTTTGTAGGTTCGTCATGGTCAAGTAACATGACTTCCAGAACAGGATTACTATACCACTCTGGTGCGAAACTTACTCTTCTTGACCAACGAGGTTTGGTAGTAACTTGATCTGAAGTTTCATGATCATCATCATTAATTGGTGTAGGCATCACTGGAACTGATTTTTGTGATGAACTACTTTCCAATTCGGGAGAAGGTACAATTACCTCATCAAGTTCTACTTTCCTCCCACTCACTTCTTTTGAGAGAAACTCCTTCTCTAGAAAGGATCCACTCTTAGCAACAAATATCTTGCCTTCAGATCTGTGATAGAAGGTGTACCCAACAATTTCTTCTGGGTATCCTATGAAGATGCACTTCTCCGATTTGGGTTTGAGCTTATCAGGCTGAAACTTTTACATATAAGCATCGCAACCCCAAACTTTAAGAAACGATAGCTTAGGTTTCTTGCCAAACCACGGTGTCATCTTAACAGATTTAGATGTTGCCCTTTTTAACATGAATGCAACTGTATCTGATGCATAACCCCAAAATGATAGCGGTAAATCAGTAAGAGACATCATAGATCACACCATATCTAATAAAGTGCGGTTACGATGTTCGTACACACCGTTATACAATGGTGTTCCAGGTGGCGTGAGTTACGAAACTATTCCATATTGTTTCAAATGAAGACCACACTCATAACTCAAATCTTCACCTCCACGATCATATCGTAGAAATTTTATTTTCTTGTTACGATGATTTTCCACTTCACTCTGAAATTCTTTGAACTTTTTGTAGCGACCAGACCTCAATCGGTCCAATCTCTGTGCTCTGGTGTCATCCCTGGATCAGTAATGCTGACACCACACAGTACTTGAAGGATTTATAACAGAGTAGCAATCACACACCTATTACATCGAGTGTCTCAAAAGAGAACTTATTACAATAAATATGGCTTAAGGCCATCTAATAACGATAACAACGGAAGGCTTGGAAGATAAGTGAGTCCATCAACTCCAACGGCATCACTGAGTATAGAACCACGACCTAAAGGCACCTTAACCGTCGTTTGAAAAGTCTGCAACAATAACATTGCAGATCGAAACGGGTCAGCACATGGAATATGCTGGCAATGTAACACATAGAGAGTAATGGAATGAAATAAGCTATTCTATATGCATATATGGCTGGTGGAATGCATAAAGAAAAATTTTCCCTACTGCAAAGGAATAAATTTTATTTAACTTTCATGGTAGTTGTTAAACATTGAGAATGGTTGACAGCATTCTCAATCCCAATTAAGCATCATCATTAAAAACCCAACAAAAATTAATTAGAGTAACATGATGAGATTCACATGATAGTCCAGGTACTAGATACTCAAGATGTCCATAATCGGGGACACGACTAACCCTGATTAGTTTATACACACTGCAGAGGTTTGCGCACTTTTCCCCACAAGACCCAATCTTCTCCGTTGGGATTCTCGCACTACATGATGTTTGAGAAACGGATGACCGAGACATAGTCTTTCAGAAGCGCTAGCACCTTACGAATGGGTAGACCGTACCAACCTACATCCCATACATCTGCTAGTCTACCACTGTAAGAGTTCGCACGACTTAGTCAACTATGCTAGAGCCCATAGTAGTTTGTGGCTGCACATGGAAGTTTCTAGCATGAATAATCTCATGATCCCTTTGAGCCTGGGTGGCGGTCCAAAAGAAAACAGGTAATCACTGGAATACCCAGGTGCCTCAATCCACCTGGATGTGTGTTTAGGTTGCCACCTTAAATAAAACCATTAATTAACAATCTCACATCTGTCATGGATACACTCACCCAATCCACGTCTACTAGCATAGCATGGCATAAGAAGCAAACGTAGAAGTAACTCCCAAAGGTTTGATAATAAATAGGTAATAGGTTCTACCTCAACTACTTCCCAAACCCACAATTTAATTATATCCTAATCATGCAATGTGTGAGGATTGGTCTAATGCAATAAAAATGGGTAATTGGAAGTATGATCGAAGTGTTACTTGCCTTGCTGATGATCCGTGAAACCTAGCGATTCGAAGTAGCAAGCGGCGCACTCCGGGTACTCTATCGCAAACAAACAAGCATACAATAAGAACTCAACTAATGCATAAGTAAAACTCAAATAAAAGACCTAACTAGAAAGTTCAACTTAAGAATTCGGTTGGCAAAAAGAACCAAAACGAACGAAGCAACGAAAGACAAACGACAAAAGAAACAAGCTTCATTTACTATTCTGGATCTAGGGAAATTGTTACTGTGGCAAAAACTTGTTTGAGTTGGCGAAACGGAAAAAGGGTTTCAAGACGAAACTCCTGGCGCTTGAATCGCCTGATTCCGATGAACGAGTGAAAAGTTAAACTAGAATGAACCTCGGATCAGAGATCGCGATTAGGAAAACAGACGAACGGTTAACGAACGAACGTTCGTTAAAAGAAACTATACGAAAAACGCGTTCGTTAAAACAAACAGACGAGCGGGCGCTCGCTAAAAAAATAAACCGGAGAAAACCGATCTATTTAAAAAAAATGAAAACTAGGGTTTTCTAAAAAAACGGATCGGTTTTTCTCAGAAAACCGGGCGGCGGAGCGGCTACCTTGGCTCGTTCCGGCGGTTTGGCGGCTATGCGGGGCGGCGGCAGGCAGCGTGCAGCAGCTGGCGGCATGGATGCGGGGCGGCGGCGGCGACTCGGGGCTCCAGGGGGGGCCCGGGGTGGCTTTTTAAAGGAGGGGTTGGCTGACTTGGGGAGGGGGTCGGCGGCGCAAGGCGGCTCCGGCTCGGACTCCTCCTCGAGTCCGGCGGGGAAGGCAGCGGCGGCGGCTTGGGCCGGCCTGGCTCGGCTGGGCCCTTGGCCCAGTCGGGCGCGGGATTTTTTTAAAAAAACAATTTTGCTGCGCCTAAAAAAAATTCTAGAAAAATAAATAAAAATCTAAAAATGCAAAAACAAATTTTCTCCGTCTAAATAAAATATTTAGAACAGGATGAACATTTTTTGGCTCTAAATGCAATTTTGTAAAACATGCAATTTTTCCTAAATTCAAATAAAATAGCAAATAAAACCTTATTTGATTTTTTATTAAATCATCAATATTTCTTTATTTTTGGGAAAGTCATTTTATTCCCTCACTCATATTTTGATAATAGAAATAATTGAAGATAAAATAAAAAATCAAATGATCCTATTTTTTCAAAATTTGAGAAAAACTCAAATATGAAAATAACGAAATCCCCAACTCTCTCTGAGGGTCCGTGAGTTGCGTAGAATTTCTAGGATCCACCTAAAGCAATAAAATATGATATGCAATGATGATCTATTGTATAAAATTCCAAATTGAAAATTTGGGATGTTACACTTTTCAAATGTCTCAGACTTGTGTTTCATCAAGTAGATATACCCATATCTGCTCAAATCATCTATGAAGGTCAGAAAATAAAGATACCCGCCATGAGCCTCAACACTCATCGGACCGCATACGTTGGTATGTATTATTTCCATTAAGTCAGTGGCTTTCTCCATTGTTTCGGGGAACAGAGTCTTTAGTCATCTTGCCCATGAGACATGGTTCGCAAGCATCAAGTGATTCATAATCAAGTGATTCCAAAATCCCATCAGCATGGAGTTTCTTCATGCGCTTTACACCAATATGACCTAAATGGCAGTGCCACAAATAAGTTGCACTTTCATTATTAATCTTGCATCTTTTGGCTTCAATATTATGAATATGTGTATCACTACAATCGAGATTCAATAAACCATTCACCTTGGGTGTATGGCCCCAAAAGGTTTTTATTCATGTAAACAAAATAACAATTATTCTTTGACTTAAATGAATAACCGTATTGCAATAAACATGATCCAATCAAATTATGCTCAACGCAAACACAAAATAACATTTATTTTAGGTTCAACACTAATCCCGAAGGTAAAGGGAGTGTGCGATGGTGATCTTATCAACCTTGGAATCACTTCCAACACACATCGTCACCTTGCCCTCAACTAGTCTATGTTCATTTTATAACTCATGTTTCAAGTTACTAATCATACCAACTGAACCAGTATCAAATACCTAGGGGCTACTATGAATACTAGTAAAGTACACATGAATAACATGTATATCATATATACTTTTGTTCACTTTGCCATCCTTCTTATCCGCCAAGTATTTGGGGTAGTTCCACTCCTAGTGACCATTTCCTTTACAGTAGAAGCACTCAGTTTTAGGCTTGGGTCTAGCTTTGGGCTTCTTCATAGGAGTGACAACTTGCTTGCCATTCTTATGGAAGTTCCCTTTCTTTCCCTTGCCCTTTTACTTGAAACTAGTGGTCTTGTCAACCATCAACATTTGATGCTTTTCTTGATTTCTACCTTCGTTGATTTCAGCATCACGAAGAGCTCAAGAATCGTTTTCATCATCCCTTGCATATTACAGTTCATCACGAAGTTCCAATAACTTGGTGATAGTGACTAGAGAATTCTGTCAATCACTATCCTATATGAAAGATTAACTCCAACTTGATTCAAGCGATTTTAGTACTCAGACTTTCTGAGCACATGCTCACTGGTTGAGCTATTCTCCTCCATCTTGTAGGCAAAGTACTTGTCAGAGGTCTCATACCTCTTGACTCGGGCATGAGTCTGAAATACCAATTTCGTCTCTTGGAACATCTTATATGCTCCGTGGCGTTCAAAACCTTTTTGAAGTCCCGGTTCTAAGCCATAAAGCATGGGGCACTAAACCATCAAGTAGTGATCATACCGAGCTGGCCATACGTTCATAACGTCTGCATCTACTCCTGCAATAGGTCCGTCACCTAGAGGTGCATCGAGGACATAATTCTTCTGCGTAGCAATGAGGATAATCCTAAGATCACGGAGCTAGTCCGCATCATTGCTACTATCATCTTTCAACATAGTTTTCTCTAGGAACATATCATAAATAAAACGAGGAAGCTATATGCGAGCAATTGATCTACAACATAGATATGCGAATACTATCAGGCCTAAGTTCATGATAAATTAAAGTTCAATTAATCATATTACTTAAGAACTCCCACTTAGAAAGACATCCCCCTAATCATCTAAGTGATCACGTGATCCATATCAACTAAACCATGTCCGATCATCACGTGAGATGGAGCAGTTTTCAATGGTGAACATTACTATGTTGATCATATCTACTATATGATTCACGCTCGACCTTTCGGTCTCAGTGTTCCGAGGCCATATCTGCATATGTTAGGCTCGTCAAGTTTAACCTGAGTATTCTGCTTGTGCAAAACTGGCTTGCACCCATTGTATGTGAACGTAGAGCTTATCACACCTGATCATCACGTGGTGTCTCGGCACGACGAACTGTAGCAACGATGCATACTCAGGGAGAACACTTATACCTTGAAATTTAGTGAGAGATCATCTTATAATGCTACCGCCATACTAAGCAAAATAAGATGCATAAAGGATAAACATCACATGCAATCAATATAAGTGATATGATATGGCCATCATCATCTTGTGCTTTTGATCTCCATCTCCAAAGCACCGTCATGATCACCATCGTCACTGGCTTGACACCTTGATCTCCATCGTAGCATCGTTTTCGTCTTGCCAACTATTGCTTCTACGACTATCGCTACCGCTTAGTGATAAAGTAAAGCAATTACATCGCGATTGCATTTCATACAATAAAGCGGCAACCATATGGCTCCTGCCAGTTGCCAATAACTGTGTTACAAAACATGATCATCTCATACAATAATTTATATAATCACGTCTTGACCATATCACATCACAACATGCCCTGCAAAAACAAGTTAGACGTCCTCTACTTTGTTGTTGCAAGTTTTACGTGGCTGCTACAGGCTTAGCAAAAACCGTTCTTACCTACGCATCAAAAACCACAATGTGGTGTAGTGATTGCTTTTTGATCTTCAGAAAGAACCCTGTTCATTGAATCCAATTCAACTAAAGTTGGAGAAACTGACACCCGCCATCCTCCTGTGTGCAAAGCACGTCGGTAGAACCAGTCTCATGAACGCGGTCATGTAATGTCGGTCCGGGCCGCTTCATCCAACAATACCGCCGAATTAAGAAACAACTAGTGACGGCAAGCAATATGTATATACCCACGCCCACAACTCCTTTGTGTTCTACTCGTGCATATAACATCAACGCATAGACCTCGCTCGGATGCCACTGTCGGGGAACGCAGTATTTCAAAAAAATTCCTACGATCATGCAAGATCTATCTAGGAGATGCATAGAAACGAGAGGGGAGAGTGTCTACGTACCCTTGTAGACCGAAAGTGGAAGCATTTAGTAACGCGGTTGATGTAGTCGAACGTCTTCGTGATCCAACCGATCAAGTACTGAGCGCATGACACCTCCACGATCTGCACATGTTCAACTCAGTGACGTCCCTCGTACTCTTGATCCAGTTGAGGTCAAGGGTGAGTTCCATGAGCACGACGGCCTGGCGACGGTGATGATGAAGTTACTGGCGCAGGGCTTCGCCTAAGCACTACGACAATATGACCGAGGTGTGTAACTATGGAGGGGGGCACCGCACTCGGCTGAGACAAATCTTGGAGTTCCTTTAGGGTGCCACCTGCCCAACATATAAAGGAGGGAGGAGGAGGAAGCCGGCCTAGGAGTGGCGTGCCTATAGGGGGAGTCCAACTAGGATTCCCAATCCTAGTTGGAGTACCCTTCCTTTTCCAAGAGGGGAGAGAGGGAAGGAGTAGGAATGGGAGAAGGAAAGAGAGGGGGGTGCCGCCCCCTCCCTAGTCCAATTCAGACTTGCCATGGGGGGGAGGGGCGGCGCAGCCAATCCTTGAGGCCCTTCTCTTCTTTCTCGTATGGCCCATTAAGGCCCACTACTTACCGGCGAATTCCCATAACTCTCCGGTACTCCGAAAAATACCCGAATCACTCGGAACCTTTCCGATGTCCGAATATAGCCTTCCAATATATCGATCTTTACGTCTCGACCATTTCGAGACTCCTCGTAATGTCTGTAATCTCATCCGGGACTCCGAACAACCTTCGGTACATCAAATCACATAACTCATAATACAAATCGTCATCAAATGTTAAGCGTGCGGACCCTACGGGTTCGAGAACTATGTAGACATGACCGAGACACATATCCGATCAATAACCAATAGTGGAACCTGGATGCTCATATTGGCTCCTACATATTCTACGAAGATCTTTATCAGTAAAACCGCATAACAACATATGTTGTTCCCTTTGTCATCGGTATGTTACTTGCCCGACATTCGATCGTCGGTATCATCATACCTATTTCAATCTCGTTACCGGCAAGTCTCTTTACTCGTTCTGTAATGCAACATCCCGCAACTAACTCATTAGTCACATTGCTTGCAAGGCATATAGTGATGTGCATTACCGAGAGGGCCCAGAGATACCTCTCCGACAATCGGAGTCACAAAACCTAATCTCGATCTATGCCAACTCAACAAACACCATCAGAGAGACCTGTAGAGCATCTTTATAATCACCCAGTTACATTGTGACGTTTGATAGCACACAAGGTGTTCCTCCGGTATTCGGGAGTTGCATAATCTCATAGTCAAACGAACATGTATAAGTCATGATGAAAGTAATAGCAATAAAACTAAATGATCATTTATGCTAAGCTAAAGAATGGTTCTTGTCCATCACATAATTCTCTAATAATGTGATCCCGTTCATCAAATGACAACACATGTCTATGGTCAGGAAACTTAACCATCTTTGATTAACGAGCTAGTCTAGTAGAGGCTTATTAGGGACACTGTGTTTTGTCTATGTATCCACACAAGTATCAAGTTTCCGGTTAATACAATACTGGCATGAATAATAAACATTTATCATGATATAAGGAAATATAAAATAACAACTTTATTATTGCCTCTAGGGCATATTTCCTTCACCTCCTGCGAGAATCTGAGGAGATAATCGAGCGATGGTAGAAAAATATCCAAGGAACCACATTCCAAGAAGTGTTTCTATGAGGTAAGCTAGAGAAGGAACATGGAGATAAAGGAGGGAAGAGCCCCCTTCCAACAACTCCTACCGATCATGTTGAATTTCTAGACACCATTAATGCCCAACTCGATGATCATTTATCATATCTATGTTCTATTAGTATTTTCATGGAACCTATTGAAATGATGCTTGAATATTCTCCATCGGAGGATATAGTGAGGGTTGATGTTTCAAAGTTTATTGTTAGAGATGAATTGCAATGTTCCCGATGTGCCTCTGATGACTCCTTTTGATGAAACACCAATTGGCGTTCATCTTAGGGATGAGATAGCACAAATGGAGTCGATAATCTAGTTCACATCGTCATGTGCTTTCACACCAATAATTCACATCTTTATGTGATTAGTTCACATCTTCATGTGACTAATACCCAAAGGGTTTACTAGAGTCAATAATCTAGCTCACTTCGCTATGTGATTAACACCCAAAGAGTGATCATGTTTTGCTTGTGAGAGAAGTTTAGTCTACGAGTCTGCAACATTCAAATCCGTATGTATTTTGCAAATTTCTATGTCTACAATACTCTGCACGGAGCTACTCTAGCTAATTGCTCCCACTTTCAATATGTATCTAGATCGAGACTTAGAGTCATCTAGATCGGTGTCAAAAGCTTGCATCGACGCAACTCTTTAAGACGAACTCTTTTATCACCTCCATAACTGAGAAATATTTCCTTAGTCCTCTAAGGATAATTTTGGCCGCTGTCCAGTGATCACTATTGTACTCCTTTGCCAAAATCATGCCAAGGTATACAATAGGACTGGTACACAGCATATCATACTTTATAGAACCTATGGTTGAGGCATAGGGAATGACTTTTCATTCTCTTTCTATTTTCTGCCATGGTCGGGTTTTGAGTCTTTACTCAACTTCACACCTTACAACACAGGCAAGAACTCCTTCTTTGACTGTTCCTTTCGATAAGTAAGAGTGTCAAACCCAACGAGGAGCAGAAGGAAATGACAAGTGATTTTCAGGAAGGTATTATGTGCAAGCACTGAAATTATCGGTAAGAGATAGTTTTGTGGTAAGGTAATTTGTAAAGGGTAACAAGTAACAAAACTAAATAAGGTGCAGCAAGATGACCCAATCCTTTTGATAGCAAAGGACAATCCTGGATAAACTCTTATATAAAGGAAAGCGCTCCCAAGGACACATGGGAATTATCATCAAGCTAGTATTCATCATGTTCATATGATTCGCATTCGGTACTTTGATAATTTGATATGTGGGTGGACCGGTGCTTGGGTACTGCCCTTCCTTTGATAAGCATCCCATTTATAATTAACCCCTCTTGCAAGCATCCGCAACTACAAAAGAAGTATTAAGGTAAACCTAACCATAGCCTAAAACATATGGATCCAAGTTAGTCCCTTACGAAGCAATGCATAAACTAGGGTTTAAGCTTCTGTCACTCTAGCAACCCATCATCTACTTATTACTTCCCAATGCCTTACACTAGGCCCAAACAATGGTGAAGTGTCATGTAGTCAATGTTCACATGATACCACTAGAGGAAAGACAACATACATCTCATCAAAATATCGAACGAATACCAAATTCACATGACTACTTATAGCAAGACTTCTCACATGTCCTTAGGAACAAACATAACTACTCACAAATCATATTCATGTTCATAATTAGAGGGTTATTAATATGCATAAAGGATCTGAACATATGATCTTCCACCAAATAAACCAACTAGCATCAACTACAAGGAGTAATCAACACTACTAGCAACCCATAGGTACCAATTTAAGGTTTTGGGACAAAGATTGGATACAAGAGATGAACTAGGGTTTGAGAGGAGATAGTGCTGGTGAAGATGTTGATGGAGATTGACCCCGTCCCGCTGAGAGGATCGATGGTGAAGATTTCCCCCTCCCGGAGGGATGTTTCCCTGGCAGAACAGCTTTGTCGGAGCCCTAGATTGGTTCCGCCAAGGTTCCGCCTCGTGGCGGCAGAGTTTCGTCCCGAGAGCTTGCTTATGATTTTTTTTCTCGGAGGAAAGACTTCATATGGGAGAAAATGAGCACCGGAGGCCTGCCAAGGGGCCCACGAGACAGGGGGCGCGCCCAGGGGGGTACGGCGCACCCCCACCCTCATGGCCAGGGTGTGGGCCCCCTCTGGTTAATTCTTTCGCCAGTATTTTATATATATTCCAAAACATGCTCCCGTGAAGTTTCAGGACTTTTGGAGTTGTGCAAAATAGGTCTCTAATATTTGCTCCTTTTCCAGCCGAGAGTTCCAGCTGCCCGCATTCTGCCTCTTCATGCAAACCTTGTAAAATAAAAGAGAAAAGGCATAAGTATTGTGACATAGTGTGTAGTAACAGCCCATAATGCAATAAATATCGATATAAAAGCATGATGCAAAATGGACGTATCAACTCCCCCAAGCTTAGACCTCGCTTGTCCTCAAGCGGAAGCCGATAACGAGAAATATGTCCACATGTTTAGAGATAGAGGTGTCGATAAAATAGAATACGAACATGAGGGCATCATTATTATTCTTATAACAACAACATATATATATTGTCATATGATTTCTTATGCTAAAGTAATGATGTATTCACAATGTAAAATATGAGTCAGAAATTTCATTGAAAACCAACAAACTATAATCTTGGTCATTGAAGCAATTGCAATTTATCGTAACATCGGAAAGAGTCAATATAAGAGCTTTTAAGCAAGTCCACATACTCAACTATCATTTAGTCATTCACAATTGCTAACACTCACGCAATACTTGTGGGTATAGAGTTTTAATCGGACACAGAGAAAGATAGGGGCTTATAGTTTTGCCTCCCAACCTTTTACCTCGAAGATAATGTCAACAATAATAGTTCGTGAAAACTCACATCCAATTAGCTATATATATCAGGATCTTTCCAACACATTGTGCTTGCCAAAGGATAAATTGTAAAAAGGAAAGGTGAAGATCACCATGACTCTTGTATGAAGTATAAGACAAGAATAAAAGATAGGCCCTTCGCAGAGGGAAGCAGAGGTTGTCATGTGCTTCTATGGTTGGATGCACGAAATCTTAATGCAAAAGAAAGTCAATGTATATTGCCACTTGTGATATGGACCTTTATTATGCAGTCCATCCCTTTTATTTCTTCCACATCACAAGATCGTATAAAGCTTATTTTCTCCACACTAACAAATCATACATATTTAGAGAGCAATTTTTATTGCATGCAACAATGACAACTTACTTGAAGGATCTTACTCAATCCATAGGTAGGTATGGTGGACTCTCATGGAAAAACTGGGTTTAAGGATGTTTGGAAGCACAAGTAGTATCTCTACTTGGTGCAAAGAATTTGGCTAGCATGAGAGGGAAAGGCAAGCTCAATGAGGGAGGCCTGGATTAGGGGGTATCCGGACAGCCGGACTATATCCTTTGGCCGGACTATTGGACTATGAAGATACAAGATTGAAGACTTCGTCCCGTGTCCGGATGGGACTCTCCTTGGCGTGGAAGGCAAGCTTGGAAGTACAGATATGTAGATCTCCTTCCTTGTAACCGACTCTGTGTAACCCTAGCCCCCTCCGATGTCAATATAAACTGAAGGGTTTAGTCTGTAGGACCAAAAACAACAATCATACCATAGGTTAGCTTCTAGGGTTTAGCCTCTTCGATCTCGTGGTAGATCAACTCTTGTACTACTCATATTATCAAGAACAATCAAGCAGGACGTAGGGTATTACCTATTGGGGAACGTAGCAGAAATTCAAAATTTTCTACGCATCACCAAGATCAATCTATGGATTAAGCTAGCAACGAGGGGAAGGATAGTGCATCTACATACCCTTGTAGATCGCTAAGCGGAAGCGTTCAAGTGAACAGGGTTGATGGAGTCGTACTCGTCGTGATCCAAATCACCGATGATCCTAGTGCCGAACGGACGACACCTCCACGTTCAACACACGTACAGCCCGGTGACGTCTCCTATGCCTTGATCTAGCAAGGGGAGAAGGAGAGGTTGGGGAAGACTCCATCCAGCAGCAGCACGACGGCGTGGTGGTGGTGGAGGAGCGCGGGACTCCAGCAGGGCTTCGCCAAGCACTACGAGAGACGAGGAGGGAGAGGGGTAGGGCTGCGCCAACATGGAGATTGAATCGCGTGTTGGGCTGCCCCTTTGCCTCCACTATATATAGGGGGAGAGGGAGGGCTGCGCCCCCACCTAGGGTTCCCACCCCAAGGGGTGCGGCAGCCCTAGATCCCATCTAGGGTGTCGGCCACAAGGGGGAGAGGGGGAGGCGCACCTAGGGTGGGCCTTAGGGCCCATCCGCCCTAGGGTTTGCCCCCTTCCCCTATTGGAGGCGCCTTGGGCCTTGGTGGGAGGCGCCCCAGCCCACCTAGGGGCTGGTCCCTTCCCACTATTGGCACATGTAGGCCTCCGGGGCTGGTGGCCCCACCTGGTGGATCCCCGGACCCCTCCGGTGATCCCGGTACACTACCGGTGATGCCCGGAACACTTCCGGTGGCCAAAACCATACTTCCTATATATTAATCTTTACCTCCGGACCATTCCGGAACTCCTCGTGACATCCGGGATCTCATTCGGGACTCCGAACAACATTCAGTAACCATGTACATACTTTCCCTATAACCCTAGCGTCATCGAACCTTAAGTGTGTAGACCCTACGGGTTCGGGAGTCATGCAGACATGGCCGAGACAACTCTCCGGTCAATAACCAACAGCGTGATCTGGATTACCATGTTGGCTCCCACATGCTCCACGATGATCTCATCGGATGAACCACGATGTCAAGGATTTAATCAATCCCGTATACAATTCCCTTTGTCTAGCGGTACGATACTTGCCCGAGATTCGATCGTCGGTATCCCGATACCTTGTTCAATCTCGTTACCGGCAAGTCTCTTTACTCGTTCCGTAAGACATCATCCCGTGATCAACTCCTTGATCACATTGTGCACATTATGATGATGTCCTACCGAGTGGGCCCAGAGATACCTCTCCGTTTACACGGAGTGACAAATCCTAGTCTCGATTCGTGCCAACCCAACATACACTTTCGGAGATACCTGTAGTGTACCTTTATAGCCACCCAGTTACGTTGTGACGTTTGGAACACCCAAAGCACTCCTACGGTATCCGGGAGTTGCACAATCTCATGGTCTAAGGAAATGATACTTGACATTAGAAAAGCTTTAGCAAATGAACTACACAATCTTTGTGCTAGGCTTAGGATTGGGTCTTGTCCATCACATCATTCTCCTAATGATGTGATCCCGTTATCAACGACATCCAATGTCCATGGTCAGGAAACCGTAACCATCTATTGATCAACGAGCTAGTCAACTAGAGGCTTACTAGGGACATGGTGTTGTCTATGTATCCACACATGTATCTGGGTTTCCTATCAATACAATTCTAGCATGGATAATAAACGATTATCATGAACAATGAAATATATATATACAATAATAACTAATTTATTATTGCCTCTAGGGCATATTTCCAACAGTCTCCCACTTGCACTAGAGTCAATAATCTAGTTCACATCGCCATGTGATTAACACTCACAGGTCACATCGCCATGTGACCAACATCCAAGAGTCTACTAGACTCAATGATCTAGTTCACATAACTATGTGATAAACACTCAAAGAGTTCTGGGTTTGATCATGTTATGCTTGTGAGAGAGGTTGTAGTCAACGGGTCTTGCCATATTCAGATCCCTATGTATTTCGCAAAACTTTATATCGTAGATGCTGCTACCACGTTCCACTTGGAGTTATTCCAAATTATTGCTCCATTATACGTATCCGGTATCTCTACTCAGAGCTATCCGGATAGGTGTTAAGCTTGCATCGACGTAACTCTTTACGTCGAACTCTTTATCACCTCCATAACCGAGAAACATTTCCTTATTCCTCTAAGGACAATTTTGACCGCTATCCGGTGATCTACTCCTAGATCACCTTTGTACCCTCTTGCCAGACATGTGGCAAGGCACACATCAGGTGCGGTACTTCAGCATGGCATACCGTATAGAGCCTATGACAAAAGCATAGGGGACGGCCTTCGTCCTTCCTCTTTCTTCTGCCGTGGTCAAGCTTTGAGTCTTACTCAACTTCACACCTTACAACTCAGGCAAGAACCCCTTCTTTGACTAATCTATTTTGAACTCCTTCGAAAACATGTTAAGGTGTGCGTTCTTTGAAAGTATCATCAGGCGTCTTGATCTATCTCTATAGATCTTGATGCCCAATTTGTAAGCAGCTTTATCCAGGTCTTCCTTTGAAAAACACTCTTCAAACAGCCATTTATGCTTTCCAGAAATTCTACATTATTTCGGATCTACAATATGTCATCCACATATACTTATCAGAAATGTTGTAGTGCTCCCACTCACTTTCTTGTAAATACAAGTTTCTAGCAAACATTGTATAAACCTAAAAGCTTTGATCACTCCATCAAAACATATATTCCGATTCCGAGATGCATGCTCTAGTCCATAGAAGGATTGCTGGAGCTAGCATACCTTTTAGCATTCTTAGGATCGTCAAAACCTTTTATTGTATCACATACAACTTTTCTTACGAAAATTGGTAAGAAAACTTGTTTTGACATCCATCTGTAAGATTTCATATTCGAAAAATACAGCTAATGCTAACATGATTCCGACGGACTTAAGCATCGCTACGGGTGAGAAATTCTCATCGTAGTAAACTCCTTGAACTTGTGAAAAGATTCTTTCCCACAAGTCGAGCTTCATAGACGGTAACATTACCGCCCACGTCCATCTTCTTCTTAAAGACCCATTTATCTCAATGGCATGCCGATCATTGGGCAAGTCCACCAAAGTCCATACTTTGTTCTGATATATGGATCCTATCTCGGATTTCATGGCTTCTAACCATTTGTCGGAATATCGGCCCACCATCGCTTCTCCATAGATCGTAGGTTCATTGTTGTCTAACAACATGATATCTAAGACAGGATTACCGTACCACTTAGGAGTAGTACATGTCCTTGTCGACCTACGAGGTTTGATAGCAACTTGATCCAAAGCTTCATGATCACTATCATTAACTTCCTATTCAACAGACGTAGGCGCCACAGAAAACATCTTTCTGTGTTGCGTCACTCTCTGGTTGAAGTAAAGGTTCGAAAACCTCATCAAGTTCTATCTTCCTCCCACTCAATTCTTTCGAGAGAAACTCCTTCTCGAGAAAGGACCCGTTCTTAGCGACAAACAATTTGCCCTCGGATCTGAGATAGAAGGTACACCCAACTGTCACCCTTGGGTATTCTATGAAGATGTGTTTGTCCGCTTTGGGTCCGAGCTTCTCCGGCTGAAGCCCTAAGCATCGCATCCCCAAACATTAAGAAACAACAACTTTGGTTTCTTGCCAAACCAATGTTCATATGATGTCGTCTCAACAGACATAGATGGTGTCCTATCTAAAGTGAATGCAGCTGTCTCTAACGCATAACCTCAAAATGAAAATGGTAGATCGGTAAGAGACATCATAGATCACACCATATCTCATAAGGTTCGATTACGACGTCCGGACACACCATTACCCTGTGGTGTTCCAGGTGGCTTCAACTGTGAAACAATTCCACAATGTCTTAAGTGATTGCCAAACTCATAACTCAGAAAATCCCCTTTTGATCAGATCTTAGGAACATGATCTTTTGTTATGATGATTCTTAACTTCACTCTGAAATCGCTTGAACTTTTCAAATGTTTCAGACTTGTGCTTCATTAAGTAGATATACCTATATCTACCCAAATCGTCAGTGAAGATGAGAAAATAGTGATATCCACCACACACTTCAATTCTCATTGGATCACACGCATCATCAAGCATGATTTCCAACAAGTCACGTGCCCGTTTCATTGTACCTGAAAACGGGGTCTTAGTCATCCTGCCCATGAGGCATGGCTCACATGTGTCGAGCGATTCAAAATCAAGTGACTCCAAACATCCATCGATATGGAGTTTCTTCATGCATCTTACACCAATATGACCTAAGCGGCAGTGCCACAAGAAAGTGGTACTATCATTATTAACTCTACATCTTTTGGCGTGAACATGTGTAATACCACGACCGAGATTCAATGAACCATTCACATAGGGTGCATGACCATGAAAGGTGTTATTCTGTAAACAGAATAACCATTATTCTCTAATTTAAATGAATAACCATATTGCAATGAACATGATCTAATCATATTCATGCTCAACGTAGACACCTGATAACATTTATCTAGGTTCAATACTAATCCCGAAGGCAGATGGAGCGTGCGATGGTGATCTCATCAACTTTGGAAACACTTCCAACACACATCGTCACCTCGCCCTTAGCCAGTTTCCGTTTAGTCCGTAGCTTTTGCTTCAAGTCACCAATAATAGTAACTGAACCGGTATCCAATACCCAGGTGCTACCAGGAGTACTAGTGAGGTACACATTAATGACACGTATATATACTTTGAAGTTGCCAGCCTTCTTATCTACCATGCATTTGGGGTAATTCCGCTACCAGTGACCGTTCCCCTTACAATAGAAGCACTTAGTCTCGGGTTTGGGTTCAACCTTGGTTTCCTTCACTGGAGCGGCAACTGGTTTGCCATCCATGAAGTTTCCCTTCTAGCCCTTGCCCTTCTTCAAACCAGTGATCTTGTTAAACCATCAACACTTGATGCTCCTTCTTGATTTCTACCTTTTGCGGTCTTAAGCACCGCAAACAGCTCCGGGATCAACTCCATCCCTTGCATGTCATAGTTCATCACGAAAATCTAGTAGCTTAGTGATAGTGGCTAGAGAACTCTATCAATCACTATCTCATCTGGAAGTTTAACTCCCACTTGATTTAAGTGATTGTAGCACCCAGACATTCTGAGCACATGCTCACTAGCTGAGCTATTCTCCTCCATCTTGTTGGCAAAAGAACATGTCAGAGGTCTCATACCTCTCAACACGGGCATGAGCCTGAAATCCCAATTTCAGCTCTTGGAACATCTCATATGTTCTATGGCGTTCAAAACGTCATTGGAATCCCGATTCTAAGCCGTAAAGTATGGTGCACTAAACTATCAAGTAGTCATCAGGACGTGTCTGTCAGGTGTTCACAACATCCACAGACGACATTGTAGGGGTTTGCACATCGAGCGGTGCATCAAAGACGTAAGCCTTCTGTGTAGCAGTGTGGACACTCCTCGGACTACGGACCTAGTCCGCATCATTGCTTACAATATCTTTCAACCTAATCTTTCTCTAGGAACGTATTGAAATAGGGAGCTACAACGTGAGCTATTTATCTACAACATATTTGCAAAGACAATTTAGACTATGTTCATGATAATTGAGTTCATCTAATCAAATTATTTAATGAACTCCCACTCAGATAGACATCCCTCTAGTCATCTAAGTGAAACATGATCCGAGTCAACTAGGCCGTGTCCGATCATCACGTGAGACGGACTAGTCAACATCGGTGAACATCTTCATGTTGATCGTATCTTCTATACGACTCATGCTCGACCTTTCGGTCTTCCATGTTCCGAGGCCATGTCTGTACATGCTAGGCTCGTCAAGTCAACCTAAGTGTATTGCGTGTGTAAATCTGGCTTACACCCGTTGTATTCGAACGTTAGAATCTATCACACCCGATCATCACGTGGTGCTTCGAAACAACGAACCTTCGCAACGGTGCACAGTTAGGGGGAACACTTTCTTGAAATTATTACGAGGGATCATCTTATTTAAGCTACCGTCGTTCTAAGCAAATAAGATGTAAAACATGATAAACATCACATGCAATCAAATAGTGACATGATATGGCCAATATCATTTTGCTCCTTTTGATCTCCATCTTCGGGGCTCCATGATCATCGTTGTCACCGGCATGACACCATAATCTCCATCATCGTGTCTTCTTGAAGTTGTCTCGTCATCTATTACTTCTACTACTATGGCTAACGCTTTAGCAATAAAGTAAAGTAATTACATGACGTTTATGTTGACACGCAGGTCATAAATAAATTAAGACAACTCCTATGGCTCCTGCCGGTTGTCATACTCATCGACATGCTAGTCGTGATTCCTATTACAAGAACATGATCATCTCATACATCACATATATCATTCATCACATCCTTTGGCCATATCACATCACAAAACACTTGCTGCAAAAACAAGTTAGACGTCCTCTAATTGTTGTTGCAAGTTTTTACGTGGCTGCTATAGGTTTCTAGCAAGAACGTTTCTTACATATGCGTAAACCACAACGTGAATTGCCAATTTCTATTTACCCTTCATAAGGACCCTGTTCATCGAATCCGATCCGACTAAAGTGGGAGAGACAGACACCCGCCAGCCACCTTATGCAACTAGTGCATGTTAGTCGGTGGAACCGGTCTCACGTAAGCGTATGTGTAAGGTTGGTCCGGGCCGCTTCATCCCACAATGCCACCGAATCAAGATAAGACTAGTGACGGCAAGATAACTGACAATATCGACGCCCACAACTACTTTGTGTACTACTCGTGCATAGTAACTACGCATAGACCTAGCTCATGATGCCACTGTTCGGGAACGTAGCAGAAATTCAAAATTTTCTACGCATCACCAAGATCAATCTATGGAGTAATCTAGCAATGAGGGGAAGGAGAGTGCATCTGCATACCCTTGTAGATCGCTAAGCGGAAGCATTCAAGTGAACGGGGTTGATGGAGTCGTACTCGTCGTGATCCAAATCACCGATGATCCTAGTGCCGAACGGACGGCACCTCCGCGTTCAACACACGTACAGCCCGGTGACGGCTCCTACGCCTTGATCCAGCAAGGGGAGAAGGAGAGGTTGGGGAAGACTCCATCCAGCAATAGCACGACGGCGTGGTGGTGGTGGAGGAGCGTGGGACTCCAGCAGGGCTTCGCCAAGCACTACGAGAGACGAGGAGGGAGAGGGGTAGGGCTGTGCCAACATGGAGATTGAATCGCGTGTTGGGCTGCCTCTTTGCCTCCACTATAAATAGGGGGAGAGGGAGGGCTGCGCCCCCACCTAGGGTTCCCACCCCAAGGGGTGCGGCAGCCCTAGATCCCATCTGGGGTGGCGGCCACAACGGGGAGAAGGGGAGGCGCACCTAGGGTGGGCCTTAGGGCCCATCTTCCCTAGGGTTTTCCCCCTTCCCCTCTTGGAGGCGCCTTGGGCCTTGGTGGGAGGCGCCCTAGCCCACCTAGGGGCTGGTCCCTTCCCACTATTGGCCCATGTAGGCCTCCAGGGCTGGTGGCCCCACCTGGTGGACCCTCGGACCCCTCCGGTGATCCCGGTACACTACCGGTGATGCCCGGAACACTTTCGGTGGCCAAAACCATACTTCCTATATATTACTCTTTACCTCCGGACCATTCCGGAACTCCTCGTGACGTCCGGGATCTCATCTGGGACTCCGAACAACATTCGGTAACCGCGTACATACTTTCCCTATAACCCTAGCGTCATCGAACCTTAAGTGTGTAGACCCTACAGGTTCGGGAGTCATGCAGACATGGCCGAGACAACTCTCCGGTCAATAACCAATAGCGGGATCTGGATACCCATGTTGGCTCCCACATGCTCCACGATGATCTCATCGGATGAACCATGATGTCAAGGATTTAATCAATCCCGTATACAATTCCCTTTGTCTAGTGGTACGATACTTGCCCGAGATTCGATCGTCGGTATCCCGATACCTTGTTCAATCTCGTTACCGGCAAGTCTCTTTACTCCTTCTGTAACACATCATCCCGTGATCAACTCCTTGATCACATTGTGCACATTATGATGATGTCCTACCGAGTGGGCCCAGAGATACCTCTCCGTTTACACGGAGTGACAAATCCCAGTCTCGATTCGTGCCAACCCAACAGACACTTTCGGAGATACATGTAGTGTACCTGTATAGCCACCCAGTTACGTTGTGATGTTTGGCACACCCAAAGCACTCCTACGGTATCCGGGAGTTGCACAATCTCATGGTCTAAGGAAATGATACTTGACATTAGAAAAGCTTTAGCAAACGAACTACATGATCTTTGTGCTAGGCTTAGGATTGGGTCTTGTCCATCACATCATTCTCCTAATGATGTGATCCCGTTATCAACGACATCCAATATCCATGGCCAGGAAACCATAACCATCTATTGATCAACGAGCTAGTCAACTAGAGGCTTGCTAGGGACATGGTGTTGTCTATGTATCCACACATGTATCTGAGTTTCCTATCAATACAATTCTAGCATGGATAATAAACGATTATCATGAACAATGAAATATATATACAGTAATAACTAATTTATTATTGCCTCTAGGGCATATTTCCAACATTACCTCCAGCAAGAGGGCCCGAACTTGGGTAAACATCGTGTCCCCCGCCTCTTGTTACCATCCGCCTAGCGCACAGTTCGGGACCCCCTACCCGAGATTCGCCTATTTTGACATCGACATTGGTGCTTTCATTGAGAGTTCCTCTGTGTCGTCATCGTTAGGCTGGATGGCTCCTTCAATCATCGACAGCGATGCAGTCCGGGGTGAGACTTTTCTCCTCGGACAGATCTTTGTATCCGGTGGCTCCGCACTATGGGCCAACTTGCTTGGCCATCTGGAGCAGATCGAGAGTTACGCCCCTAGCCACCAGGTCAGGTTTGGAAGCTTAAACTACACGGCCGACATCCGCGGAGACTTGATCTTCGACGGATTCGAGCCGCTACCGAGTGCGCCGCACGGTCATGATGAGCATGATTTCGCTCTACCATTGGACAGTGTTCAGGAGACCACACCAGCAACCGCTGCGACCCTCAATTCGGAGCCAATTGTGCCATCCCTGGATGGGTGGATAGACCCCGCCACGGAGGCCGCATTCTTAGCGGCGATTGAGCCGAGTATCGACCCTACCCTTCATGGGAGCCGTGACGCCGAACTGCCGGATTCTTCCCCGGCCACAGACTCCGAACCGCCTGCGCCCGTGCCTATCGAATCCAACTGGGCGCCGATCATGGAGTTCACCTCTGCGGATATCCTTCAGCACTCGCCCTTTGGCGACATACTGAACTCATTAAGGTCTCTCTCCTTGTCAGGAGAATCCTGGCCAAACTATGGCCGGCCAGATCGGGATGCGGACGACGAAGAAATTCGCCGCCCACCCACCACCCACTTAGTAGCCACTGTCGACGATTTGACCGACATGCTCGCCTTCGACTCTGAAGACATTGACGGTATGGACGACGATGCAGGAGACGAACAGGAGCCACTGCCCACAGGGCACTGGATGCCCACTTCATCATATGATGTATACATGGTGGACACACCCAAAGAAAACGACGACGAGGAACGGAAGGACGCAGCGAAGGATCGTTCCCTCGAGAAGCAGTCAAAGCGGCAGCGTAAGCGCCGCTCCAAATCCCGCCTCGGCAGAAACAGCAATCATATAGACCCAGCGATAGAGCAGGGTGAGCCAGCGGATGGCAAACACAGCATTGAACCACCGTCCGACCACGGCAGCATGGAGAATCAAACCGAACAACCCGACTCCGGCGAAGGTAACAGTCCGGATGACATCACGTCGGATAGGCACCCGGAGCAACAGAATACCAATCAAAGGCTTGTTGCTACTGTGAGGAGTTTGAAAAAGCAGAAGCAAAGGCTCAGGGCTGCACAAGACACACTTAGAATTAAATGGAGTGAAGTACTCAACACTGCAGCAATGTATGGCGGTAGTCGCCACACAAGGAGCTACCCGAAGTGAAAGCTGCTACCTGAATTCGATGAGGAGGCCTTAGATCCCCCGCAATCAAAAAACAACACAGCCATCCGGTCGAATAGACGACCTCGTGGCCAACATAGAGCAGCAAACGACGCCGCACACAAGCCAGTACGCGATCCACGTGAGGGATCGCATCAAAAGGACGACGCAACCAGATCCATCTACAGGCCAAGCAAGCGCGCTCTAGCACGCAATGCAACACAACAAAAATCCGAACACCACGGTACACCCAAATACACGGGTGCCGCACACCCCCTATGTTTCACCGATGAGGTGCTGGACCATGAATATCCAGAGGGATTCAAACCCGTAAACATAGAGGCGTACGACAGAACGACAGACCCTGGGGTCTGGATTGAGGACTACATCCTCCATATCCACATGGCTCGAGGAGACGATCTCCACGCCATCAAGTACTTACCCCTCAAGCTCAAAGGGCCAACTAGACACTGTCTTAAAAGCCTCCCCGACAACTCCATTGGAAGCTAGCAAGAGCTCGAAGACGCTTTTCGGGCAAATTTTCAAGGGACCTATGTCTGACCACCGGATGCAGACGATTTAAGTCATATAACTCAACAGCCCGGAGAGTCAGCTCGAAAGCTTTGGAACAGGTTTCTCACTAAAAAGAACCAAATAGTCGACTGTCCGGATGCCGAAGCCTTAGCAGCTTTCAAGCACAGCGTTTGAGACGAATGGCTTGCCAGACACCTCGGCCAAGAAAAGTCGAGAACAATGTCAGCATTAACAAGCCTCATGACCCGCTTTTGCGCAGGCAAGGACAGCTGGTTAGCCCGATGCAGCACCAGTGACCCAAGTATATCCGAAGTCAGGGACAGAAACGGGAAGCCACGATGCGGCAAAAACAATCGCCGGAATAAAGAAGACAGCCCGAAGAGCACGGCGGTAAACGCCGGATTCAGAAGCTCTCGGCCAGGTCAGCAAAAGCTGCCCTCCAAAGGCAATAGAGACGAACTGTCCAGCCTGAACAAGATTCTGGACAAACTATGTCAGATCCACAGCAACCCCGATAAACCTGCAAATCATACCCATAGAGAATGTTGGGTCTTCAAGAAGTCCGGCAAACTCAACGCCGAACACAAGGGGCAGGATACACCAAGTGAAGACGAGGACGAGCCTCGCAAGCAAAGCACTGGAGAACAGAAGAAATTCCCACCAGAAGTCAAAACTGTAAACGTGTTACACGTGATGAAGGGGAGAAACAAAGCTGCACTCCTAGAGACACATGCCCCAGGGCCTATCACCGCGGAGTTCTGCCACTGGTCGTCCAAACCGATCACCTTTGACCATCGGGATTACTCGGCAAGTATCCGGCATGCAGGATGGGCTGCCTTGGTGTTAGACCCGATAATTGACGGCCGCAGTAGTTTAAACCTGATATATCAGGACACAGTGCGCAAAATGGGGATAGACCCAACAAAAATCAGCCATAGCAATACTACCTTTAAAGGAGTAACGCCAGGCCCAAAAGCCCATTGTACGGGCTCCCTGCTACTAGAGGTTATATTCGGCTTTCCCGATAACTTCCGCAGTGAAAAGTTAACCTTCCACATCGCTCTGTTCCAAAGTGGCTATCAAGCACTACTCGGACGTGAAGCTTTTGCTCTCTTTAACGCAATACCACATTACGCTTCTCTCATGCTTAAGATGTCCGGTCCACGTGGCATCATTACAGTAAATGGTAATATAGAGCGCTCCTTGCGCGCGGAAGACCGTGCGGCTGCCTTGGCAGCCACACACTAGACGGCCTCACCAACTAGAGCATCTGGCAGGTCGTTAAGACCACGAACACGGTTAGACGAGTCCGGTGTAGCTATATATAATTGATACAGGTTTGATGGCTATACCCCTACAACAATACAAGGGGCTCAACGCGTGTGAACAAGTGACAATTAGGCTCAACTTTACTCATCTGTAACTATACATGGTTTATTTAGTATAACCTACCTTTTGCATGACAAATTTTCAACTAAGTTCCTCTCTTTTTCAGATGACCATCGTGCTACACCCGTCTAGGATACGGAACAATAGAGACACGGGCACAGACGTGCAGCAGGGACCCGTTCCAAGGATTCTTTTTAGATTAAGACCCTGCGTAAACATTTTTTACTGTCTCTTGTTGATACACATCCCCCAGATTCTCAGTACAACTAAGAAAGATGCTGACGTATTGGCATGTGGCCACGTCAGAATATTGCACGTACCTGGACACCAGGGGCTTATTAAAAAGGGCACCGTTTAGCCCGGTTTACATCATAAAGACCGAATACCTTAGGGAGTGTTCGGCGTCGCGAGTTTGGCCTTATATGCATCAGCTCCGAATCATGTCTTTGGTCAAATGTTGGGTTTGCCCAGCTCTTGTGTATTGCTGCCTTACGTTTCGCTCTATCGGCTAGGGCGGCACCAGGAGAACTACTGCGATTGTGCCCTGGTTCATCTGGATGAGCACCTCAGTAGAGAAAGCCAAAAACTGACTATCATGATATAGCGTGAGACTGGTCAACCACTCGATGACCTAGCGGAATCTTCGGGCATCCTCCGCCTTAACGAAGGGCAGTTTCCCGGCCAGGCATGTACGCGCCCCGAATTCGGATGAGCGCGGAGCCACCAGGGGCTATATAGTAGCCCCACTGTCAAACTCATCTGGCTAAGTGAAAGTGTTAAAGCATTATAGTCCGATTGCCTAGTTCGCTACGCTATCACCTCCTTAATGGACCAAGACGTTGGATCAAGTGTGAACATGCATCTTCTGCGAGCACCCCCGCATTATATGCGTGGGGGCTGAAGCCGACGACTGCCATCTTTCAGGTTATATACCTATATACATAAACGGCCACACAGGAGGCGTCATAGTACTTTCGGGCAGAAGTATAAAAACAGCCTTGATAAACTCAATAAAACATTGTTTTCAATGGGAATACATGTCATTAGAACATAATATTCTTCGAGCACTGCGCTTCTATCGAACAAGCGCCCTTAAGAACTTCTCGAAAGTAGTGCTCAGCAGGTACTCGGCTCTCGTCCGAATCTTGCGCTGCAATGGCAGTGGCCTCCATCTCCGCCCAGTATGTCTTCACATGGGCAAGGGCCATCCGCGCACCCTCTACGCATGCCGACCTCTTCATCGCGTTGATGTGCGGCACCGCACCAAGGAGCTGCTGCACCAAACTAAAATAACTGTTCGGCTTTGGCCTTTCCGGCCACAGATGATCCGCAACAGACCTCATGGCGAGTCCGAACATTCTATTCAGCTCGGCCCATTCGGCCAACCGATCAGTCAATGGAAGCGGATGCTCTGGAACGTTAAATTGTGACCAGAACAGCTTTTCCACTTCGCGATCTGTTTGATCTTGGAAGTATTAGGCCGCATCGGCAGCACTAGCCGCTAAGTCCAGATATGCTTCTGCAGAACTCCACAGCCGGTCCAAAGGGGCGTACCGAGGATCTCCAAACTTCATCCGCATCATAAAGGGCTTCCCAGCCGCGATATCCCCGGCTTGACGCAGCTCCTCCTTCATCGCTCTCATTGCAGAGTGGGTGTCTTTGGTCGCCATCGTGGCCTTCTCCAGGTTTGTCCTCTTCGCTCGATCTTCCTTTTCAAGAAGCTCGTAACTGTCAGCGGCGTTCTTCAATTCCATAGCCATCCTGGCTATTTCCTCCTTGCTTTGGCAGTGAGCAGCCTGTTCGGCTTTCAGCTCCTCGATTGCCTTTAGGGAAGCCGCATCGCTTTTCCTGGCTTGTTCTTTGGCTCGGGCAAGTTCCGCCCGAAGGTTCTCCACGGCCGCAACTTCATCTGCATTCACACACATGTTATAGATACTGGCATCATGCTCCTCTTCCCATGTGTCACCGGAGGAATCACATACCCTGTGCCTCGTCAAGCCGCTTGTTCACAAGTACGATGTCGGCGTCTGCCACATCAAGCTGTTGCTTTAGCTCGGCAAACTCATCAGTCCGGCTGGCCACCGGACCCTCCGCCACCTGCATATTAAGGCGGCACGATTATTCCTGGGACTATGATCCTCTGTGCGCTGTCGTCTTCGACAGCACCCAGAGTCTCAGGGGCTACTATCTACACAGGGCACATCTAAAAATGTGCGGTACTGTCAAAAATGTACATCATTTTGCGTACCTCAAAACCCGTCAGTAGACTCATAAAGGCTTCATGCAACCCGCTTTCGGCGGACGAAATCCTTTTAATCACTGTACCCATCAACGTGCGGTGCTCTTCTGAGATAGCCGCTTGCTCTAGCAGATCCCTCAGTACGTCCGACCGTACACCAGACGGTGTCGGACTCTTTCGAGTGCCCTCTTCAAGAGCCGGATACTGAGGGCTTCGGGTGGCCATAGGATTACCTTCTGGCCTTGCCGGATCAGGAGAAACCCTCCGCGATGACACCTCGGGGTCGCCCGCCTCATGAGGCGGTATGGCAAGGGGAGGCGTTTCGCTCTCCATCATCTCTGGAAGAAGATCCCCTGAAGACGAGCTCTGCTGAGAAGGGCTAAGATCCGAACTGCAAGATAAATACTTCGGTTATTTTCCTCAGAAGTAAGGCGAGATATTTTCATTATTAAGTACCCTTTTACTTACAGCTCGGTGGAGGGCTGACCCCCTTGAGGGCAAAGTGCGGCCGGGGTATCCCCCAGGGCAGGACCCTCCGGCGAAGATTTGTTCCCCCGTTTGGAGATCGTGGTCTCCGGGTCCTCAGAGGCGTTCCTCTTCCTTCCCTGGGGAGAGGAAGTTTTAGTTCCTCCTCCCCGATTAACCTCCTTCGCGGAGGCGCTAGCCTCCTTGTCCCCCCCTTTATCTTCAACTAAGGGTGCTTGATAAGGCGCGATCTCTAGCATCCTGGTTAGCACAGGATCTGGTGGTGTTTTAGGGAGGGGGCCGGACACCTGATCAACTTTTCCTTCGCTATCCAATCCTGGTCAAAGAACGGCTTTTTTAGGGCGACGTTGCGATAAACAAACGGACAATGTGTTCGGATGCGGGGCTACTTACTTGGGTATCCGGGCAATTGCAGCTCAGACCTGCATCCTCAGTGATGTCCGGACACATTATTTGTGGTCCGAAGAACAATTTCTACATCTCCTCGGGCGTCATGCCAAGGAAGTGTTGAATAGCTCGCGGTCCTTCCGGGTTGAATTCCCACATGCGAATGGGCCGGCATTTGCAAGGCTGGACTCGACGAACTAGCATAACTTGCACTACCATAACCATACTGAAATCTCTCTCAAAGAGATCTCGGTTACGGCTTTGCAGTATTGGCACGTCCTTGGCTAGACCCCAGCTCGGCCCCCGGCTGATCCATGACGTTAGTTGTGGTGGGGGGCCTGAGCGAAAGGTGGGGGCAGCTACCCACTTGGCACTTTGGGGAGCTGTGATGTAGAACCACTCCCGCTGCCACAATCCGGACACCTCTAGGAAGCTACCCTCAGGCCATGGAGCGTCAGCAATTTTGCTTATTAAAGCGCCTCCCCACGCTGCGTGCCGCCCCTCGATCATCTTCGGCTTCACATCGAAGGTCTTGAGACACAAGCCGAAGTGAGGGGTAATGCGGAGGAAGGCCTCACATACGACAATAAATTACGAAATGTGAAGAAGGGAATCCGGGGCCAGATCGTGAAAATCTAGCCCATAATAGAACGTAAGACCCCTAACAAAGGGATCCAGAGCGAGGCCTAGTCCTCGGAGGAAGTGGGAGACGAACACGACGCTCTTGTTGGGTCCGGGAGTAGGGACGACCTGCCCTCGGGCAGGCAGCCGATGCGAAATTTCGGCGGTCAGATATTTGGCCTCTCTCAATCTCTTGATGTCCTCCTCCGTGACGGAGGAAGGCATCCACCGACCTTGAAGGTTGGGTCCGGACATAATTGAAGGTCCGAAGCACCTGACCTGAGTTTTGGGTGTTAGATCTCGAGGCGGGGGAAGGATTTGATTGAGCACAAGAGGGAAAAAAGAAAAAGCCTTCTCCCCTTTATAAAGAGGGTGAATATCAAGCGTCCTCCGCATGGCGATTTTGGATTTGCCTAAGATCTAGGAGTCCTACCAATAGGCACGGCTGGGTTACCCACGTCCGTATTGATGAGAATCCCGTAATAAAGGGGACACGATCTCTGCTTCGACAAGACATGCCAAGGAAACCGCCTCGCGAAACACGCTGAGATTGGTTATGAAAAACGATTCGAATAAAGACCTGGTTGTGGTGTGATGTCAGACTACAGGGTACGTCAGCAGATTAGATTTATGGAAATATTATTCTCTCTACGGTGGTATGTGGAACTTGTTTTGCAGAGCCAGACACGATCCTCGTGTTCAAAATCTTCTATGAAGTATTCGGAGGAGGAACCCGCCTTGCAATGCCGAAGACAATCTGCGCGCCAGACACATCGTCATTGAAGCATGGTTCAGGGGCTACTGAGGGAGTCCTGGATTAGGGGGTATCCGAACAGCCGGACTATATCATTTGGCCGGACTGTTGGACTATGAAGATACAAGATTGAAGACTTCATCCCGTGTCCGGATGGGACTCTCCTTGGCGTGGAAGGCAAGCTTGGCAGTACGGATATGTAGATATCCTTCCTTGTAACCGACTCTGTGTAACCCTAGCCCCCTCCGGTGTCTACATAAACCGGAGGGTTTAGTCCGTAGGACCAAAAACAACAATCATACCATAGGCTAGCATCTAGGGTTTAGCCTCTTCGATCTCGTGGTAGATCAACTCTTGTACTACTCATATTATCAAGAACAATCAAGTAGGACGTAGGGTATTACCTCCATCAAGAGGGCCCGAACCTAGGTAAACATCGTGTCCCTCGCCTCCTGTTACCATCCGCCTAGACGCACAGTTTGGGACCCCCTACCCGAGATCCGCCGGTTTTGACACCGACACTCAACATGTTGGATGATCCATGACAATATAATTTATTTCAGATATAAGAAAACATAACCCATTACGTTGTCTTCCTTGTCCAACATCAACTCTTTAGCATGTCATATTTTAATGAGTGCTCACAATCATAAAAGATATCCAAGATAGTATATTTATATGTGAAAAACTCTCTTTCTATATTACTTCCTATTAATTGCAACGATGACCAAAACTTTGTTTGTAAAATCTCAAAAACTTGTATTCATCATACTCTTTATATGTGAAGTCATTACTCTCCATAAGATCAATATGATCTCTTTATTTCTTTTTTTATTCTTTCTCTTCTCTTTTATTTTTATTCCCTCAAGATCATAGCAAGATAACCAAGCCCTTGACTCAAGACTAATCTTTATTATATATATAGCTCACGAACTCGATTACATAGGAGGATCATAAAGCAAAACTCAAAACTAGATCTTACTAAAACTTTATTCTACTAGATCGAACTAAGAAAAACGGTAAAGATAAAAAGTGTGATGGTGATACGATACAGGGGCACTCCCCCAAGCTTGGCAGTTGCCAAGGGGGTGCCCATACCAGATACTCAGTTCTTCTTTGCTGGTGCAGAAGATGGTGGTGATGATGGATAGTCGCACATCGAGCGTAGGAGATCCTCCAATTTGCGGATAATGCCCTTAAGTGCGATGTTATGCTCCTTCAACAAAATATTTTCACATGTGAGATACTTGTTTTGAATGCGAGCTAACTCAATCATCTTGAAAGCTTCAATCTCTGTTGAGGTAAGAAGATTGTGATGAGGTTGAAGGATGTCTTCGTCTTCTACTGCCAGAACATGATCCTCCATGGCCTTCTTGATCCCATCATCCTTTTTTATCTCCCCGGGTTCTTCTCTCTTCAGCTCTATCTTCATTAGCCAGGCATCGTTGCCCTCATTGTTGAAGGAGGGGGACGACATGATGCCTGGCCTTGAAAACTCTGGCAGAAAATAGCTCAAAACAAAAATAGAGGATAATTGCACGGTACGGTGGTCAAAAGCTTCGGGAGATTATATAATGAATTTTTACCGACCAAAAGAAGTACCATGCAAGAAATCGGAGTCCGGCAGGCACACGAGGTGCCCATGAGGCAGGGGATGCGCCCAGGGGGGTAGGGCGCCCTCCACCCTCGTGGACGCCTCCTGTCCTTCCCGGGCTACTTCTTATTTTCCTATTTTCTTAAATATTCCAAAACGGAGAAAAATGCTATTAGAACTTTTTTGGAGTCGGTATACTTACCGTACCTCATACCTATTCTTTTTCGGAGTCTGAAACGTTCTGGAAAGTGTCCTTTATGTATTCCTCCGGGGTTACAGTTTCAATAACATTAGTTTCAACATTTATTCGATTACCTAAGATATAATATTTAATTCTTTGACCGTTCACCACCCTCGTATTTGTGCCTTTGAAGTTGTTGATTTTTATGGCACCAGAATGATAGACCTCCTCGATAACGTAAGGCCCTTCTCATTTAGAGACGAGTTTGCCTGCAAAAAATCTTAAATGAGAGTTGTATAGCAAAACATAATCGCCGACATTAAACTCACGCTTTTGTATCCTTTTTTCATGCCATCTTTTAACTTTTTCTTTAAACAGTTTGGCATTTTCATAAGCCTGGGTTCTCCATTCATCATGTGAGCTAATGTCAAAAAGCCTCTTCTCACCAGCAAGTTTGAAATCATAATTGAGCTCTTTAATGCCCCAATATGCCTTATGTTCTAGTTCGAGAGGTAAGTGACATGCTTTTCCATAAACCATTTTATACTGAGACATACCCATAGGATTTTTATATGCAGCTCTATAAGACCATAATGGATCATCAAGTTTCTTGGACCAATTCTTTCTAGATCTATTAATAGTCTTTTGCAAAATTAACTTAAGCTCTCTATTACTAAGTTCTACTTGACCACTAGACCGCGGGTGATACGGAGATGCAATTCTATGATTAACATCATACTTACCAAGCATCTTACGAAAAGCACCATGAATAAAATGTGAACCACCGTCAGTCATTAAGTATCTAGGGACTCCAAACCTCGTAAAAATAACTCCTTTAAGCATCTTAATAGAGGTGTTATGATCATCACTACTAGTTGGAATAGCTTCTACCCACTTAGTAACATAATCAACATCAACTAAAATATGTGTATACCCATTAGAGGAAGGAAACGGTCCCATATAATCAAAGCCCCAAACATCAAATGGTTCAATAACAAGTGAATACACTAGTGCAGAACCGGGCAATAGCACCAATTCGTCAGGCCCTTTAGTGCCGGTTTAGGAACCGGCACTAACGTTTCGGCACTAAAGGCCCCCCCTTTAGTACCGGTTCAGCATGAACCGGTGCTAAAGGGCAACCACGTGGCACGAGCCAGCTCTGGGGGCCGGGAGCCCTTTAGTACCGGTTGGTAACACCAACCGGTACTAAAATGTTTGGGGGGTTTTTGGTTTTATGATTTCTTTTTCATTTAATTTTGTGTTTTCCATTTTAATTCTTTTTCGTTTGCTTGTATTTTACGGTACTACACATTGTACACGTTATGCATATATATATATAAATAGAATTTCTAGTAGAACCAATCATATATATATCATCAATGTCTCACAAACCATATTAATTCACAAATACACACATGTATAGCTATATACAATTTCTCCTACATATGCATGTTGCCTTCGGAGCCAGTGGCATTAGCCTAATTGGTGCCTTTGGAGCACGATGACAATTGGAAGTGGTTCATGGGGGCGGTAGTGGGTAATAGTATTCTCCCTTCGGATTTATGACCTGGTCGAGCAAAAATCCCGCTATTTCCTCTTGAAGTGCTTCTACGCGCTCCGTTTCTAGGAGCTTGTCCCGCACCTCTTTGAACTGTTAAGAAGGAGATCAATATGCATGTGTATTAGTTGTGTGACTAGATATCGATAATGGTGTAAAAATTGTGAATAGTGTTCTGACAAGCGTACCCATTCCTATCTTTGAGATCTGCTCCTTTCGGACGCCATCATGCGAATGTTCTCGCAAACGCAGAATGCACACAGATCAGTCCCCTGCGCCTGCTTCAGGGCCTTTATTACGAGAATGGAATTTAATTTGATCAGATAATAATTAATCAAGCATGATAATTAAAGAGATGGCAGCTAGCTAGCTAGCTAGCTAGTACTACTTAATTACTTACCTTGGATCGAAACCATTTCAACTTTGGTTTCCATTCGCCTTCCGTGACGCTGATGAACCTTTCCCAAGCCCTGCCCGCCGAGAAAGAAAATGAATAAAGGGGTTATTAAATAGTTCATATCATGAAATGACGAATTACTAAATAGGCCGAGATATATAGTTAATAATGATTGAAATTACCTGTTGACTATCCCAAACAAGATGTTATAGTCACTTTGTTTTTTAAGTAGCGAGTCCAGTATTTCAACTGTTCCGGCGTCAACTTTAATGATACACAAGATCCAGTGAAATCTGCATGCACACACGTTTGCATGTCTTAATTAAGCGGGCATATGTAAGCAAAAACATGTAGCAAGCTAGCTAGTAGGCAAAAATAGAGAATTTGTAGTACAAGAAAGTGTGACTCACTGGAAGTTGTAAGGAAGTAGTATATCTTCATTGTATTTGAGGCGCTTCAAGAACGGTGTTTGGGTCAATGAACCCAATGCCATAGCGTCCACCTTTTCTCATTTCATACATCTTCATCCTGCATAATACCACAGAAAAGAATATAGTGAGGATAATTACAGGTAATGATTGATCAAAAGGATCACTACAGCTAGCTTGAGACTTAAATTACAGAAAGAAATCACTTACAGACAATAGCAACTAACGATAGATTTGTCGAGTGCGTCTTGATTGTATAACTGAAACAGTTCAGGATACTCAACAGCCACAGCTTTCTCATGGTAGTAATCATCCTTCTTGACATACACCATGAGGGACTCTCGATCGGATCTCTTGGTAATGTCCATGTACCATTGATGCAATTCATACATTCTCGTTGGGAGCTTGTTGACATCTTCTGGCTCGACCAAAGGTTGGCCCCGGACATATTTCCGTTTTATTTCCTACTCTGTAATCCCAGGCATATCCTTGATCTCGAGGAGTTGTCCAACAGTGATCTTGAGTTCTTCAGCCTGCATTATATGCTCCTGGGTTATTACCACATCGCCCACCTTGGGAACGTAAACTGTTTGGCCACAATAATATTGGGTGCGCGTACTGTCACGTGTTGTTGGCGGCACAACAAGCGGGGGGATCGATTGCGCCGCCTGTTTTCCCAGCTGGGCAACGGTTTTCCCGCATTTTTTGACAGCTGCTTGTTGTTTGCTCGAGCTCGAGCTCGCCTCCTTCTGTAGACGTCGTCGATGTAACTTCCTGATGTGGCGCTCATAGTCTGTGTCAACAGGCTTAGGAGCTGGTGGTTGAACCATACGAATGAAGTGGTCAACTACTTCCACAGGCACTTTCTCCCTTGGCGGCGGTGGCGGTTTCGGTCCAAAATGGGCGTCGAGTTCTGCCTGCACTATGGCGCGCCCCTCCAAGCAGCACCTCCCAGTGCCAGCCCGGCGGAGCCCAGTCCCGGACATGGGTCAGCTGGACATCGTCGCGGACGTGTCGATGGCGAGGATGCGGGCCGGGCATCGTCGACAACAAATACTAGCTATATGCCCGCAAAAAGTAACATTTTTTTAATGATTAGATTTTGATAACTAAAATTTCTAACATTCTATAACATTTCTAACAATTCTAACATTTCTAACTAACAATTCTAACATTTCTAACAATTCTAACATTTCTAACAATTCTAACATTTCTAACTATTCTAACAATTCTAACATTTCTAACATTTCTAACTATTTCTAAAAAACAGAAAAATGTCTAAAAATTTCTGAAAACAGAAAAATCTATAACTAAAAATGTATGTGTGTGTGTGCGCGCGCTCACCGGCCGGCGAGGCGAGAGGCGACGGGGGGCGCGCGGCGATGGGGACGGCGACGGGCGCGGCGACGACGGGGCGGCGACGACGGGGACGGGGACGTACGGGCCGGGGCGGCGACGACGACGGGGACGGTGATGACGCGGCCGGGACGGGGCGGCGGTGACGACGGGGCCGGGACGACGGGGCGGCGACGGGCCGGGGCGGCGACGAGGGATATGGAGACGGCGGGGGCGGCGGGCGACGGTGCAGAGAAGAAGCAGACAGAGAGATGAGAAACTGACGAAATTTTGAAGTGTTTTCTTATATAGAACCCACCTTTAGTACCGGTTGGAGCCACCAACCGGTACTAAAGGTCTGTTTTGGCTAGCCCAAGCGGCAGGAAGCGACCCCCTTTAGTACCAGTTGGTGGCTCCAACCTGTACTAAAGGCCCCCCCTTTAGTACCGGTTGGTGCCACTACCCGGTACTAAAGGGTGTGCGCTGCCAGGCGAGGGGCACAAAAGTTTAGTCCCACCTCGCTAGCCAAGGGGCACTCGCACCTGCTTATAAGCCCCACCGTCGCTGCTGTCTCGAGCTCCTCTCTTAAGCAGGCCTACCGGGCCTACCTCTTCTGCGATGACCTGTTGGGCCTACTGGGCTAGCGGGCCTGCATCCTGGCCCGACTTGAATTTGGGTTTCAAGTCGTATGCAGGCCGCTGTGGCCCAGTAGGTGGGCTTTTTTTTCTTATTTTTTTTTGCTTTATTTTTTTTGCGAATAACTTAACTTTGAAAATAGACTTTTCAGTGATTCTTTTTCTTATGTTTAATATTAGTGTGTTTTATCATTATATTCAATTTGGTAATGCTTAGGTTATTTAAAAAATGAAATGCCTTTGCAACAGATGAGTTTTCGTCCGAAACCCTGATACATCGAAACAAATTGTCCATTTTGTACACGAAGTGCATCCAGTTTTTGCGGTAACCCTCTCTACTTTTTTGCACATGTTATGTGGGTGAAATTATGATACCATGCCAACTTTCATCCTTTTCTGAGTTCATTTGAAATGCTTTTCAATTTCAGGGTCATTTAGTTGAAAAAATCAGTAAATGCATGAAAGAATTTGCTTGCACATAAAATTTCTTCACGTTTCAAATGCCAAAACACATAACTAGCTACCCTAACTATTACAGAGATTCCCTCCTGGGTGTGAAACACAGAAGAAAGTGATGATAGTTAAGCCGATCACATCCCAGATCTTTGGGTGTGAAACTTTTTCTTCGCGTGTGTCCTTTTGCGTCGTAGCCATGGAAAATCTTCATCATTTAACGGGATGCTCGGGTCAATATTCACTGTGAATGGAGCAATTTCATCAAACTTTTCATAATCTTCTGACTTGTCTGTCTTGTCATCCACTCCCATGATGTTTCTCTTCCCAGAAAGAACTATGTGCTGCTTTGGCTCATCATACGATGCATTCGCTTCCTTATCTTTTCTTTTTCTTGGCTTGGTAGACATGTCCTTCACATAGAAAACCTGTGCCACATCATTGGCTAGGACGAATGGTTTGTCTGCATACGCAAGATTGTTGAGATCCACTGTTGTCATTCCGTACTGCGGGTCTTCCGTTACCCCGCCTCGTGTCATATTGACCCATTTGCACCAAAACAAAGGGACCTTCAAACCACGTCGATAGTCAAGTTCCCATATGTCCTGTATATAACCATAATATGTTTCCTTTCCCGTCTTGGTTTCTGCATCAAAGCGGACACCACTGTTTTGGTTGGTGCTCTTCTTATCTTGGGCGATCGTGTAAAATGTATTACCATTTATCTCGTACCCTTTGAAAGTCATTATATTCGAAGATGGTAACTGGGACAGCAAGTACAGGTCATCTTCAATAGAGGTGTCATGCATGGTACGTGCTTGCAACCAGCTGGCAAAACTCCTGGTTTGTTCACGTGTAATCCAGTCATCAGACCGCTCCGGGTGTTTGGAGCGTAGCAAATTCTTGTGTTCATCCATATACGGAGCCACCAAGGCGGAATTCTGTAGAACTGTGTAGTGTGCTTCAGTGAGAGAATGTCCGTCCATACATATTATTTGTTCCCCTCCTAGCGTGCCTTTTCCATCCAGTCCGCCCTTATGCCGCGATTCAGGAACACCAATTGGCTTAAGGTCAGGAATAAAGTCAATACAAAACTCAATGACCTCCTCATTTTGACGGCCCTTGGAGATGCTTCCTTCTGGCCTAGCACGATTATGAACATATTTCTTTAAGACTCCCATGAACCTCTCAAAGGGGAACATATTGTGTAGAAATACATGACCCAAAACGTTAATCCCTTCGCATAGGTGAACTAGGACGTGCGTCATGATGTTGAAGAAGGATGGTGGGAACACCAACTCGAAACTGACAAGACATTGCACCAAATCATTCTGTAACCTTGGTATGATTTCTGGATCGATTACCTTCTGAGAGATTGCATTGAGAAATGCACATAGCTTCACAATGGCTAATCGAACGTTTTCCGGTAGAAGCCCCCTCAATGCAACCGGAAGCAGTTGCGTCATAATCACATGGCAATCATGAGACTTTAGGTTCTGGAACTTTTGCTCTGCCATGTTTATTATTCCCTTTATATTCGACGAGAAGCCAGACGGTACCTTAATACTGAGCAGGCATTCAAAGAAGATTTCCTTCTCTTCTTTGGTAAGAGTGTAGCTTGCATGACCCTGATGTATGCCGTCTTTTCCATGCATACGTTGCTGGTCCTCCCGTGCCTCAGGTGTATCTTTTTTCTTCCCATACACGCCCAAGAAGCCAAGCAGGGTCACACAAAGATTCTTCGTCACGTGCATCATGTCGATTGCGGAGCGGACCTCGAGGTCTTTCCAATAGGGCAGGTCCCAAAATATAGATTTCTTCTTCCACATGGGTGCGCGTCCATCAGCGTCATTCGGAATAGGTTGTCCACCAGGACCCTTTGCAAAGACCACCTTCAAATCCTTGACCATATCATGTACATCAGCACCAGCACGGTGGCGAGGCTTCGTCCGGTGATCCGCCTCACCTTTGAAATGCTTGCCTTTCTTTCTTACGGGATGCCTGCTCGGAAGAAATCGACGATGTCCCAGGTACACATTCTTATTAGCCAAATATATACTGTCGGTATCGTCCAAACAGTGCGTGCATGCACGGTATCCCTTGTTTGTCTGTCCTGAAAGGTTACTGAGAGCAGGACAATCATTGATGGTCACGAACAGCAACGCCTTTAGGTCAAATTCTTCCCCCATGTGCTCATCCCACGCACGTACACCTGTTCCATTCCACAGTTGTAAGAGTTCTTCAACTAATGGCCTTAGGTACACATCAATGTCGTTTCCGGGTTGCTTAGGGCCTTGGATGAGCACTGGCATCATAATGAACTTCCGCTTCATGCACAACCAAGGAGGAAGGTTATACAAACATAGAGTCACAGGCCAGGTGCTATGGTTGCTGCTCTGCTCCCCAAAAGGATTAATGCCATCTGCGCTTAGACCAAACCATACGCTCCTTGCGTCATCTGCAAACTCCTTCCCATACTTTCTTTCGATTTTTCTCCACTGCGACCCGTCAGCGGGTACTCTCAACTTTCCGTCTTTCTTATGGTCTTCTCTGTGCCATCGCATCGCCTTGGCATGCTCTTTGTTTTGGAACAAACGTTTCAACCGTGGTATTATAGGAGCATACCACATCACCTTGGCAGGAATCTTCTTCCTGGGGCGCCGGCCCTTGACATCACCAGGGTCATCGCGGCTGATCTTATAGCGCAATGCACCACATACCGGGCAAGCGTTCAAATCCTCGTACTCACCGCGGTAGAGGATGCAATCATTAGGCCATGCATGTATCTTTTGTACCTCTAACCCTAGAGGGCAGACAACCTTCTTTGCTTCGTACGTACTCTCGGGCAATTCGTTGTCCTTTGGAAGCATATCCTTTATCATTACCAGCAACTTTCCAAATCCCTTGTCAGATACACCATTCTCTGCCTTCCATTGCAGCAATTCCAGTGTGGTGCCCAGCTTTTTCTTGTCACCTACGCAATTCGGGTACAACAATTTTTTGTGACCCTCTAACATGTGCTGCAACTTCTTCTTCTCCAAATCACTTGCGCAGTTTCTCTTTGCATCGGCAATGGCCCGACCTAGATCATCAACGGGCTCATCTGATGCCTCTTCTTCAGCTTCTTCCCGCATTGCCGGCTCAGCTTCTTCCCGCATTACCGGCTCAGCTTCTTCCCCCATTGTTGTATCATCGTATTTAGGGAACCCATGGCCAGGATAGCTGTCGTCGTCCTCTTCTTCTTCATTGTCTTCCATCATAACCCCTATTTCTCCGTGCTTGGTCCAAACATTATAATGGGGCATGAAACCAGACTTAAATAGGTGGACGTGAATGGTTCTTGACATAGAGTAATTGTGACCATTCTTACAGCGAGCACATGGACAAGGCATAAAACCATCCGCCCGCTTGTTTGCCTCAGCCGCAAGCAGAAAAGTATGCACGCCCTCAACGAACTGGGGAGAGCATCGGTCATCGTACATCCATTGCCGGCTCATCTTCATTACACAACACCGAATAGACCAAATTAATACAAGTTCATACATAAAGTTCATACAACACTTAAATGCAACAAACAAATAAATCTCTAGCTAAAGCATTTAAATGCAACAACAAATACGATCAAGATCGCAACTAAGGTAACAATGGATCCAACAGCATAATGATACCAAGCCTCACTATCGATGGCATATTTTCTAATCTTTCTAATCTTCAAGCGCATTTTCTCCATCTTCATCTTGTGATCATCGACGACATCGGCAACATGCAACTCCAATTCCATCTTGTCCCCCTCAATTCTTTTCAATTTTTCTTTCAAGTACTCATTTTCTCTTTCAACTAAATTTAACCTCTCAGCAATAGGGTCGGTTGGAATTTCCGGTTCACATACCTCCTAGAAAAAATTTCTATGTCAACTTGATGGGCATAATTTGTCATAAACACAAAATGCAACTAGTTTTAAAAGAGAATATACATACCACATCTGAATCATAACAAGGACTAGGGCCGACGGGGACGGATATCAAAACCATGGCACTATATGTATAACAAACAACGTACGGGTAAGATAATTATACGAGTAACTATATATCCAAATCACACAAACATCAATTTTTATATAAAATTTCATGAACTAGAGGCTCACCACAAGGTGGTGCCGGCGACGGGACGGTGCGGGCGATCGACGGTGGCTACGATGGAGATTTAGAAGGCACTAAGTAAACCACACCTACATATGCAAACTAAGTGTTATTTTTGACCTCAAATTGCATATAAATCAAATACTAGCACATATATATATATCCTCCCAAATTACTAAACTCACAAATTAATCAGTATATAAAGCATTGCAAGAGCTAATCTAGCAATGAGAGATGAAAGGACAAAGTTGCTAACCTTTGTGATCATTTGAATGGATGGGGGCCTTCAAATCTTGACAAATTTTGGGCAAAATGTGTGATGAGCTCGAGAGGAAGAGGGGAAGAACAGAGAGGAGAGGGGAAAGGGGAAGAACAGAGCGAGCTCGGGTGGACAAAGGGTTTATGTAGGACGACCTTTAGTACCGGTTCGTGCCAAGAACTGGTACTAAAGGGGCTGGAGGGGCCCCAGTCTGACAACATCCTGCCACCACTCTCATTAGTACCGGTTCGTGTCACGAACCGGTGCTAAAGGTTCTCCACGAACCGGTACTAATGAAAGCGGCCCGGCTAGCCGTTGGAACCGGCACTAATGTATACATTAGTGCCGGCTCAAATACAAACCGGCACTAATGTGCTTCACGTTTGACCCTTTTTCTACTAGTGATAATTCATAGGCATTTCTTGACGTCTACTAATATTACCAATTCTTTGACATTCATCACAAGACAAGACAAACTTACAGGCATCCTTGAAGAGAGTAGGCCAACAAAAACCGGATTGCAATACCTTATGTGCATTTCTATCTCCAGCATGGTGTCCTCCATAAGCCTCGGAGTGACACTTGCATAGGATATGTTCCTGTTCATGCTCAGGTACACAACGTCTAATAACACCATCTAATCCTTCTTTATAAAGGTGTGGGTCATCCCAGAAGTAATGTCTTAAATCATAGAAAAACTTTTTCTTTTGTTGGTATGTGAAACTAGGTGGTATAAATTTAGCAATAATGTAATTAGCATAATCAGCAGCATGGAGTAGTACAAGAAGCATTCATGACAGCTAATTGTTCATCAGGAAAGCTATCATCAATAGGTAGTGGGTCATCAAGAACATTCTCTAACCTAGACAAATTGTCTCCAATGGGGTTCTCAGCTCCCTTTCTATCGATAATATGAAAATCAAATTCTTGTAGCAAGAGAACCCATCTAATAAGTCTAGGTTTAGCATATTTCTTTTCCATAAGATATTTAATAGCAGCATGATCAGTGTGAACAGTTACTTTAGAATCAATAATATAAGGTCTGAACTTCTCACAAGCAAATACAACTGCTAAAAATTCTTTTTCAGTAGTAGCATAATTTCTCTGGGCACTGTCTAGAGTTTTACTAGCATATTGGATAACATTTAATTTCTTATCAACTCTTTGTCCTAGAACAGCCCCTACAGCATAATTACTAGCATCACACATAATTTCAAAGGGTAAATTCCAATCAGTTGGCTGAACAATAGGTGCGGAAATCGAGGCTTTCTTAAGTATTTCAAATGCTTCTACACAATCATCATCAAAGACAAATGGAACATATTTTTGTAAGAGATTAGTCAGAGACCTAGAAATTTTAGAGAAGTCCTTAGTGAACCTCCTATAAAACCCAACATGACCAAGGAAACTTCTTATACCTTTAATGGCCAGGACACGGCATCTTTTCAATAGCATCCACCTTAGATTTATCAACTTCAATACCTCTTTCAGAAATTTTATGCCCCAAGACAATACCTTCATTAACCATAAAGTGGCACTTCTCCCAATTCAAGACAAGATTAGTTTCTTCACATCTCTACAAAACTCGATCAAGGTTGCTTAAGAAATCATCAAAAGAAGTTCCATATACGGAGAAATCATCCATGAAAACCTCAACAATCTTTTCACAAAAGTCAAAGAATATAGCAGTAATGCATCTTTGAAAGGTAGAAGGCGCATTGCATAAACCAAAAGGCATACGTCTATAAGCAAAGGTACCGAAAGGGCAAGTAAAAGTTGTCTTTTCTTGATCCTCTTTTGACACAGGTATTTGAGAGAAACCAGAATAGCCATCTAGAAAGCAAAAATGTGTACGTTTGGATAATCTTTCTAGCATTTGATCAATAAAAGGTAAAGAGTAATGATCCTTTTTAGTAGCTTTATTTAATTGCACAAATCAATTACCATTCTATAAACTGTAACAATTTTTTGTGGGATCAATTCATCTTTATCATTAGGAACAACAGTAATACCTCCCTTCTTAGGGACACAATGGACATGACTTACCCACTGACTATTAGCAACAAGATAAATTATACCTGCCTCCAGAAGATTTAGTATTTCTTTTCTTAACACTTATTTCATCTTAGGATTTAACCATCGTTGGTGATCAATAACCGGTTTCACGTCTTTCTCCAATTTTATTTGTGCTGGCATAGAGTGGGACTAATGCCGAGTATATCTAGTAGCAGCATGGTGCTGCTTTAGAGTTTTCAGTAATTTCTTTTCTTTATGCTCTTAAAGGTTAGCACTTATAATAACAGGATATATCTTTTTCTCATCAAGATAAGCATATTTAAGAGTATCAGGTAATGGTTTAAGCTCAAACACGGGATCACCCTTGGGTGGAGGAGGATCCCCTAGGATTTCAACAGGAAAGTTGTGTTTCAAAATAGGTCCCTGGTTAAAGAATACTTCATCTATTTCCCTTCTTTCAGTCATAAACATATCATTTCATGGTCAAGCAAATATTGTTCTAAAGGATCATTAGGAGGCACAACAATAGAAGCAAGACCAATAATTTCATCTTTACTAGGCAATTCTTTATTATGGGGTTGTCTACGAAATTTAGCAAAATTAAACTCATGAGACATATCCCCCAAACCAATAGTAACAACATCCTTTTTGCAATCTATCCTAGCATTAACAATATTCAAGAAGGGTCTACCAAATATAATGGGACAAAAGTTATCTTGTGGGGAACCAAGAACAAGAAAATCAGCAGGATATTTAACTTTCCCACACAAGACTTCAACATCTCTAACAATCCCAACTGGTGAAATAGTGTCTCTATTGGCAAGCTTAATTGTAACATCAATTTCCTCTATCTTAGCAGGTGCTATATCATGCATAATTTCTTAATATAAGGAATGAGGTATTGCACTTGCACTAGCACCCATAACACATAAGCCATGATAGCAATGATCTCCTATTTTAACAGAAATAAGAGGCATGCCTACAACATGTCTATGTTTATTTTTAGTGTCAGGTCTAGCAATTCTAGTAGCTTCATCACATAAGTAAATAACATGCCCATCGATTATCGGCCAAGAGATCTTTAACCATAGCAGTACTAGGTTCAACTTTAATTTGCTCAGGGGGTGTAGGTGTTCTGGTATTACTCTTACGAACCATAGTTGAAGCTTTAGCATGATCCTTTATTCTAATAGGGAATGGTGGTTTCTCAATATAAGCAGTAGGAACAACAGGATCAACATTATAAGTGATAGTCTTTTCTTCAACTTTAATAGGTGCAACTACTTTTACTTTAATGGGAGGATTATATTTAAACCACTTCTCCGTAGGGCGATCAACATGAGTAGCAAAGGATTCACAGAAAGAAGCTACTATCTCAGAGTCAAGTCCATATTTAGTTCTAAATTCACGGAAAACATCATTGTCCATAAAAGATTTAACACAAGACTTAGGTGTTATACCTGACTCCTTACCTTCGTCGAGATCCAAATATTCAGAGTTGTGTTTAATTCTTTCCGATAAATCCCATTTGAATTCAATAGTTTTCATCATAAAAGAACCAGTACAAGAAGTATCGAGCATGGAGCAATTATTGAGAGAAAGCCGAGCATAAAATTTTTGAATAATAATTTCCCTTGAGAGCTCATGATTGCGGCATGAATATAACATTAACTTAAGCCTTCCCCAAGCTTGAGCGATGCTTTATCCTTCGCGAGGCCAAAAATTATATATATAATTACGATCATGATGAACCAGATGCATAGGATAAAACTTCTAATGAAATTCCAATCTCAATCGGTTGTAGTTCCATGATCCCATATCATCACGTAGCCTAAACCGTGTCAGTGCCTTTCCCTTCAAATATAAAGGGAAGACCTTCTTCTTGATAACATCCTCGGGCATACCTGCAAGCTTAAATAATCCACAAACTTCATCCACATAGATTAGGTGCAAATCGGGATGTAATGTTCCATCACCTGTGAAAGGATTAGCTAGCAGTTTCTCAATCATACCCAAAGGAATTTCAAAGTAAATGTTTTCAGTAGGTTCAGTAGGTTGAGGAGAAACTCTTTGCTCTACTGGTCGGGGTGAAGATACCCCGAACAAGCCCCTCAAAGGATTATGTTCCATAGTAACAAGTGACAGTAAATTTCAGCACACTATATAAATTTTTCCTTACCAAATTCCACCTACCAAAGGCGCTTCACTCCCCGGAAACGGCGCCAGAAAAGAGTCTTGATGACCCACAAGTATAGGGGATCTATCGTAGTCCTTTTGATAAGTAAGAGTGTCGAACCCAATGAGGAGCAGAAGGAAATGACAAGCGGTTTTCAGTAAGGTATTCTCTGCAAGCACTGAAATTATCGGTAACAAATAGTTTTGTGATAAGGTAATTTGTAACGGGTAACAAGTAAAAAAAGTAAATAAGGTGCAGAAAGATGGCCCAATACATTTTATAGCAAAGGACAAGCCTGGACAAACTCTTATATAAAGGAAAGCGCTCCCGAGGACACATGGGAATTATCGTCAAGCTAGTTTTCATCACGTTCATATGATTCGCGTTCAGTACTTTGATAATTTGATATGTGGGTGGACCGGTGCTTGGGTACTTCCCTTCCTTGGACAAGCATTCCACTTATGATTAACCCCTCTTGCAAGCATCCGCAACTACAAAAGAAGTATTAAGGTAAACCTAACCATAGCCTGAAACATATGGATCCAAATCAGCCCCTTACGAAGCAACACATAAACTAGGGTTCAAGCTTCTGTCACTCTAGCAACCCATCATCTACTTATTACTTCCCAATGCCTTCTTCTAGGCCCAAACAATGGTGAAGTGTCATGTAGTTGACGTTCACATGACACCACTAGAGGAAAGACAACATACATCTCATCAAAATATCGAACGAATACCAAATTCACATGACTACTTAAAGCAAGACTTCTCCCATGTCCTCAGGAACAAACGTAACTACTCACAAATCATATTCATGTTCATAATCAGAGGGGTATAAATATGCATAAAGGATCTGAACGTATGATGTTCCACCAAATAAACCAACTAGCATCAACTACAAGGAGTAATCAACACTACCAGCAACCCATAGGTACCAATCTAAGGTTTTGGAACAAAGATTGGATACAAGAGATGAACTAGGGTTTGATAGGAGATGGTGCTGGTGAATATGTTGATGGAGATTGACCCCCTCCCGCTGAGAGGATTGATGGTGATGATTTCCCCCTCCCAGAAGGATGTTTCCCTGGCAAAACAGCTCCACCGGAGCCCTAGATTGGTTCCGCCAAGGTTCCGCCTTGTGGCGGCGGAGTTTCATCCCGAGAGCTTGCTTATGATTTTTTTTTCTCGGATGAAAGACTTCTCATAGCAGAAGATGGGCACTGGAGGCCTGCTAGGGGACCCACAAGACAGGGGGCGCGCCCAGGGGGTAGGGCACGCCCCTCACCCTCGTGGCCAGGGTGTGGTCCCCCTCTGGTTAATTCTTTTGCCAGTATTTTTTATATATTCCAAAATGAGCTCCCTGAAGTTCTAGGACTTTTGGAGTTGTGCAGAATAGGTCTCTAATATTTGCTCCTTTTCCAGCCTAGAATTCCAGTTGTCGGCATTCTCCCTCTTCATCTAAACCTTGTAAAATAAGGGAGAAAAGGCATAAGTATTGTGACATAATGTGTAGTAACAGCCCATAATGCAATAAGTATCGATATAAAAGCATGATGCAAAATGGACGTATCAGATAGCACAAAAGGAGGGTGAGTTGCTTGCATTAGGAGAGTTATAAAAGAGTGATGCAACCACCATAATGCCTGATCACTCCTCTATACCTGTGGATTTTTCGCTATTGGACAAACCCCAAATTTCATATTCTGAAATTGTTCTTGATGATATATGGATTAATTTTCTACACGGTCTCCATTGACCTCCTTTGGAGAGTAAATTGCACTGTCTTATAGATGATAATAGCCTTGACACTGAATTTGTAAATTTGGATACTAACATTCCCAGGTACACTAAAGAAGAATAAGTAGGTTATGACTTCCTTATAATTCCATATCCTCTCGGTCATAAAATATTGTCAAATTGCAACTATTAACCTTGCATGCATATCCACTGAACCGGACGCATCGGTACTCACCCCGAAGCAAGTATGAAATTACATATATGATGTCGATGCACCGGAATCGAGTACGAGTCCGACCGAGCTCTACTATGAGGTGCTTCAAATCCCGGTCGGAGTCTGGTCTCACACTCGGGGTCGACATCCCTTGGGATCCAGGTGGGTGACCTAACGGAGCACCAAAGCCTAGCTATATGGCTACATGGAAGGCTTGGCAAACGTAGCATGCAATTTCAAAAAAAATTCCTATTCTCACACAAGATCTATCTAGGAGATGCATAGCAATGAGAGGGGGAGAGTGTGTCCACGTACCCTCGTATACCGAAAGCAGAAGCATTTGACAACGCATTTGATGTAGTCAAACTTCTTCTAGTTCCGACCGATCAAGCACCGAACGTACGACACCTCCCAGTTCTGCACATGTTCAGCTCGATGACGTCCCTTGATCTAGCAAAGTGTCGAGGGAGAGTTTTGTCAGAACAACAGCGTGGTGATGGTGATGTGATCCGTGCAGGGCTTCACCTAACCACTACGACAATATGATCGGAGGAGTAAATGGTGGAGGGGCGCGCACATGGCTAAGAACAATGGATGTGTCTTAGAGGCCCCCCCCCGCCCCGTATATACAGGAGGGAGAGGGGAAGAGGCTGGCCTAGGGGCCCCCCAAGTGGGAGCAGTCCCACTTGGGCTCCTAGTCCGATTTGCCCCCCTCCTTTTATCGGAGGGAGAAAGGGGGACGGAGAGGGACAAGGAGAAGGAAAGGGGGTGTCGGTGTCAAAACCGGCCGATCTCGGGTAGGGGGTCCTGAACTGTGCATCTGAGGTTGATGGTAACAGGAGACAAGGGACACGAAGATTTACCTAGGTTTGGGCCCTCTTTTTGGAGGTAATATACCCTACATCCTGCTTGATTAATATTGATGAGTATGGGGGTTACAAGAGTTGATCTACCACGAGATCGTAATGGCTAAAACCCTAGAAGTCTAGCCTATATGATTATGATTGCCTCTACGGACTAAACCCTCTGGTTTATACAGACACCAGAGGGGACTAGGGTTGTACAAAGTCGGTTACAGAGAAAGGAATCTTCATATCCGAACACCAAGCTTGCCATCCACGCCAAGGAGAGTCCCATCCGGACACGGGTGAGAGAATCTTCGGTCTTGTATCTTCATAGTAGCCCATCAGTCCGGCCCATGTCCGACAGACCGGACGCCCGAGGACCCCTTAGTCCAGGACTCCCTCAGTAGCCCCTGAACCAGGCTTCAATGACGAGGTGTCTGGTGCGCAGATTGTCTTTGACATTGCAAGGAGGGTTCCTCCTCCGAATACTCCAAAACAGCCTTCGAACACAAAGAACATGTCCGTCTCTGCAAAACAAGCACCACACACAACCGCCGAGAGTATAATATTTCACGAGTCCAATCTACTGACAACTTTTTGTAGCATGACACCACATCACCACCCGATCATTATTTTGAACCGTTTTTCGGCCTGCCGCTTCATATTTCGAGATGCTGTTTTACTGGCATGTCTTGTCAAAGCAGAGATCGTGTCCCCTTATTGTGGGATTCTCATCAATACGGGCGTGGGTAATCCAACCGTGCCGTCTGCATGGCCCTTGGGAAACAGGCGAGTTTTAAGGCGAGTGGGGAGGCGCTTGATATTCGCTGCCTTTATAAAGGGATAAGGATTCACCTCTTTCACCCACGCCCTGTTCCTCTCTGCTCATCCATTCTCGAGCTCCAGCGCCCAAGCTTCCATCCTTTCTGCCTCCAAAAAGCACTCCAATCATGTCTGGATCTGGAGCGCAAGGCAAGTGGATGGTTTCCTCCGTCAAGGAGAAGGGCATCACCAGGATCCGGGAAGCCGGGTACGTAGCCAAGGAGATCGCCGACCAGCTCCCGGCCAAGGGACAAATCGTCCCCACCCCAGAACCCCATGAGAGGGTCGTATTCATCCCCCACTTCGTCCGCGAGTTGGGATTTCCTCTCCACCCATTCCTACGCAGGCTCATGTTCTACTGCGGGCTGGATTTCCACGATCTGGCCCCCAACTCCTTCCTCAATATCTCAGCATTTATTGTTGTGTGTGAGGCCTTCCTCCGTATCCCTCCCCACTTCGGACTGTGGTTGAAGGTCTTCAACGCGAAGCCGAAGGTGGTGGATGGCCAAGATGCAGAGCGCGGAGGTGCCATGGTGAGCAAGTTGCCCAACGTCACACGGCCCAAGGGCACCTTCATGGAGACCGTCAAGGGGTGGCAACAACAGTGGTTCTATGTCACAGAGCCTCGCTGTCGGTGTCAAAACCGATGGATCTCGGGTAGGGGGTCCCGAACTGTGCATCTAAGGTCGATGGTAACAGGAGACAGGGGACACGATGTTTACCCAGGTTCGGGCCCTCTCTATGGAGGTAATACCCTACTTCCTGCTTGATTGATCTTGATGATATGAGTATTACAAGAGTTGATCTACCACGAGATCGTAGAGACTAAACCCTAGAAGCTAACCTCTGATTATGATTGTTGTTGATATCTATCGACTAGCCTGGCCTCGGTTTATATAATGCACCAGAGGCCTAGGATAACAAGAGTCCTAGCCGAATACGCTGATGGGGAGAAGTCCTTGTCTTGATCGCCAAGTCTTGTGGAATCTTCCTTGTATGCGGCAGCTTTCCGAACTGGCCCATGAGTATACGGCAATGGGGGTCCTCGGCCCAATCTAATGGATCGGGAGATGACATGGTGAGTACCCCTTAGTCCAGGACACCGTCAGTAGCCCCCTGAACCGGTCTTCAAGTTAGGGACGCTCCTCGATTCTTCCGAACTGTTCTTCATCTTCGGTCGTCGGTCTTGAAAACTGGTTCAACAAATCTTCTCATCTTCGATCTTGAGGATCGCCGAAGTGCATCCGAAGAGTTTACACGTTGGGTATCCGAGGAGCCCCTTTAAGTTTACGGCCTTTATCAATGCCTTGTTATTTTTATGCCACTCCTCGGGTTTTGAAGTTGTTCCCGGGAGGCAGTGTCCTCTTGCGTCCGAGCTCCAACGCCGGACTGCATTCGAGGTATCTTTTGTAGTCGAGCACCAATGCCGGACTGCTTCTGAGCTCCAACGACGAAATGTATCCGAGCTCCAACACCGGACTGTGTCCAAGCTCCAATGCCGGACTGTGTCCAAGCTCCAACGTCGGACTATATCCAAGATGTCATAAATCACCTTGGTTCAAAAAAGTTGAAGGATTTTAGACGAGCTTAATGCCGGAAATGCCCTCTATGGAGCCAGCCACTAGTGCCTGAGTTTTATGCTAGACTGCTTCCGAGGTGGTGCATCACCTGGACTGTGGGCCGATTTTTTGTCAATATTTTTTATTGGTGCAATTTATTCTCTGCCGAGATACATATCCAGTAGCCCTCAGGGTGTGTATCGGTCTAAAACCCGAGATGCACTTGAAGGATGACATAAAACCACTGATACCAGTAGCCGTTGAGACTCAGGTCGATGCGCGAAATCGGCCTGAGGATCAACTCCTAGCTCGGCAGCATACATAGGAATAAAAACGCAGTGTAATATATTAGAAATAATAATGATCAGCGGACGGGCCCCTGAGAGAGGGTCGTGAGAAGTCGCCGTGAGATATTAGCTTGATGCCAGATAGGTCCAGATGGTACTTATTGTTGTCCGAAGACACGCTTTCCCATAGTTCGATCAAGCCGAATACTGAGCCCTTTGAATTTTCTGCATTGAATAGGCAATGCAGTAGCCCCTGAGACACTGGTCGGGTGGCAACACCAGATCAGGGGATCGATGTGCCCCTTTAATATTTGTAAATAATGAGCAGAAAGCCCAGTAGCCCCCAAGCCTTAATGTGGGCACGGGTGGCCGAAATAAGGATCGATATCAAGAGTAAAATCCCAGATTATGTGTAATGATTCTATGTATCCAAGTACTTTACATTATTTTGACTCCATTGCGACTGTTTATCAGTTGAAAGTGTCCCATCGTCGACCTCTAGCCCTTGGTAGATACTATGCAAGGTGTTTCCGCAATAACAAAACAACCCTTAGCCGACGTCTCGGTGCCCGAAGGCAGTTGTGTTAGTCGAAACGAGGCAATCAGATATGCGGGGTTTATAACTTTAGTTTGGTCATAGGAGCTTTAAACTGGGGAAGCTAGCTATGAGCCCCCGGTTAGTGTTCGGTGACATCCGAGGTCAAGCCGTAAACACTTCGGCCAATGTTATGAACAGCCTGTCATTTAACATAGTCATCGGATCACTGACCAGTTTACGCCTATTGTGATAGTCAGTTTTCGGCTTTCTCCACTGAGATGCTTAACCATGCGAGCTGGAAGCACAATCGCAGTGGTTCTCCCTTTGCACAGCTAGCCGAACAAAGCAGAACGTAGGAGGCAAGCACAGGAGCCAGGCAACCCAACTATTGACCGAAGACACAATTCGAAACCGATGCATATATGGCAATATCCGAGAGTGTTTTTGTCGAATCTCTAAAGGTGTCCGGCGTTGCACTGCGAGACTTGTGCTAAAAACACACAAATAGTTTGTAAGTGCCATAAGCTTGGAAAACCAAAAAAACGTCAGTAAAAACTTAACATCTGAACAAGATCAAGTGTCCGGTGCCAATCCGAAAATTGGACTGTAGAAAAAAGTGCTTCTGTCGTGCTTTAACATGACACATCCTATCTCAAGACTTCAAGCGGGTCAGCCTACGGCTTCAACCTCCTATCCCGAAGGTGGAGTACTTCTCATTAGGCCAGTTTAGCAAACTAAACTCTAGCGGCTTTGAGAGAGAAATTAGGCTCCCCGGCTAGTGACCACACACTCGTGTCGAAAAAAGGAGTGATAAATAATAATAATAATAATAAAACTTTGCAACGACTAAGAAGAAGAACACTTATTGTAAAACGACTCATATAAATTTAAGAGCCCCCAAGTGACTTCGGTAAAAGAATTTTATGTATAATGATTCTATGTACCGAAGTACTTATATCATATATGTGTTCACCCGAACTTTAAACGCGTCTTAACCGACCATCGGCTTCTTCCTCTTTGGTTAAGGGCCGAAGAGTGTTATGTACTCCACCTGTCGAGAATATAGACGGTGTTTCCGATAACCAGGCAATCAGGCCATAAGGCTGTAACAGACAAAGCGCGCTCAGGGAACTTATGCTATATTACTGACGAAGTGTAAGAAGCATCTTCGAAGAAAATAGTACCCCCACCGATACCTTTCTTCGGTTGCTCATTGCTACTAGGAGACTTGTGCAATAGATTTTTTGTACTCATGAGTTCCGTTGTGTGCCGACCATAATTGAAAACAATAAGAGCACTAGCTTTTAGCTTCACCCAGTCTGAGGTCTGGCTCGGATGACCCGATCGTGACAATCGCAGAGGTGCTCCCTTTACTCCCTAGCCAAACAATCGGGAACGTAGGGGTAAACACAGGAGCGAGGCAACCCAGCTTGCAAATCGCTTAAGTCAACATGGTGCATATTGTGGCATAATACACGAACAAGGAACGAAGCCGTACAAGTGTAATCATTTGCAAGAGGAAAGGCTTCATAAAGGAAGCCCCCAAGTAAACGAGGTATTTGAATTTGTGTGTCACAAACAAAGTTTTGACAAGGAAATTTTTTACAATAAACTTTTTCCCAAAAAAGTATAATGCTTGGTCGAACCGAACACAAGTTAGAAATTTAAAACTTTGAGCATGAAGGCAACTTAGCTGGTTAATGTGTTTGCTATTGATGACGCGATTTGTGGCGGGACGAAGATGCCCATTGATCTGTGACAGATCCGACAAGGTTCGCCGTCCTCGGCATGGCCGAGGTCCCAGCCCCCAGGCCCGAGGTGTCCGAGCAAGGAGTTCGGCAAAAAAATTATTCAAAGAAATGTGGCCTGGCGCCGAAGCCAATGTCGATGCAGGGCGTTAGCGTGACGCAGTGAAGGCGTTACAAAGCCTGAATTTGCAAGGCGGTCCGGGCTCCGGATGCGGCGTTCACTGAACTATGTACGGAAACTAACCAAACCACCACACGACCATTTTTAATGTGGCCGCCATTTGATAGACCTGTGTACAGATGACGGAACAAACCAGAGTAATAATTCCTTAAGAAAAATAAACCCAACAAGCAAAAATTGTTAGGATTAATAGCACCTGGTTTATTTGTTGTAGCATTCCGAATAAAAGTGACTCCCAAAATTGAGAATCGATCCGCACACCCGTTGCCTGATGGGCGATAGAGCGATGGCCTGGTGATGCTGGCAAAGGTTGGCTTGCTGAGGCGAAGCCCTTGGCCCAGCTAACGTGATGAAGATGGTCGGCTGGTGACGCCGAAGTCTTCGGAGTAGGTTGATGAAGAGATGGCAAAGCCCCCAGTCCAGCCGAGATGTCGAAGCCTCGATGTCAGCCGATGAGTCGGAGTAGGCCGGCGTGATGGATACCAGCTTAACGAAGCAACAGTGCGGCCCTGCCATTGCAGGTCGTGACGTGGTCAATGTCGGCTTGATGAAGCGACCGTGCGGTGATGCCGATGTGGCCGCTTCGTGTAATCCGTGGGGCGGTGATGTTGGTGATGATTTATCCTTCGTGATGCCGAACTTTTGTTCGGCTTGCCGAGATGATGATCCAAAGAAGTTGAGCTCAGCTCAACAAAGTGACGACGTGTCTAGCGTAGGTCGGCAGCCTTGGAGCAATATTGCCGGACTGGGTTTGACACCAGCATGATGATGAAGATGACCTCCGGGGAGGCTTAAAATTTTACGAGCACGTGTTTAAAAATGACGCACAATACCCTAGAAGAGAATTCCTCTAAAAAGGTTGTCCAATATCACGTTCATAAAGAAACATGAATTCGGGTCGGATCCGTATTCGCGCAGAAAACATATCCGAAAATTGGCCCACTCATCGGAAGGTTCCCGAAGTTTGAACCGTCGGATCGAGCTTAAATTTGGAAGGGTGGTAGATATGGGAATTCCGCAGTAGATGAATGGTTGGATCTTCCAAAGGACCTCCGAGCTGGGCTCTGGAGACCATGCCCTAAAATCGTCCAGATTGGACGGGCTCCGGTATATCGTAGATTGTTGGAGATTCCTCCATCGGAACTCAACGAAATTATGCATGGCTGTTGTAGACGTAATTCCGCACTATCCCACTAAAGCAATCATCAAACCGATGCTCGAAGAGGCAGTGACGGCGGATACAAGTTCGCTGTCCATAAAAACAACACGGCCACCCAAGGGCTGTGTTAATGTTGAGCCCTCGAGCTCCATGGATGTTTCCTCTATGATCATGATAGAGATCAGAGTTGATGTTTGAAGAAGGCCCCCGTCCAAACATGACGTTCAGAGATGGAGCACAGTCCTCGGTCGAGCCAAGGTGACCAGTCGAGCCGGCGACGAAGATGCCGGCGTCGCAGTTGACCTGTGGGTGAGCCATTGATCCTTTTGCCGATCACACAGCAGAACTCTCAATGAAAGCACCAATGTCGGTGTCAAAACCGGCGGATCTCGGGTAGGGGGTCCCAAACTATGTGTCTAAGGTCGATGGTAACAGGAGACAGGGGACATGACGTTTACCCAGGTTCGGGCCCTCTCTATGGAGGTAATACCCTACTTCCTGCTTGATTGATATTGATGATATGACTATTACAAGAGTTGATCTACCATGAGATCGTAGAGGCTAAACCCTATAAGCTAGCCTATGATTATGATTGTTGTTGATATCTATCGACTAGACTGGCCTCAGTTTATATAATGCACCAGAGGCCTAGGATAACACGAGTCCTAGCTGAATACGCCGGTGGGGAGAATTCCTTGTCTTGATCACTAAGTCTGGTGGAATCTTCCTTGTATGCGGAAGCTGTCTGAAGTGGCCCATGAGTATACGGCCATGGGGGTCATCGGCCCAATCTAATGGATCGGGAGATGACGTGGTGAGTACCCCTTAGTCCAGGACACCGTCACTCGCGACGCCACCTGGGTCGCGACTCCCGAATTCCAGTCCGGCGCCCCGATGCGGCTCACCTCCTGCCTAGAGAAAGGCCTGGACTGGTCTTCGTCGGACGAGCTGACTTCACTCCATATGCGCATCAAGCGCATGGTGGACAAGAACGTCAAGCTTGTCAATGTGATCTAGGTAATGCTCGCTCGCCGGATCCTACCATGCAAAAGCCGGACTTGCCACTTGTGGGAGTTTGATCCGGCCAATTACCAGACCTTGCAATAGTTCTTCGACACTACGCACGAAGACATTTGGATGGTGCTCTTCAAGGGCAACGAGACGTGGCCAGCGACGACCGAAGACCGCGGGCACGACCTGGCCCATCCCGCAAGTGCGATAAGTTTTACGTATTTCAAGGTGTACCCTTTACTTGCATACTCCAGGAAGATGTCTAAACTTTCCTATTTGTTTTTTCAGGGCCGGGCAAAGAAGGCGGAGCGGATTCGATGTCCGGCTCCGCTGCCCGAAGAACCGGCTATCCCGCTTCTGACGAAGATGCTGGTTTCGGTGCCCTATCAAGCACCGGAGAAGAAGGCCAAGAAAAAGACCACAAGGGGTGGTCTCCACCATAAGGGCACTTTGGATGTGACGTCTGAAGACGCCGACACCCACTCCCCTCCCGCCACCGATGACGAGGAAGAGGAGGAAAGTGATTCTCCTCCTAAGGGGGGAAGGAAGAAAAGGGAGGCCTCCACACATTTGGAGGAAGAGGCGTCCAAGAAAGGGAAGGCCTATGCCGCGGACAAACTCACGTGGGACGTTGACAGCAGCTCAGAGTGGCGCCCCAGGGATAAGCCCCTGGCCGAATCGTAAGTACACAAAGACACACTCAAATATCCAGCTTCTTTACTTCATAGTTTTAACATATTGAATCATGCATTTACAGTCCGACTCATTCCAACCTCGAGTGATCCTCATCTTCGAGAAACTCGCTGGATCCAAAGGTGATGGACAGCGGGTCTCTCCCGGCTGCCTCCTCTCCCAAGATGGTGGAAGACGCTGAAGTGTTGTCCCGAAGGACACTTCCAGCTCAGGGGGAGGCAGAGGAGGCCGTCATGGTGGCGCCAAAGGATAACATCTCGGCCGCCGGACACATGGGGTAGCAGATCCCCATGGAGACTGGCGATGGGGGCCATCCTCAATTCGGCCCACAACCGAATACGATCCCGGAGACCTATACAGCTCCGGAATCCGGCAGGAAGCCTCCTTTGAAGGAAGGAGGTGCGCCAATTCCACTGATGACCTCTGTCCATCCAGATGCACTGGATGCTCTAATGGAAGCGCTGCGAAGTGCTTCCATTATGGAGGAACATCGTACCCTTATGAGTACGGTGGTTGAGAGGATTCAGTGCGCCAAGAGCGGACTGACCGAAGCCTGCACAAGCCTTCTAACAGGCTTTGAGGTAAGCGACGAAATAAAAAGAACGTCATAGTATAGATAGTAGCCACTAAGACTCTGTCCGGTGTTCGGAAAGAAAAGCCAGACAGAGGATCAAATAATTTCCATAGGAGACTAACTAAATATGTCTTATGTAAATAAGCAGGCGTCATTGCTGGCCACAACCTCTCATGCTGCTGAGGTCTCCGGACTAAAGCAGAGTTTGGAGCGGGCCGAGGAAGAGCTCGGCCGTGTAAAAAAGCAGCTAGAAGACAAGCAAGGCATGCAATGACCTTGTGTATATCCGGAAAGGATGAATGATTTGTGCTGACCATAGTGCCATGATATTTATTAGGGGCGGCGACCGAGGTGGAGGCCCTCAAGAAGGCGCTGGTCGAGGCCTTGGAGAGAGTGGCAAAGGAACAAGCCGCTCGTGAGAAACACGAGGCCAGGGTTGGCAAGGTCCAGCAGGATCTCCAGGACGCTGTGCAGAAATGCGAGTCCTTGGAGCGCAATATTGCAGATCAAGAGTCCAAACTTACCAAGGCCCTCCAGAGCGCACACGATGCCCGGATTGAAGCCCAGGGCACCCTCCAAGAAATCCAGGAGGCCAGCAAAATCACGGCGGGTAAGGCCTTTATTATGCAAAGCAAATATGTGAAGAAGAGGTATCTCTTACTAACCCGGATTTGGAGTTCTCCAGGAGCGTTTGCGGATTTACCGCGCAGTGTTGCCGATGCTGCGGAGTTCTTCCGAGCCGAAGAGGGGAGCTCGACGGAGAAGCTGTTCTGGTCACAGTACCTTGCGCCAGAACATCCGGTGCCCTTTAGTGATCAGCTAAAACCACTGGTCGAACTGCATAGGGTGGCCGAACTAGCCATAAAGGATTTAATAATCCGGCTATGGCCTGCCGAACTCATACCTAGCCGCTACTTTAGACTTCTGAAGCGGCTGGTCAATGCCTGCCCCCGGCTTGATGACATCAAGTGGTCGGTCTGCATCGAAGGTGCGCGGATGGCCTTCGCCCGTGTCAAGATACAGTGGGTGAAGATGGAGGCCGTCAAGCTCGCGACCGAGGGACCGCCCACTGGCAAGGAGCACCGCACTCCGGAGCGCTATTTTGATGATGTCCTCAAGGGATCCCGCATTGTAGAGGGCCAGTGTTCAAAAGATATTATCTTTGAATGAGTACCTTCATATTATCCCTCCCTGTATGGTGAAAACAAGGCTGATATGTAATATAATGCTTGCTGTTTATTTTGGAATTTTACCTCCTGTGCGGCCGTTTTTTAAATCAATCTGAGAGGTGGCCAGTCGTCGGCTTCAGCTCCCACGTAGGTAGTACGGGGGTGTTCGGGATGAAATCTAAACACTCTTGATCCAAGAAATTGGTCCTTGAAGGAGGTGTTTAGCGCAATGAACCAGTCAATCGGATTATGCGGCATTAGCGCCCTCACTTAGCCATAGGAGTTTGACCATAGAAATGTAGGTGCAGCCCCTAGTGTCTGTTAGTTTGGACTAGGGTGCTGTAGACACCTGATCGGGTGAAGGCCGATCCGTCGCATAATGCGGAAAAAATCGAAAGAGATTTTAACCTTCGAAGAGGTGACCGGCTCATGCCGCATCATGACAGTCAGTTTTGGGCTTTCTCTACTGAGGTGTGATACCTCTCCAATGTATCTATAATTTTTGATTGTTCCATGCTATTATATTATCAACCTTGGATGTTTTATATGCATTTAAATGCTATTTTATATGATTTTTGGGACTAACCTATTAACCCAGAGCCCAGTGCCAGTTTCTGTTTTTTCCTTGTTTTAGAGTATCGCAGAAAAGGAAAATCAAACGGAGTCCAATTGACCTGAAACTTCACGGAACTTATTTTGGGAAGGAAAGCAACCAGATAGACTTGGAGTGCACGTCAGGAAAGAAACGAGTGAGCCACGAGGTAGGGGGTGCACCCACCCCCCTAGGGCGCGCCCTCCACCCTCGTGGGCCCCTCAGGGCCCCCCTGACGTACTTCTTTCGCCTATATATCTCCATATACCCTAAACGACCGGGGAGCACAATATATCGGGAGTTCCACCGCCAGAAGCCTGCGTAGCCACCGAAAACCAATCTAGACCCGTTCCGGCACCCTGCCGGAGGGGGCAATCCCTCTCCGGTGGCCATCTTCATCATCCTAGTGCTCTCCATGACGAGGAGGGAGTAGTTCTCCCTCGGGGCTGAGGGTATGTACCAGTAGCTATGTGTTTGTTCTCTCTCTCTCTCGTGTTCTTGAGGTGATATGATCTTGATGTATCACGAGCTTTGCTATTATAGTTGGATCTTATGATGTTTTCTCCCCCCTCTACTCTCTTGTAATGAATTGAGTTTCCCTTCGAAGTTACCTTATAGGATTGAGTCTTTTAACATTTGAGAACACTAGATGTATGTCTTGCCGTGCGTATCTGTGGTGACAATGGGATATCACGTGATTCACTTGATGTATGTTTTGGTGATCAACTTGCGGTTTCCGCCCATGAACCTATGCATAGGGGTTGGCACACGTTTTCATCGTGATTCTCTGATAGAAACTTTGGGTCACTCTTTCAGGTTCTATGTGTTGGTTGAATAGATGAATCTGAGATTGTGTGATGCATATCGTATAATCATACCCACGGATACTTGAGGTGACATTGGAGTATCTAGGTGACATTAGGGTTTTGGTTGATTTGTGTCTTGAGGTGTTATTCTAGTACGAACTCTAGGGCTGTTCGTGACACTTATAGGAATAGCCAATGGATTGATTGGAAAGAATAACTTTGAGGTGGTTTCGTACCCTACCATAATCTCTTCGTTTGTTCTCAGCTATTAGTGACATTGCAGTGACTCTTTGTTGCATGTTGAGGGATAGTTATGTGATCCAATTATGTTATTATTGTTGAGAGAACTTGCACTAGTGAAAGTATGAACCCTAGGTCTTGTTTCAACACATTGCAATACCGTTTACGCTCCCTTTTATCGTTAGTTACCTTGCTGTTTTTATATTTTCAGATTATGAATACCCATATCTACTATCCATATACCACTTGTATCACCGTCTCTTCGCCCAACTAGTGCACCTATACAATTTACCATTGTATTGGGTGTGTTGGGGACACAAGAGACTCTTTGTTATTTGGTTGCAGGGTTGCTTGAGAGAGACCATCTTCATCCTATGCCTCCTACAGATTGATAAACCTTAGGTCATCACTTTCTACCTTGCTGTTTTTATATTTTCATATTACAAAAACCTATATCTACCATCCATATTGGACTTGTATCACTATCTCTTCGCCGGACTAGTGCACCTATACAATTTACCATTGTATTGGGTGTGTTGGGGACACAAGAGACTCTCTGTTATTTGGTTGCAGGGTTGCTTGAGAGAGACCATCTTCATCCTACGTTTCCCATGGATTGATAAAACTTTGGTCATCCACTTGAGGGAAATTTGCTACTGTCCAACAAACCTCTGCACTTGGAGGCCCAACAACGTCTACAAGAAGAAGGTTGTGTAGTAGACATCAAGGTGCTCATCCGGATAAACCAGGACATAATCGCAGTAGTTCTCCCTTTACTACCCTAGCCGATTGAGCGGAACGTAAGGTAGTAAGCACAGTAGCCGGGCAACCAAACTATTGACCAAAGACATGATTCAGCACCGATGCATATAATGCTAAATTCGGGGGCCGAACTATACTGTAAAAGTGATCAGACTTGGTGCCATAGTATGGGGCGCAATAAAGCCCCTGGCGAATTATGGCGTACGAAGGTGTAAGGATGCAAATAAAAATAGCGAAATAAAAATAAAGTAGTAAGCTAGTGCCACATAAGTTGGGCCGCAAACTGTTTCCATTATAATTTGATTAATACGTCTAAGCGTATTTGTACAAATAGTTTGATAAGCAACAGTGGCTATTTAATATGCCAAGACCAAGGGGGAGCTGCGTACGGGTCCTGAAAACAGGTAGAATGATCGGTAAGAAAAACATCTAGAGGTTCCCCCATACGTCTGTGCTACTTTCCACCTTGGTATATCCGTCCTTCGAAAGGACCGATTATAAGGCCGTCGAGAGAGGCCTGCGGGAAAGAAACCTGAAAAGGATAAAAAGAAAAGTAAAAGTATGTGTGTCCAAGGAAGGTCAAGCCATATTGTGGACCACAGTTTGGTTATGCCTCCGTCTCTGCCCATGGTATTTTTAGTGCGTAGTTATGTACGCGTGGTACGTGTGCCGCCACTTGGTCGAGACTGAGACTGGGGTCGAATTGCTAGTCGAGCTCCTGACGAGCTGAACTCTTCTGCCGCAGAGTAGTCCGGAGTCGTTTGACAGTGTCCGGGAACATGGCCGCTGAATTAAGGTTCTGCTTGTGAAGGCCGCTCTGTACCTCTGCTGCCAAGGCAGCGGTGTGCTCCTTGGTACGGAGGGAGTGCTACGTGTTTCCATTGACTGTTATGACACCGCGTGGTCCAGGCATCTTGAGCTTGAGATAAGCATAGTGTGGCACTGCATTGAATTGGGCAAACGTGGTTCGTCCGAGCAGTGCATGATAGCCGCTGCGGAAGGGGACGATATAGAAGATTAAATCCTCGCTTCGGAAGTTGTCCGGAGATCCAAAGACGACCTCCTATGTGATTGAGCCCGAGCAGCGGGCCTCTACACCTGGTATAACTCCTTTAAAGATAGTTTTGGTGGGCTTGATCCTTGATGGATTGATGCCCATTTTGCGTGTTGTATCCTGATAGAGTAGGTTGAGGTTGCTGCCACCGTCCATGAGGACTCGTGTGAGGTGGAATCATCAATTATTGGGTCGAGAACCAGTGCGGCTGAACCGCCATGACGGATACTGGTCGGATGGTCCCTGTGATCAAAGGTGATCGGGCTTGACGACCATGGGTTGAATTTTGGGGCGAATGGCTCTATCGCATAGACGTCCCTAAGCGCCCGCTTGCGCTCCCTCTTGGGGATATGGGTAGCGTATATCATGTTCACCGTTTTGACTTGAGGGGGAATCTTCTTCTGTCCCCATGTGTTTGGTGGACGGGGCTCCTCGCCGTCATTCTCGCTTTGCGACCCCTTCTCCTTGTCTTCGGCATTTAACTTGCTGGCTAGTTTGAAGACCCAACAACTCCGGGGAGTATGATTGATTGGTTTATCAGGGGTGCCATGGAACTGACATGGATGATCGGGCTTGACGACCATGGGTTGAATTTTGGGGCCCTGACTATTTGTTTTATATGGCTTCTTCCACTGACCGGACTTGGAGCCACTGAATCCGACGTCGACCGCCATCACCGGTATTGTCACCATTGTTTCGATGCTTGTGCATGTTGCATCGGGGTTTGCCGTTGCTATTTCTGGCTTCCGAGGTGCCAGGTTCGCTTGCATTGTTAGTGCTGCGGGCTAGCTAGCTATCTTTGCCCGCGCAAAGGCGGGTCATGAGTGCCGTGAGGACCACCATGGACTTCGGCTTTTCTTGGCTGAGGTGTCGGGCAAGACATTCATCGCGGATGCTGTGTTTGAAGGCCTGTAGGGCTTTAGCATCCGGACAGTCGATGATTTGGTTCTTTTTAGTTAAGAACCTAGTCTAGAATTTCTTGGCTGACTCTCTGGGCTGTTGGACTATGTGGCTTAAGTCATCAGCATCCGGAGGTCTGACGTATGTGCCTTGGAAGTGGTCGCGGAAGGCATCTTCCAGGTGTTCCCAGCTGCCAATAGAGTTTTCAGGCAGGCTCTTTAGCCACTGCCGGGCTGGCCCCTTGAGTTTTAGAGGGAGGTGTTTGATGGCATGAAGATCATCGCTGCAGGCCATTTGAATATGGAGAATAAAGTCTCCAATCCATACTGCAGGATCTGTTGTTCCATCATATGATTCGATATTCACGGGTTTGAACCCTTCAGGGAATTCATGCTCCATTACTTCATCGGTGAAGCAGATGTTGAATTTTGGGTTCCGGCAAAACCCTTGAGGTTCGAACACTAGGGTGCGCATGAAGATCTCTCCCCCCTTTAGCTCGCACACATCATGATCTCACGGCCTAGAAAGACGAACCCAAAGAACAGGAGACACAAGGGTTTATACTGGTTCGGGTCACCGATGTGGTGTAATACCCTACTCCAGTGTGGTGTGGTGGATTGCCTCTCGGGCTGAGGATGAACAGTTAAAAGGGAAGAACAGCCTCCTGAGGAGAGGTGTTCTTGTGCTTGGCGAACTCTTGCGTGGGGCTATGGATGAATTGGCCCCGGTCCAATCTCCCCATCTACGGTGGTGGCTAGTCCTATTTATAGAGGCCCCGGTCCTCTTCCCAAATATTGAGCGGGAAGGGATCCCGCAACAGCCAAATTCGAAGGGTGACAAGTAGTACAAGCTATCCTGATAAAAGTAGTCTTCCCCTACCAAAGGCTCTGGTGGTGACGCCGTCTTGGGCTCCACGGTGACCTCCGTCCTGCTGGTCTTGGTCTTGTTGCATCGATATGGAAACCTTTGCCTGATGCCTCGGGACTCCTCGCCTGCGCTTGCCTCTTTAGCACCAAAGAGGAAACGAGGACAATGTGCGTGCTGGCGCCCTCCTGGCTCCAGTTATCATGGCTTGCATCACAGAAACCTCGCAAGGTGTCCCCTGCCTTGATCTCTCCGCCCCTCACGAGCCAGCCTGGCGAGGCCGCCCTTGAGGAGGTCTTGCGTCGTCCGCCTCGCGAGGCTTGGCCCCTCACGAGGGTCTTGAGTGTTTGCTGGTGATGATGGGCCATACAGGGCGGCTGATGGAGCCACACTGTGGGCCGCAGGCAGGCAAGTCTGGGGGCCCCCATTCCCAGAACACCGACAGTAGCCCCCGGGCTCAAGGCGCGCTCAGACTTGGCTTCGAGGCGAAGCCAAAGGGCAAAAGCGGAGCGCTGCGGGCCCCAACGGCATGCGTCCATGGTTGGCGCGTGGACATGGGCGTCTCCGCTTCCCCTCACTGCCTCGGCAACTGCCCGACTTGACGAGTCCTTGCTACATGCAGAAAAAGATCATTATTACCTTAGATCGTGGACGCCGGCGGTTGGCCTCCCCTTGGCTATAAATGGGAAGAGGTGGGCGGAGCCCCTGTAACCCATCTCTTCCTTTTCTTCTCTCTCTCCTTCTTATTGCTCGCTTTGCTGCTGGCAGCGACACCTATGGCGCCTGCGAAGAGGCTCTCGGCTGCAGAGAAGGGGAAGGCTCGCCAGGAGGGGCCTGGTTCACCTTCGCCCAAGAGGGGGTGCGGCCATCCCCGCAAGCACACCATGACCCCTGTCGCGGCCCCTCGCAGTCACGGTGGCACCTCCTCGCGTGGTGGTGGTCGCCCGAGTCGTGGGAGCCCCGTCGATGAAGGGAGGTGCGCCATGGTCGTGCGGCCGCCCAGGACGCGCTTCCACTCGGCGGAAGTGCTGCCGGAGTTCGTTGTGTGGTCAGAGAACCCGGCCGGCACTTGGCTTCAGCTCCCGCGCATCTTTGCCGACGAGCTGTCAGCCACTGGTCCAAGCAGTCTTTGACTGCAGGTGGACGGCTGTTGCAGCAAGGCTTCGTGGGTCGCGGTTGAGGTCTCAGCCGGAGGCAACACAGCCCTGGCCCGCGGCTGGCAGATGTTTGCCTGCGCGCGAGGCCTGGGCCGGCGGTGCTCCCTCCACTTCAAGTATGATGGCAACATGACCCTCTACGTGAGGGTGTTCGGGGAAGGTGGTCGCTGCGTCGGGTGTTGCCCTGAGGACAACGACGGTGGTGTGGTCCTCGGCCTCGGCGACGACCGCGACGAGAGCAAAGGCGGGCTCGCCCTCGGCGCCGGCCATGGCTCGTCCTGCTACGGTGACTATTCTTCCAGCGACAGCTCCAGCAGCGGCGGCTATGACTAGCCACCACGCCGCCGCGCCCGCTTCGAAGGTGGCAGTGGGTCGTCTCGCCGCCGTGCTCCAGTGAAGCGCGAGGAGGGGTCTGGCTGAGCTGAGAGCGTCATGGGCCCATCCTCACGAACTGTCGCGGGAGCACGTGCCGCTTTTGTTTCGTTCTTCTTTTCCTTCCTGCATTAAGAGAGAGACAAGTATGGGGCCCTGCTGGGGCGTGCAACAACTATGATTTCCATGTGGCTATGCTATGTTTATCTCTCTTGTGTCGTGTTGCAGCGTCAATGTTTTATGTATGCGCATAGGAATAACTTAGCTTGATGCGCCTGAAGTAGTTTCCGCCTCGCGAGGTGTGTGTTCCCCAGTACCTGGCGAGGCCTCCTGTGCTCGGAAGGTGTCTGGGAACTGCAAGAATTTGTTAGGAAATTCTTTTTCTTATGAATCCTGGTCGCACACATTGCCGGCCATGACCCAGTGCTTCGCATCGCGGTACCCGGGGGGCATGGATTGAGAGGGGTGCGCCAGCTTGCGAGCTCGAGCGAGGGTGCCTTGCGAAAAACTGGAAAATGAAAACGCTCACGAGGGCACATGTCTAGCCCCCTCGCAAGGCATGCGAGGGAGAGTACGGGTCAAAAATGAGGAACCGAGGGTAGAAAAGGAGGCAGAAAATGCAATGGAACCGGGCCAGCAAGGAACACCAGGAAGCAAATTCTCACTAAAAAGGGGCAAGCCAACTGCGGAAAGCAAATGAAAAGCCGCGTCCGGCACCTAGTCTAGTATTCTTGTCTTCTCACCAGCGCGGAGCTAAGTGCTACCACTAAGACATGGGAGGGAGCCCCCGAGCCCCGAGGGCAGCACTCCTGAGACTCCGGGGCATGAATAGCCCCACTCATTATTACGTGAGAGTCTCACGGGCAGAGATCTTCACAGGCACTGGGCCTTGCTTCACAGGCGCCGGGCCTTGCTTCATGGGTAGAACTTCCGGAGGTGCTGGATGTTCCAAGCGTTCTGGATGGGGATCCCGTCCTACGCCTCCAGGAGCGCGGCGCCAGTCCTGGAGACGTGGGCGACCCGAAAAGGGCCCTTCCACATGGGTGGGAGCTTGTGCAACCCTTCCCTGGAGAGAACCCACCTCAGGACAAGATCACCCACCTCGAGCGTCCTGGAGCGGACGCTGCGGCAGTGGTACCGCCGCAGCACCTGCTGGTACCTCGCAGCTCGGAGCGAGACTTCACTGCGGCGTTCCTCCCCCAGCACGAGGTCCATCACCTGCATGGCGTCCTGCTGCGTTTCATCAAACGCAAGGACGTGCGCAGAACGATGCCTGAGCTCGTGTGGGAGAACCGCTTCTGCTCCGTAGACGAGGAAGAACGGGGTGTCGCCTGTCGGCCTGGTGGCGGTGGTGCAGATGGACCACCAACACGGACTGGAGCTCGTCGTGCCAGCCCCTGCCGCAGGCCTCAAGCTTCTTCTTGAAGGTCCTAGTCTTGAGACCCCTCAGGACTTCCGCGTTGGCGCGTTCGGCCTGCCCGTTGCTCCTGGGGTGCGCCACGGAGGTGTAGCAAATCTGCATTCCAAGGTTAGCACAATATGTTTTGAAGAGATTGCTAGTGAACTGTGAGCCATTGTCAGTGATGATACCATTAGGGACCCAAATCGGCTTACGAGGCCCTTGACAAACTTGACTGCTGAACCGGCTGGGATGGTGCGGACGGCTTCCACTTCCGCCCACTTGGTGAATTGGTCAATGGCAACATAGAGGTAGCGGTATCCTCCAGGCGCTCGAGGGAATGGGCCCAGGATATCCAGACCCCAGGCCGTGAACAACCATGAGAGCGGGATAGTCTGGAGGTCCTGAGCCGGCTGGTGGATCTGCTTGGCGTGGAATTGGCTGGCCTCGCAGGATTTCACCAGCTCGGCCGCTTCGTTGAGTGCTGTGGGCCAGTAGAACCTGCTGCGGAAAGCCTTGCTGACTAGGGTCCGCGACGACGAGTGGTGCCCGCAGTCTCCGCCATGTATGTCAGCCAGCGGCTCATTCCCCTGTTCCCTAGAAATGCATCATAGAGAAACATCATTTGGCCGCTTCCTGTATAGCTCACTGTCCTGAATGCAGTATGCCGTAGCCTATCGGGCCACACGCTCCGTGTCTTCTTCCTTCTCCAGTAGTGTGCCTTGCGTCAGGTACGCCCTGAACTCCTCGATCCAGCACCCCTCCTGAGGCTCGAGCGCTAAGAGGAGGCACGCTCCTGAGGTCGGGCCGCAGGCGGGGGCTCCCGATGCTGGTGGCTGGGGGAGTTCCTCATGAGGTGGCACCGGCTCCGCAGGCGGAGGTGCTGCTGAAGGCTTGAAGAGCTGCTCCTCGAAGACGCCAGGTTCCTGGGGTAGCCGCTTGGATGCTCTTTTGGCGATGTCGTCGGCCTCCTTGTTGGTGCCACGGGGCACGTGCTGTAGCTCCAGGTCCAGGAACTGCTTCTCCATTTTGCCTAACTCCGCGAGGTATGCCTCCATGAGCTCATCCTTTGGCTTGTACACCTTGCTGGAGAAGTTGATGAGCAGCTGCGAGTCTCCCTTGATGGTAAGGTGTTTCACCCCCAGAGCCACCGCAGCGTTGAGGCCGCTGATGAGACCCTCGTACTCTGCGATGTTGTTGGAGACCTTCTCGCCCTGCTGGAAGCAGAGCTACATGGCGTAGTAAAGTTTGTCCTGAGTGGGCGAGATGAGCACGGCTCCAGCCCCCGTGCCCTGGTGTGCGAACGCGCCATCGAAGTACAAAGTCGAAAAGTGCAGCCCCTTTGATGACCCTGGTTGCGCTGAACTCTAGGTCAAACGATTGTAGCTCGATGTTCCATTCATCGACCCTTCCCGCAGCATTGGGGCTCCTGAGCACTCTCTCCAATGGGTAAGCTGAGAAGACCTTGATGGGGTGACCCGGGAAGTAGTGGCGCAACTTACGCGAGGCCACAAGGAGCGCTAGCAAGAGCTTCTGAGGCATGGGGTATCATGCGCTCGCATCTCGTAGCACTTTGCTGACGAAGTACACAGGGTGCTTGACAAGGCCGCGAGAGCTAACGGAGTTTTTGGCTCTTGGGGGCTAAGGTGTTTCCTGTGGGTCCCCAGCTTCCGGGGCTTGATGACTAGCCGGGGCAGCCGCTGTCTCAGGAGCATCGCCTTGGTGTTGTGCTGCCTCATCCGGCTTGGCGGCTCCATTTGGCGGGCCCTTGACCTGGGCCTCCTCTCTGAGGGACACCAGCGCCGCGCTGGCGGAGTGGGGTGTGGCAGACAGGTAGAGTACCAAGGGCTCGAATGGACGAGGCGCCACCATCATAGGCGGGCTGGTCAAGTATCTCTTGTGGTCTTGAAATGCCAGGTCAGCCTCGGGGGTCCACTCGAATGGACCCTTCTTCTTCTTCATCAGCTTGAAGAACGGCAAGGCGTGCTCCCCAACTTGGAGATGAAGCGCCCCAGTGAAGTCATGCAACCTACAAGCTTCTGCATCTCCTTGAGGTTTTGCGGTTGGCTCATGTCTTCGATTTCCTTGACCTTCTTTGGGTTGGCCTCGATCCCCCTGTGGGACACGAGGAAGCCCAGCAGCTTGCCGGAAGGGACACCAAACACGGATTTCTCCGGGTTGAGCCGCAAGTCCACCTGGCGCTGGCTCGCGAAGGTCTCCTCCAAGTCCTGAATCAAAGTTCTCGCCTCCCGATATTTCACCCCAATGTCTTCAACGTAGGCCTTAGCATTTCTCCCGAGCTGCCGCCCCAAGGCGATGTGCATCAGTCGCTGGAAGGTCGCTCTTGCATTGCGCAGTCCGAGTGCCATGCAAGTGTAGCAGTATACCCCGCATGGGGTCAATAAAGCCAATTTCTCCGCATCTTCCACCGCCATCTTGATCTGGCGGTAGCCTGAGAACGCATCTAGGAAACACGTCAGATCACACTCGGCGGTGGAGTCAACAATTTGGTCGATGCGCGGCAGCGGGAATGGGTCTTGAGGGCAAGCCTTGTTGAGGTTGGTGAAGTTGACACACATGCGCTCCTTTCCTCCTTTCTTCAGCACGACGACCGGGTTCGCCAGCCACTCTGGGTACCAGACTTCGCGGATGACACCTACTGCCTCCAGCTTGCGAGTTTCTTGAATGATGAGAGACTGCTTCTCCATGGACTGTCGCCTCGCCCTCTACTTCACAGGGCGCACGTTGGTGCATACCCTCAGATGATGCTCAATCACTCCTCTCAGGACCCCAACCAGCTGCTTGGGCTCCCAGGCGAATACTTCCTTGTTCGCCTGCAAGAAGTTCACCAACTCCCTTTCTTGATCTGGGACGAGGTCGGCGCCTATAGTAAAGGTGGTGCCAGAGGCCCCGTCCTCGTCGACCGGTATCTGCTTCGTCTTGGCTTGACCTTGAGTGAATAGCTGCTTCTTCTTGGTCGGCGCAGCCCCCTTGGCCCTGGGCATGGCCTTGCCGGCCGGACAAGCTGCCGCCGTGGCCCTGAAGGTGACTTTGAGGGCCGCCAAGGCTTCCTTGGTGTCTCCGGCCATGATGAGGATGCCCTTGCTCCTTGGCATCTTGATGAGGTTGTAGGCAGGATGAGTAGCCACCATGAATTGGGCCAGTGCCGGGTACCCGAGGATGGCGTTGTACGGTAAGCCGATGCAGGCGATGTCGAAGTCGATTAGCTCGGTGCAGTAGTTGTCGCATGTGCTGAAGGTCACGGGGAGACGGATCTTCCCCATGGGGTTGGAGGAGCCGCCGCCAACTCCGGAGAAGGGCTTGCTGGGGCGGAGCCGCTCAAGCGGTACGTGAAGGAGGCTAAAAGCCTCCATAGAGAGCACGTTGAGGCGGGCACGGCCGTCGATGACGGTCTTGCTAACGGCTATGCTGCAGATGGTGGGCGTGCAAAGCATTGGGAGCACGCCCGAACCGACAGTGGTGACTGGGTGATCCCCCGAGTCGAAGGTCAGGTCGGCCTTGGGCGCCGCCCAACCCGGGGGAGCCCCCTGCCGTGTGGAGGCGGCGCCGATCTGGCAAAAGAACGGCTTGGCGTGACGGTCTGAGGGTGGCGCCTGCGAGCCACCGCTGATGGAGCTACACTGTGGGCCGCAGGCAGGCAAGTCTGGGGACCCCCGTTCCCAGAACACCGACAACAGAGGGGGTGTGCGGCGCCTCTATATCGGGCCAGATCGTGACATAGTTCGGATGGAGTCCGTCTGCGCCTTTCGGCTCGGACGTGATTGTGCTTGCCATGTTTGACTTGATACCCGTCGTCGTGCGTTGTGGCATTCCCCCGCGATCCGTAGATCGATCTGGACGGACCTTCTTTATTCTTCAGGTCCTGGCACAGGTCATACGTGTATCCCTGAGCTGTTCTATCTCTGCCTTTATGGCGAGGTAGGATGGGCTGGTGTTTGGCTTGAGTTTCCGTTTTGTCTCGGCCACGTGGTGGTCGTTCAGCCGCATTACGCGCTGATGGTACGGGCTCAAGTGCCTCATCATCGAATTAAGGTAGCAGTTTACGCTTCGGGTAACTTTTGGTTGGGCACTCGAGGCCGTATTTTTCTGCTGCCAGGACATTAGTCCATCTATCGTTGAGTAGATCTTCATCAGCTTGAAGCTGCTGCTGCTTCTTTTTCAGGCTCCTTGCAGTGGCTATTTGCCGTTGCTTAGAGCGCTCCTGCTCGAGAGGTTCCTCGGGCATGATAAAGTCTTCGTCGCCGAGGCTCACCTCATCCTCGGAGGGTGGAAGATAATTACTGTCCTCTGAGTCTTCGTTTGCAGCCTGTTCATCAGGGCTAACTCGCCCATCCTCCCGATTGTCTTTTTCAGAGTTTTGCTCGACGGGGTTTTCTTGGTCTTTGGCATCATCCGGGGTGTTGTTGTCTCTCGTGCCGGTATTGCTGCCACGTGATTTAGAGCGGCGTCGTCGACGCACTTGTTGTATCTCGGGAGGTTTATCCTCTACTGGATTTTTCTCTTTATCGCTGTCACCCTCCTTGGGTGCATCCACCATGTACATGTCATACGAAGAGCTAGCCGTCACGCGTCCGGCAAATGGTGGGTTTTCGGCTTGCTCCTCTCCGGCATCGTCGTCCATACCGTCGATGTCTTCGAAGCCATAATCGAGCATGTCAGTTAAGTCCTCTACTGTGGCAATGAAGTGGGTGGTGGATAGGATGTAAAATTCCCCGCTCTCAGTCCCTACTCTAGGCTGGGCGTAGTTCGGACGTTTCTCCTCCATAATCATGAGGGATCGCATCAAGTCCAGAGCCTCTCTTAAAGGCGAGGTTTGTTGAGGGAGAAAAGAATAAGTGGAGTATGGTGGGAAGGGAATTCCTTGGCCAGGCTCACACGATGATGACTCTGAGAGTTCGGAGCCGGCGTCCGGGGAAGAGTTCGGCTTGGTGATGGATGCCGATGACGCTGCTTCCTCCGGCTCTCCCGTACTGGGCCTAGTGGCCACAGATAGTCCGGCGGGTTCAGAAATCCCGTCCTCGGTACTGGCGAGGCGCTCCTGCTCTAAGGCCAGAGCAGAGGTTGGGGTCGTGAATCCTTGGAAGATCAAGTCTCCTCGGATATCAGCGACATAATCGAGGTTTTCAAAACTAATCTGGTGACCTGGGGCGTAGCTGTCGATCTGCTCCAGATGGCCAAGCAAGTTGGCCCGCGGTGCGAAGCCGCCGAATATGAAGATCTGGTCGGGGAAAAAATGTCCCCTAGGGCAGTATCTTTGCAGATGATGGATGGAGCCAGCGAACCTTTTGGCGGCGACACAGTGGAAGTCTCAATGAAAGCAACAATGTCGGTGTCAAAACCGGCGGATCTAGGGTAGGGGGTCCCGAACTATGCATCTGAGGTTGATGGTAACAGGAGAGAAGGGACACGAAGTTTTACCCAGGTTCGGGCCCTCTTGATGGAGGTAATACCCTATGTCCTGCTTGATTAATATTGATGAGTATGGGGGTTACAAGACTTGATCTACCACGAGATCGTAATGGCTAAAACCCTAGAAGTCTAGCCTATATGATTATGATTGCCTCTACGGACTAAACCCTCCGGTTTATATAGACACTGGAGGAGACTAGGGTTGTACAAATTCATTTACAGAGAAAGGAATCTTCATATCCGAACGCCAAGCTTGCCATCCACACCAAGGAGAGTCCCATCCGGACACGGGTGAGAGAATCTTCGGTCTTGTATCTTCATAGCCCATCAGCCCGCCCATGTCCAACAGACCTGACACCCGAGGACCCCTTAGTCCAGGACTTCTCCCTTGGGGGGTGCGCGCTACCCATTCTGGGCTAGCCTACCTCCCTCCTATGGCCCATATCTTCCCCTGGGGGGTTCCGGTAACCCCCGGGTACTCCGATACGTACCCGATACATTCCGAAACACTTCCGGTGACCGAATACTATCGTCCATTATATCAATCTTTACCTCTCGACCATTTCGAGACTCATCATCACATTCGTGATCTCTTCCGGGACTCCGAACAATCTTCGGTCACCAAAACACATAACTCATAATACAAATCGTCATCGAACGTTAAGGGTGCCGACCCTATGGGTTCGAGAACTATGTAGACATGACCGAGACACCTCTCCGATCAATAACCAATAGCGGAACATGGATGGTCATATTGGTTCTCACATATTTTACGAAGATATTTATCTGTCAAATCGCAATGACAACATACGCCATTCCCTTTGTCATTAGTATGTTACTTGCCCAAGATTCGATCTTCGGTATCTTCATACCTAGTTAAATCTCGTTACCAGCAAGTCTCTTTTCTCGTTCCGTAATGCATCATCCCACAACTAACTCATTAGTCACATTGCTTGCAAGGCTTATCATGTTGTGCATTACCGAGAGGGCCCAGAGATACCTCTCCCATACTCGAGTGACAAATCCTAATCTCGATCTATGCCAACCCAACAAACACCTTCGGGGATACCTGTAGAGCATCTTTATAATCACCCAGTTATGTTGTGTCGTTTGATAGCACACAAGGTATTCCTCCGGTATCCGGGAGTTGCATAATCTCATAGTCGAAGGAATATGTATAAGTCATGAAGAAAGCAATATCAATAAAACGGAACAATCAATATGCTAAGCTAATGGATGGGTCATGTCCATCACATCATTTTCCTAATGATGTGATCCCATTCATCAAATGACAACACTTGTCTATGGTTAGGAAACTTAACCATCTTTGATTAATGAGCTAGTCTAGTAGAGGCTTACTAGGGACACTGTGTTTTGTCTATGTATCCACACATGTATCAAGTTTCCGGTTAATACAATACTAGCATGAATAATAAACATTTATCATGATATAAGGAAATATAAAATAACAACTTTATTGTTGCCTCTAGGGCATGTTTCCTCCAGTCTCCCACTTGCACTAGAGTCAAAAATGTAGTTCACATCGCCATGTGATTTAACACCAATAGTTCACATCATCATGTGATTAACACCCATAGTTCACATTGCCATATGACCAACACCCAAAGGGTTTACTAGAGTTATTAATCTAGTTCACATCGCCATGTGATTAACACCCAAAGAGTACTAAGGTGTGATCATGTTTTGCTTGTGAGAGAGGTTTAGTCTACGGGTCTGCCATATTCAGATCCGTATGTATTTTGCAAATTTCTATGTCTACAATGCCCTGCACGGAGCTACTCTAGCTAAAATTCTCCCACTTTCAATATGTATCCAGATCAAGACTCAGAGTCATCCAGATTGGGGTCAAAGCTTGCATCGACGTAACTCTTTATGACGAACTCTTTATCACTTCCATAACCGAGGAATATTTCCTTAGTCTACTCCCTTGCCAAACTCATGGCAAGGTATACAATAGGTCTGGTACACAGCATCTTGTCAAGGTATGTGCTTTGTGAAAGTCTTATTAAGCGTCTTAATCTATCCCTATAGATCTTGATGCCCAATATATAAGTAGATTCACCGAGGTCTTCCATTGAAAAATTCTTATTCAAGTATCCTTTTATGCTATCCAGAAATTCTATATCATTTCCAATCAACAATATGTCATCCACATATAATATCAGAAATGCTACTGAGCTCCCACTCACTTTCTTGTAAATACATGCTTCACCATAAGGCTGTATAAAACCATATGCTTTGATCACCTTATCAAAGCGTATATTCCAACCCTGAGATGCTTGCACCAGTCCATAGATGGATCGCTGGAGTTTGCATACTTTGTTAGCACCTTTAGGATCGACAAAACCTTCTAGTTGCATCATATGCAACTCTTCTTTAAGAAATCCATTAGGGAATGCAGTTTTGACTTTGGTTTGCCAGATTTCATAAAATGTGGCAGTTGCTAACATGATTCGGGAAGACTTGAGCACCACTATGAGTGAGAAAATATCATCGTAGTCAACACCTTGAACTTGTCCAAAACCTTTTGTGACAAGTCGAGCTTTGTAGATAGTAACACTACCATCAGCGTCCGTCTTCCTCTTGAAGTTCCATTTACTCTCAATGGCTTGCCGATCATCAGGCAAGTCGACCAAAGTCCACACTTTGTTCTCATACATGGATCCTATCTAAGATTTCATGGCCTCAAGACATTTCGCGGAACCTGGTGTCGGTGTCAAAACCGACGGATCTCGTGTAGGGGGTTCCGAATTGTGCATCTAGGATCAATGGTAACAGGAGACGAGGGACACAATGTTTACCCAGGTTCGGGCTGTAACGCCCTCGATGCGGCTATATCTCCCACGTGTCGAAGCACGACTTAGAGGCATAACCGCATTGAAAGCAATGTCGCAATTGAGGTAATCTTCACACAACCCATGTAATACATAAGGGAAAAGATACATAGTTGGCTTACAATCGCCACTTCACACAATTACATGAATAAAGCATTACATCAACCAAATACAATCAAGGTCCGACTACGAAACCAAAATAAAAGAAGAACCCCAAATGCGACAAGGTCCCCGATCGACCCCAGCTGGGCTCCACTACTGATCAACTAGAACGAAAGAACACAAAGGACAAGATCTTCATCGAGCTCCTCCTGAGCTTGGTTGCGTCATCTGCACGGACTCATCGGCACCTGCAAGCTGGTTTTGGAAGTATTTGTGAGTCACGGGGACTCAGCAATCTCACACCCTCGCGATCAAGACTATTTAAGATTATGGGTAAGGTAAAGGTATGAGGTGGAGCTGCAGCAAGCGACTAGCATATATGGTGGCTAACATACGCAGATGAGAGCGAGAAGAGAAGGCAAAGCACGATCGAGAAACTATGATCAAGAAGTGATCCTAGAACAACCTACATCAAGCATAACTCCAACACCGTGTTCACTTCTCGGACCCCGCCGAGAAGAGACCATCACGGTAACACACGCGGTTGATGTATTTTAATTAAGGTCAGCTTCAGGTTTTCTACAACCGGACATTAACAAATTCCCATCTGCCCATAACCGCGGGCACGGCTTTCAAAAGTTCAAATCCCTCCAGGGGTGTCCCAACTTAGCCCATAACAAGCTCTCACGGTCAATGAAGGATATTCCTTCTAGCGGGAAGACTCGATCAGACTCGGAATCCCGGTAACAAGACATTTCGACAGGGTAAAACAAATCCAGCAACACCGCCCGAATGTGCCGACAAATCCCGATAGGAGCTGCACATATCTTGTTCTCAGGGCACACTTAGATGAGACATCCTACGAGTAAAACCAAACCTCAAGTTGCCCTGAGGTGGCCCCGCAGTCTACTCGGTTGGACCAACACTCAGAGGAGCACTGGCCCGGGGGGGGCGGGGGGGTAAAATAAGATGACCCTTGTGAGTCTGCAGAACCCAAGGGAAGGTGGTAGGTTGTTAGTGGAAATGGTAAAACCAAGGTTGGGCATTGCTGGAGGAGTTTTATTCAAGGCGAACTGTCAAGGGGTTCCCATTATCACCCAACCGCGTAAGGAACGCAAAATCCGGGAACATAACACCAATATGACGGAAAATAGGGTGGCAAGAGTGGAACAAAACACCAGGCATAAGGCCGAGCCTTCCACCCTTTACCAAGTATATAGATGCATTAATTAAATAAGATATATTGTGATATCCCAACAAGTAAACATGTTCCGACAAAGAACAAACTTCATCTTCACCTACAACTAACAATGCTATAAGAGGGGTTGAGCAAAGCGGTAACATAGCCAAACAACGGTTTGCTAGGACAAGGTGGGTTAGAGGCTTGGTTCAACAATATGGGGGGCATGATAAGCAAGTGGTAGGTATCGCAGCATAGGCATAGCAAAAGAGCGAGCAACTAGCAAGCAAAGATAGAAGTGATTTCGTGGGTATGATCATCTTGCCTGAGATCCCGCAAGGAAGAAGAACGAGTCCATGAAGAAGACAAACGGACGTAGACGAACGGGTCCTCACAAACGCGATGTTACCGGAACCAACCCGAAGAAGCAACACCGGAAAGAAGCACACAACATAGTAAATAACCACCACAAAATCATGGCATGATGCACAACAAGTATGATGCATGTCCGGTTTAATGAGGCATGGCATGGCAACGTGCACAAGAAATCCTACAAATTAAATGGAGCTCAATATGCAACGAGTTGCATATTGACGAAACACCACATTCAAGTTATTTAGATCGATCTCGTTTATGTACCCAACAAGATTAAATGTTGTTAGCATGACAAAAGGGTGAAGCAAAGTAAAACTACCTATCTAGTCAAGTTTAAATGAGGCCGGAAGCAACGAACAACAATTCCGGTAAAACCCCATGAGCATATTATAGATTTGGTAGTGTTCTACCCTAAGCCATATTTTAGAGTTGTTAAACATGAAAAGAAAGTGAACCATGTTAAACTAGGCATTTTCCTACCCCATTTACATATAGTTTATTTAATTCGGAGCTACGGTTAATTAGTTATGAAATAAACCATTTAGCATGACATTTATGCAAATTAATGCAAACAACAAATTTAAACATTTTAACATGGTTGAAAGTTTCATATTATTAAACTAGATGAAAATCTAAGCAAGTTTCATATTGAGTTAGTTTAAAACCGATGCACGGTTATTTAGGTGTGAGCGTTTTAAAATGATGGCATATTCTGTAATTATGCATGTGAAGGAAAAAATTAGTAAATTCACAGAACTAAAAAAAACATCTATGGGCCAAATCTGGTGCAAGTTGGGCCAACTGAGTAGAAGAGAAGAAAAAAAATTGAGGCGCTGCTGGGGGCGCCTCACCATGGGCCAAGGGAGCTGGGCCTTGTTGGAGCCGGACAGGGACGAGGCCAACCAGGCCGGGTCAATGGGCGCAGGGACTTGACGCTGCGTGCGCTCCAGCAAGGTGAGCTGGCGAAGTGGGGGACGACGGCTAGGGAACAGGAGGGCACCAGCGGTGGGGACGGGGCTCTGCCGGCGAGATCCGGCCGTGAACGGGCAAGGGCAGCGGAGGCTGGCCGGATCTGGAGGGTGGCCGTGGTGGGACTTGGCGAGGAGACGACCCGTGCGGAGCTTCTGCGAGGCTTCCATGGTGGCGCAGCTTCAAGAAAAGAGAGATCAGGGAAGGAGAGAAACGAGGCAGGAGGGAAGGAAGGATAGGGGAGGTGCGATGGGGCTCATCTTGCTAGCTGGTTCGATCGGTGGCGAGGACGTGGTGACGGGCTGGAGCAGGGCGGTGCTGGAGTTTCTCGAGGGGAGGAGTGCGTGGCCTCGGGCGCTTGGTTGCCGATGCAGAGGAACCGCAGAAGCAGGGAGGCCGGCGTGAGGGACTTGGCAGCGGGGACGGCCTGAAGCTGCTGCTGGTGGCTGGCGTGAGGGAGACGAGGTGAGGAGGAGGCGCTCAGCTGGAGAGTTCGAGCGACGGGAGGAGCGGGCGGTGGTGCGGTGGTTGGTTGGGTGGCGAAAATGATGAGGATTTTGGATCGGGGACGAAGCCACTGATTGGATGGGATGGATCCCGAGGTGGATGGTGAGAAAAGTGGCGGCGGCGGGTGAGGGGATGGATGGGACAACTCCCCTAGATTTTAGGGTTTGTCCAAAATAGTCTAGGAGTGGACTATATATATATGGAAAGAGGGGAGTTTAGGGTAGATTTGGACCCTCCGATCAAAATCGGGCGGTTCAAGAAAAACTAGGTTAGGAAGCCCAATAAACAAAACGGAGACATTTTGTAGATGTTTGGGGATGATCCGGACACGACGGTGACGAGTGCTCGGGTCGGGTCCGGGACAATTTTTGGACGCGCGCGAGAGGTGGGCCGCGGGCTGACGAGAAAGGATAGGTTGGGGGCTAGCGGTGAGTGGACTGTGTAGACGGTCTCGAGCTGAGAGAAGAGAAGAGAGAGAGGCCCAGCGACTGTTTCCGGAGACCGAAAACATATGACGTTAGACCGGCTATACTGCCACTATAGTTAATCGTTGGGGCATCAAACGAACTCCGAATGCGATGAAATTTGACAGGCGGTCTATCTAAACTATAATAAGACCGCATGCCAACTTTCAACCCAATCCGAGAACATTTTCCGTCCACTTATAAAATAATATCTCGGACATGCCGCGGGCGCGTGCAAGCGTGTCTGGGCTCAGAACGGGCAACGAAGGGAACTAGGGGAACCCGGACGGATGCAGGTTTTGAAAACATGATGATGCAATGCACATGATGACATGATGAAATGCAACACGCAAGCAAATGACAAGGCAACAACAGCGAATAACTGGAAGACACCTGGCACATCGGTCTCGGGGCGCTACAACACTCCACCACTACGAGAGGATCTCGTCCCGAGATCTAGAATGGCGCCGCAGGGGAAAATGGAAGAGAACGAGAAGAGATAAAACTAAGTTGCTTCTTTTACCAATGAGTGAAACCAAAGAACCTTGCGAGGTTGAACAATTTCGAGCAAAGAATACAATTGAGATGAACGAAGTAGAAAACACTCCGTTAGAAGAGAGGAACAAAGAACATTGCGCAAAACCTTGAGGTTGAAAGGCAAGATATATATTGAAACCACTCCGGTTAAAACAAGATAGAGAAGGATTAAGAATGATATAATTTGGACAGCACTCTGACTGCAAATGGAAGGAATTAACAAGAACTTGACAAGATGATAGGATGCTTGATGAGATCAACAACATACTGCCTCCGGAACTATTGAATGAATGGAACAAGGGGTAAGAAATATCTCAGACAGCACTCCGGTTTAAGAGAGATGAAAAAACTTGATAAAATGAAAGAGCTTGAGCAAAGGGACACAACACTCCGGTTGAAAGGATAAGCACGAGTCAAACATGATCTTGACAAGACCAGAAGATGGGTTGAAGAGAGCAACATCACAATGGCTCTGGAACAAAAGTAAGAATGGAATGGAGTGAACAAAGGGAAGCACGATCTTGAGGGAGCACGCTTACAACAACAGCTAGAACGGAGTTGTTGGAAAACCAACAATGAAAAGAATAAGCTTGATATGGTCTTATGGAAAACATCCCAAAATTATGAGGTGACAACCTGTCACTCACGGAAGAGATTTGATTGATAAAAACAAGGAGACGAGAAACTATTTCACCGGGAGGATAGAAGAAGAACATGGATCATTTATAAGCACCATAGATAGCAACAATCCTTAGGGAAAGTTTTAGGTGAAATATAACCCAAGATAATTCCAACGAAACGGTTGATGGATTTAAAATATCTCATTCTTAACAACATTCGAATCATGAAACATGAACTCAGATTATCAAGAATGACACAATACCATCTCCAATGATACGGAAGAAAGAATTGCACTCCGGATTACAATATGAAGAAAGCTTGAGCTTCTTAGAAAAGAATCTCGATGGAAAAGTTGGAGAAGGAATTAAATCCTTGATGAACCATCATGTAGAACCTCCATGAAGAACTTCGGTAAACGAAAGGATGACAAAAGAAAGAGAAGTTGAGAATATAAGGTGAAGCCTTGCGATGATTTAGATGGAGCTTCGCGACGATATAATGCAGAGAAAAAAAAACTTGGAACTCCGGAAAAGAGAAGATGAAACAACTGAAATCAAGAATTTGATGAACCTCCGGAATAAGGAATTAATCACTTGGATGAAACAAAAATAAGAATTACATTATGCTTATCCTTCACCAATTAAATTGATGACAATCAATGGATTTGGCATACTACTTATTCTTGTAGACAGGATTAAAAGAGATATATCAAAACTTGAGAACGTCTTCAACGAACCACCGGTAGGATTGGAACAACAAATGAATTGATATGATAAACAAGGAAGAGAGATCTTGAAAGAACTACCATAAGAATTGAAAATGATCGAAGTAGGGGTGAATCACCGGTAAGAATTAGCAAATGAACGAAGGTGCTTGAGAGAATTTAGATAGAAGAGAACGAAGGGATCACGAACTGATTAGAGATTACTTGAACGAAGCACCGATAAGATAGGAGAATGATAACTGACAGCTGAGAATGAATAAACCTGAATTGATGGACTCCGGATAACAAACTGAGAAGACTCTTGAATTGCTTCGGATAGGTGAAAAGAATTTTTCACGATCAAAACAATTACAAGAGGATGGCAACAAACTAGAATCACGAATCTTGAAGAGAATGGAGCAAGATTAAAGAGAAACTCTTCTTCGGTCTTCAAAATCTGAGAATGACGACGAGAAACACCGCCATGATTTATTGAGGTACTCCAGAATTAAAATTAGAAAGGTTGAGCCAATGATGAAAAGAAAATTGAGAGATCTTGGAGAAACACATCTGACTGATGAAAATCATTCTTACGTCAAACTTTAGAAGATTTGAGAATAACTCCGGGAGAATAAGAAGAGTCAGGTAAGATCCTGGGAAAAGACCTGTGGGTTAGGGCCCACTGAAAAGATACACTGTTGAAATGATTAAAGGAGAGATTGCACTGGTTGAATTAAAAGGCTTGAATGAGATAACATCCTCAAAATAGCTTGAACGGATTAAGAGTGGAAACACGAATCTTCTGAGATACCTTTAGCACTCTGGAACAAAAGAATAGCAAGCGGGGAAAATTAAGAGGTGCACCGGCATAAATAGGCATTGGGCAAAAAGAAAAGGAGTATGCTCAATACCAAAAATTGAATTACATCTACCGGAGAAGAAAAAGAATGATGAAAGATGAGCTAGTAGAACATCTTCATGGAAAACACCGGGTAAGAACATTGATGGAAAAAAGAATGGAGAGACTTCACAATAATAAAAGGATACTTGAATAATAAATCTGAGTCCTCGAAGAAGAGGGGGGGGGGGGGGGGAAAAACAAATACAACTTGGAACGGATGAAACAAACACCGTTGAGAATACTTGAGTTGATCTTGCGAATACTGAAGTGATCAGATCCACTTGAAGAGAAGCACACCGGTTAAAACGATTGACAAAAACAATCTTGATGATCAAGAAGGATTGGTATTCACATCGGAGTATGAGAACACCGCTTAGGAACAGGTATGGAATCAACATTTGACTTTGAAGCAACTCGAATACCACAACTCAAAACAAAATAAAGAATTGGCTTGCAGAATAAGCCAGAACAAATATATGATAGAGATTTTGTCTGAAGTTTTCGTGGTGGGGCCTACACGGGCTCGATCATACAACACCATCATGTACAAGGCAGTGCACATGACATACGAAGCGTCCCCGAGTCGGCATAGCCAAGGACTCTTTAAGTCACAACGAGACCACTGTAAAACCGACCGTGAATAAGCGGACCACTAGACGTCGAACCCCAATTTCATATCATACATCTGTCGGAAAGATATCCTAAGAGCTACTTGATTTCCCACTTATAAACTCCCGAAACTTTCCGGTTATGCAATCAGGTGTTGGGGATACAGGGGAAGCATAATATCTCACCCAAAACTAGCAAATCCTACATCCAGCTGTATCCATCCTTCAACACATAACCAAGAAACCTTCGGAAATCGTCTACCTCAACCTTCGAAAAGCATCCGTTATACGAGTTATGGCAATACTCCTGAACTCCCGCCCCAGTACTGGGTGGCGTCGAGGTTATCTCACCAACAACTGCATAAAAGAGATTTTCGATGTCGGCGTACTAAACTCGGGTATTCCAGAACTGCAACGATAAAATTGTGACGACAACACCTCGGAGCTCAACTCCCCGGGACACTGCCACAACCCCTAAAGACAGGAGGCACCAATAACAATGTTCTCGTCACAAAACCATCGGAACGATTCCAATATACCCGTGTGATCCTAAAAAAAATTTAGTGAAAATTTGAGAAGAGAACAGTCAAAACTCTATGTCAGGATGCCTTACCAGAGCGATGAAGGGACTGGGGAGTAAAAGAATTCCTAAACTCTCCGATATATAATTCCTAAATGACTCAAAACATTTTTCTAAACTCAACAACGAAAGCTAATTCGATCAAGCAGTGGGGGCTCCTAAGGTCGGGGAAGGCTCTGATACCAACTTGTAACGCCCTCGATGCGGCTATATCTCCCACGTGTCGAAGCACGACTTAGAGGCATAACCGCATTGAAAGCAATGTCGCAAGTGAGGTAATCTTCACACAACCCATGTAATACATAAGGGAAAAGATACATAGTTGGCTTACAATCGCCACTTCACACAATTACATGAATAAAGCATTACATCAACCAAATACAATCAAGGTCCGACTATGGAACCAAAATAAAAGAAGAACCCCAAATGCGACAAGGTCCCCGATCGACCCTAGCTGGGCTCCACTACTGATCAACTAGAACGAAAGAACACAAAGGACAAGATCTTCATCGAGCTCCTCCTGAGCTTGGTTGCGTCATCTGCACGGACTCATCGGCACCTGCAAGCTGGTTTTGGAAGTATCTGTGAGTCACGGGGACTCAGCAATCTCACACCCTCGCGATCAAGACTATTTAAGCTTAAGGGTAAGGTAAAGGTATGAGGTGGAGCTGCAGCAAGCGACTAGCATATATGGTGGCTAACATACGCAGATGAGAGCGAGAAGAGAAGGCAAAGCACGATCGAGAAACTATGATCAAGAAGTGATCCTAGAACAACCTACGTCAAGCATAACTCCAACACCGTGTTCACTTCCCGGACCCCGCCGAGAAGAGACCATCACGGTAACACACGCGGTTGATGTATTTTAATTAAGGTCAGCTTCAGGTTTTCTACAACTGGACATTAACAAATTCCCATCTACCCATAGCCGCGGGCACGGCTTTCGAAAGTTCAAATCCCTGCAGGGGTGTCCCAACTTAGCCCATAACAAGCTCTCACGGTCAACGAAGGATATTCCTTCTAGCGGGAAGACCCGATCAGACTCGGAATCCCGGTTACAAGACATTTCGACAGGGTAAAACAAATCCAGCAACACCGCCCGAATGTGCCGACAAATCCCGATAGGAGCTGCACATATCTCGTTCTCAGGGCACACTCAGATGAGACATCCTACGAGTAAAACCAAACCTCAAGTTGCCCTGAGGTGGCCCCGCAGTCTACTCGGTCGGACCAACACTCAGAGGAGCACTGGCCCGGGGGGGGGGGGGTAGAATAAAGATGACCCTTGAGTCTGCAGAACCCAAGGGAAGGTGGTAGGTTGTTAGTGGAAATGGCAAAACCAAGGTTGGGCATTGCTGGAGGAGTTTTATTCAAGGCGAACTGTCAAGGGGTTCCCATTATCACCCAACCGCGTAAGGAACGCAAAATCCGGGAACATAACACCGATATGACGGAAACTAGGGTGGCAAGAGTGGAACAAAACACCAGGCATAAGGCCGAGCCTTCCACCCTTTACCAAGTATATAGATGCATTAATTAAATAAGATATATTGTGATATCCCAACAAGTAAACATGTTCCAACAAGGAACAAACTTCATCTTCACCTGCAACTAACAACGCTATAAGAGGGGCTGAGCAAAGCGGTAACATAGCCAAACAACGGTTTGCTAGGACAAGGTGGGTTAGAGGCTTGGTTCAACAATATGGGGGGCATGATAAGCAAGTGGTAGGTATCGCAGCATAGGCATAGCAAAAGAGCAAGCAACTAGCAAGCAAAGATAGAAGTGATTTCGAGGGTATGATCATCTTGCCTGAGATCCTGCAAGGAAGAAGAACGAGTCCATGAAGAAGATAAACGGACGTAGACGAACGGGTCCTCACAAACGCGACGTTACCGGAACCAACCCGAAGAAGCAACACCGGAAAGAAGCACACAACATAGTAAACAACCACCACAAAATCATGGCATGATGCACAACAAGTATGATGCATGTCCAGTTTAATGAGGCATGGCATGGCAAAGTGCACAAGCAATCCTACAAATTAAATGGAGTTCAATATGCAACGAGTTGCATATTGACGAAACACCACATTTAAGTTATTTAGATCAATCTCGTTTATGTACCCAACAAGATTAAATGTTGTTAGCATGACAAAAGGGTGAAGCAAAGTAAAACTACCTATCTAGTCAAGTTTAAATGAGGCCGGAAGCAACGAACAACAATTCCGGTAAAACCCCATGAGCATATTATAGATTTGGTACTGTTCTGCCCTAAGCCATATTTTAGAGCTGTTAAACATGCAAAGAAAGTGAACCATGTTAAACTAGGCATTTTCCTACCCCATTTACATATATAATTTATTTAATTCGGAGCTACGGTTAATTAGTTATGAAATAAACCATTTAGCATGACATTTATGCAAATTAATGCAAACCACAAATTTAAACATTTCAACATGGATGAAAGTTTCATATTATTAAACTAGATGAAAATCTAAGCAAGTTTCATATTAAGTTAGTTTAAAACCGATGCATGGTTATTTAGGTGTGAGCATTTTAAAATGATGGCATATTCTGTAATTATGCATGTGAAGGAAAAAAATTAGTAAATTCACAGAACGAAAAAAACATCTATGGGCCAAATCTGGTGCAAGTTGGGCCAACTGAGTAGAAGAGAAGAAAAAAAACGAGGCGCTGCTGGGGGTGCCTCACCATGGGCCAAGGGAGCTGGGCCTTGCTGGAGCCGGACAGGGACGAGGCCAACCAGGCCGGGTCAATGGGCGCAGGGACTTGACGCTGCATGCGTTCCAGCAAGGCGAGCTGGCGAAGCGGGGGACGACGGCCAGCGAATAGGAGGGCGCCAGCGGTGGGGACGGGGCTCTGCCGGCGGGATCCGGCCGTGAACGGGCAAGGGCAGCGGAGGCCGGCCGGATCTGGAGGGTGGCCGTGGTGGGACTTGGCGAGGCTTCCATGGTGGCGCAGCTTCAAGAAAAGAGAGATCAAGGAAGGAGAGAAACGAGGCAGGAGGGAAGGAAGGATAGGGGAGGTGCGATGGGGCTCATCTTGCTAGCTGGTTCGATCGGTGGCGAGGACGTGGTGACGGGCTGGAGCAGGGCGGTGCTGGAGTTGCTCGAGGGGAGGAGTTCGTGGCCTCGGGCGCTTGGTTGCCGATGCAGAGGAGCCACAAAAGCAGGGAGGCCGGCGTGAGGGACTTGGCGGCGGGGACGGCCTGAAGCTGCTGCTGGTGGCCGGCGTGAGGGAGACGAGGTGAGGAGGAGGCGCTCAGCTGGAGGGTTCGAGCGACGGGAGGAGCGGGCGGTGGTGCGGTGGTTGGTTGGGTGGCGAAAATGATGAGGATTTTGGATCGGGGACGAAGCCACTGATTGGATGGGATGGATCCTGAGGTGGATGGTGAGAAAAGTGGCGGCGGCGGGTGAGGGGATGGATGGGACAACTCCCCTAGATTTTAGGGTTTGTCCAAAATAGTCTAGGAGTGGACTATATATATATGGAAAGAGGGGAGTTTAGGGTAGATTTGGACCCTCCGATCAAAATCGGGCGGTTCAAGAAAAACTAGGTTAGGAAGCGCAATAAACAAAACGGAGACATTTTGTAGATGTTTGGGGATGATCCGGACACGACGGTGACGAGTGCTCGGGTCAGGTCCGGGACAATTTTCGGACGCGCGCGAGAGGTGGGCCGCGGGCTGACGAGAGAGGATAGGTTGGGGGCTAGCGGTGAGTGGACTGTGTAGACGGTCTCGAGCTGAGAGAAGAGAAGAGAGAGAGGCCCAGCGACTGTTTCCGGAGACCGAAAACGTCTGACGTTAGACCGGCTATACTGCCGCTATAGTTAATCGTTGGGGCGTCAAACGAACTCCGAATGCGATGAAATTTGATAGGCGGTCTATCTACACTATAATAAGACCGCATGCCAACGTTCAACCCAATCTGAGAACATTTTCCGGCCACTTATAAAATAATATTTCGGACGTGCCGCGGGCGCGTGCAAGCGTGTCTGGGCTCAGAATGGGCAACGGAGGGAACTAGGGAACCCGGACGGATGCAGGTTTTGAAAATATGATGATGCAATGCACATGATGACATGATGAAATGCAACACACAAGCAAATGACAAGGCAACAACAGGGAATAACTGGAAGACACCTGGCACATCGGTCTCGGTGCGCTACACGGGCCCTCTCTATGGAGGTAATGCCCTACTTCCTACTTGATTGATCTTGATCAATATGAGTATTACAAGAGTTGATCTACCACGAGATCATAATGGCTAAACCCTAAAAGTCTAGCCTGACTATAACTATGGTTATCCGGATCTACAAACCTAGCCCTTCGGTTTATATAGAAACAGGAGGGATCTAGGGTTACACAAAGTCGGTTACAGAGAATGGAATCTTCATAGTTGGTCGCTAAGCTTGCCTTCCACGCCAAGGAGAGTCCTGGCCGGACACGGGTAGGGTCTTCGGTTTTCGTATCTTCACGGCCCATCAGTCCAGCCCATATTCAATAGATCGGACACCCCGAGGACCCCATAGTCCATGACTCTGTCACAGCCCTGGCATTGGCCTTGCTTGTCATTGCATCATCATCTTGCATCATGTCTAAATTTCTCAGAAACTTGAAATGGGGTCTGACCAAACCCTAGCACCAAATGAATTCGAATAGGCTCAAATAAAATCACTTCCAATAAACCCAAAATGACTTCAGGAAAAGTCTATCATTTTTGAAACTGGTGAAAACCTCTCACAAAAATGGGTGCATATTTTCCCTAGGTCATTTCAGGTTATTGGATTAAATCATAAGTATTTGATTTGGAGCATTTAATGGCTATAAATTTTTTAAATGCTTTAATAATTCTGAAAACATTTGAGGGCTGCTAGTAAACATTTTAAAAGTGCCCACAAATTTTCTCAGGATTTTTAAAAATGGTTTAGTATTATTACTAAATCAAAAACAGAAAAGAAAAATAGAAAATAAAAATAAAAAGAGAGAGAGGGACTTACCTGGCAGAAGCTTACCTGGCACCCACCAATAGGCCCAGTACTGTAGCTGGCGGCCCAGCCCACCACCATTGCCCCATGTCGTCTTCCTCCTTGGACAGAAGGACAGGGGCGCGTGCTTGCCGCCTTCCGGCCACACGCAGGCCACCTCCACCCTGCCTGCTTCACTCCCCCGACGCCCTGAACACGCCACGCAACCCCCTAACCCCTCTCACTCTTCCTCATGGCCCTCCTCTCCTCTGCTCTCGCTCTCTCTTCCGAAGCCGAGCGGAGCCGTCGCCGCCGCTCGCCGTTGCTGGGGCCACCGCCTCCCCCTCGACCCCTCGCCGTGCCTGCGAGCTCCGCCTCGGCTCTCTCGTCCTCACCACTGACTCACGCGTCCTCGGCTCCCCTACATCATCGTCATCGTCATCGTCTTCACCGACGGGCGCCCGAGATTGCCATCGTTGATTTGCCGTCCCTAGCGCTTCCCCAACGTCGCCGTCTCCTCTGCTAGCCCCGCAGTGAGCTCCTCTCCAGTCCCCCCTGGTTCCCCTCCTCTAGCTCGTCCTCTAGCAGCTGTCACCGCCAGAGCCGTGAGCTCAGTTCTGCCGGCCATGGCGCCGCCATGGCCACAGCTCCTGCCGCTCGTGTCGGAGCGCATCAACGTGCTCAGGAGGCCCCCAGGAGCCTAACCCACGCACTCACTCGCCCTACCGTGCACCCTAGCACCAACCCCGCCAACACCCGAACTCCGGCAGGCGCCAACGTCATTGCCGGCGTCTCTTCCGACCACCCCAAGCCCAAACACCACCACCACTCAACGCGGCAGCCCCCCAGCTTCACGTAGATGCTCCCCGCACGCCAAATAGGGCCCTGCAGCGAAATCCCGACTCCCTCCGCCGCGGATTTGGTCGCCGGCGGCTAAACGCCGGCAGCTGACGTGGCCGTCATTAGTGGTTAAACACCCCACTAACCAACCCCCATACGCCACTGACACCTGGGCCCTGCTGCCTAACTAACCCTGGTTTAGCCCCTATTAAGATTAAACTAACCCACGGGCCCCACAGGTCAGCTTGACCTGGCCACGTCACCGTTAACCGGACCCACCTGTCTATGACACTGACCAGTGGGTCCAACTGCTCAGGTTTGACCTGGACCGTGCCCTATTGACCTGCTGACGTCATGATGATGTTAGGCTGACGCAGTAATCCTTTTCTGGAATTTAAATAAATCTTAAATGATTTGTTTAATTCAAAAAATATCCAGAACTTTGAAAAATCATAGAAATTAATCTATAGCTCCAAATGAAATAATTTATATATGAAAAATTATCAGAAAAATTCAAGGAATCCATCTGTACCATTTTCATGCATGTTTGAGCAAGTTAACCTCACTGTTTAGGATGAAACATGATTAGGGAAAATTTCATAATAGGTTTGGAGTTGGAATTTGATGTAGTTTTGAATTCCACTTCAATTAAAATGACGTGTTTGTCCCCTCTCAGTAGACGTGGTTTCGACGATGTGATCGATGACACTGATGAAGAGCTATACTATCTTCAGAAGTGCCAGGCAGGCAAAACCCCCTTCTTCATTCTGATACAATCCCACTCTCTCGCTCTTGCTCTCTTTTACTGCATTAGGACAACAACGATTCAACGGTTACATGCTCCGGTAGTTGAACCCCTTTCCCCTGCATGACCTTTCATTGCCTCAGTAAATAGATGAAACCCACTAGCATGAGTAGGAATTGTTTGAGCCCTGATGTGCCTACTCATTCATGCTTTTTGTCATGCCTGCTACTGCTTAGAGTTGAGTCAAGTCTGATTCATCGGGAATGAATTGGAATGTGGTGAATATGTCCTACCGTTGAGATCTAAGTGTGTGAACACGATTTGGTAAAGGTAGCGGTGAGAGGCCATGTAGGAGTACATGGTGGGTTGTCTCATTGCAGCCGTCCTCAGGAACTGAGTTCTGTGTTTGTGATCCATGAATAGTTACTACCACACATTGGGCTCCGGGCGCTCCAAGCTCTCTCGACTTATTAATCAACCTGATCTCTGTCCAGGAGTTGCAACTAGTTTCTGGTGTTTGTAGGTAGTGTTAGTAGTCTACCAAGTGGCACCCGGTACAGGTGGGCTTGGGACAGACTAGGCACAGTGGCACGGTGTACCAAGTGGCACCCGGATGGTCGGCTTGGGAACCCTGCTCACATCATTTGGGGCCGTGAGCGACACCCCGGCCGGATCTCCTTGCGAATGGAACCCAAACAGGCGATAAACCTGGACTAGAGACTTGTTGGTTAGTCAGGTCGTGGCCGACTCCCTCGCCAGGCTTCCGCTTGAAGGTTGCCGAGATTCACGACGTGTACATGGTGGTAAGTGGCGAGAGCGTGTGTGAAGAAGTACACCCCTGCAGGGTTATCATTATCTACTCGAATAGACGGATTCCTCGGATATGGAAACTTGGACCCCTTGCATAGTTCATAGACAAGTGAAAGTGGATACTCTAAAATGCGCAAGATAAGCATGAGTGCTATGGATGGCGTTCTCATAGGGAGACGACAGCAGATCCATAGTGGTTTATTGGTATGGTGAATATGTGGACTCGTGTGCGCCACCTCAAAAGAGTTACTTGCAGTCATAGTTTAGGTTAGCCACTGAGTCAAAGCTGGCTTGCTGCAGTCAAACTCCACCACACCCCTTTGTTGATAGTGATGCATATGTAGCTAGTTCTTATGTAAGTCTTGCTGAGTACATTTGTACTCACGTTTTCTTAATTTATGTTTTGCAGAGAGACTTCAGTCTCGCTAGTAGTTCCACGTGGACTTCGACGTTTAGCTTGTTACCTCAGCTACGATCTTGTACCCTTGGGAGGGTCTTGTAGATAGTTAGGCTCCTCAGCCTTCTTCATTTTTAGTTGTCTGTACTCAGACAAGTTAAGCTTCCGCAGGTGCTTTGACTTGTATGCTCTGAATGTTGGGTCATGAGACCCATGTTTGTAATATCTCACTCCTCGGAGCCTAATGAATAAATACTTGAGTCGTAGAGTTATGTTGTGATGCCATGTTGTATTTACACATATCGAGCATATTGTGTGTATGATTGAAATGCTTGGTATGTGTGGGATCCGACAACCTAGTTGTTTATCCTTGGTAGCCTCTCTTGTGGGGAAATGTAGTCTTGTGCTTCCATGAGCCATAGTAGTCCGCTACAGCCCGGTTCACCGAAGTCCTGCTAGCCCAACACTACTGCTCCGGAACACTTGACTGGCCGGCATGTGATTCACTTTGTTCCTGTGTCTGTCCCTTCGGGGAAATGTCACGCGGTGACATCCGGAGTCCAGCCTAGCCTGCTACAGCCTGGTTCGCCGGAGTCCTGTTAGCCCAGTGCTACAGCCCGGATTCGCACGCTGCTGACCGACATGCTCGATGTTGATTCATGTATGCCTGTCCCCATAAGTTAGTGCCACTTTGGATTCACGACTAGTCATGTCGGCCCGGCTTCTCTGTCATATGGATGCTAGCAACACTGTCATATACGTGAGCCAAAAGGCGCAGATGGTTCCGGGCCATGGTAAGGTGACACCCGTGGGAATATCGTGCGTGAGGCCGCAAAGTGATATGAGGTGTTACAGGCTAGATCGGTGTGACTTAGAATCGGGGTCCTGACAGACTCCCTTAGTAGCCCCTGAACCAGGCTTCAATGACGATGTGTCCGGCGCGCAGATTGTCTTCGGCATTGCAAGGCAGGTTCCATTTTCTGAATACTCCAAGGCGGTCTTTAGATAAAACGAAGGTGTCCGGATCTGCAACACAAATACCACACACAATTGCATTGAATATAATATTTCAAGAGTCCCATCTGCTGACAACTTTTTACAAGATGACATCACGTCTGTCCGGTTGTTATTTCGAATTGTTTCCTGTTCCACGTTTTGAGGTATGGCCCTTATTGGCATGTTCCGTCGGAGCAGAGATCGTGTCCCCCTTATTGCGGGATCCTTATTAATATGAGAATGGGTAACCCAACCGTTCCACTGGAAAGATTCCTTGGGAATAGGCAGGCTTTTAGGATCAGGAGGAGGCGTTCAATACCCGCTGCCTTTATAAAGGAACCAAGGGCCGTCCTTTTACGCCAAACCTCTCTTCAACCTTTCCAACCCCGAGTTCTAGCACCCAAGGTTCAACCGCATTGCTTCAAGCTTCCCCATCATGTTCGGACCCAGCCCTCAAGGCCAATGGGTGGCTTCCTCTGTTACAGAGGAGGACATTGCAAAGCTTTGTGCGGCCAGATACCTAACCGCGGAGATCCACCACAGGCTTCCTGCACAAGGACAGGTTATCCCGACCCCCAGATCCAGTGAGAGGGTCATATTCATCTCTCACTTCCTCTAAGGGCTAGGGCTCGCTCTCCACCCCTTTGTCCGGGGGCTACTGTTTTATTACTGACTAGATTTTCACGATCTAGCTCTATATTCTTTCCTTCACTTCTCGGCGTTTATTGTCACGTGCGAGGCCTTCCTTCGAATCCCCCCACACTTCGGCTCATGGCTCAAGACCTTTGGTGTGAAGCCAAAGGTAGTCGATGGGGAACAAGTGGAGTGCGGCGGTGCCGTAGTAGGCCAGCTTACCAACACACCCTGGCCAAAAGGCTCCTTCACCGAAGCTTCCAATCAAATGCAGCGAGAGTGGTTTTATGTTACGGAACCCTGTAGCACCAAGTGGGCAGCTACACCTGCTTTCCGTTTTGGCCCTCCGTTACAGCTTGCATCATGGGTCAATAAGGGGCTGGACTGGGATCAGTTGATGAAGTGCAGACTCTATAGAGCCGCATCCGAACCCTCCTCGAGAGGGACATCGATCTTGTCAACATGATTCAAGTAATGTTGATCCGCCGAATCCTGCCATGCCAACATAGGCCTCTCCGCATGTGGGAGTTTAGTCCCGAAGGGCCACGAACCCTCCAACACTTCTTCGATGTTATGCACAAAGGTACGTGGAAGATGTTTTTCAGGAAACGAAAACATTGGCCGGACACCTCCGAAGACGTTGGCCTTGACTGCAACCGTCCGGACACCCCGGTAAGCACTTGTCTTTTGAACACTTTGTAGTGAAGTATATCATGATATGTTACCGAGAAAATTATCTTCTTTCAGGGCTGGATAAAGAAAGCTGAACTAATTAGGTGTTCGGCCCCCCTTCCCGAAGCGTCAGTGGATCCCGTATTACAAGGATGCTGGCCCCGGCACCCTACCAGATGTCTGCGAAGGAGGACAAGCTGTGGAGCGGGAGGACCAAAGAGGGCCTCCGTCCTGAAGATATTTTAGACGATGTGTCTGGGGAGATGAAAATCTCATCGCCCGAAGGCAAAAGTAGAGGGGAAGCCAATATTCATTCCCCCTATGGTAAGAAAAAGACCGTCTTCGAAGATTGGGAAGAAAAGGTTCCCAAGCGAGGCAAGATGCCTCTGTCAGGCGGCTCGGGTTTGAAGGATGACATTATCGCGCAGTCCTCCAGCGAGGCCAAGCCTAAATCGTAAGCAAACAAGGGCGTTTTACACATACCCAGTTCCTCCCCTGTGACCATGGTAACATCTAAAATGTATGTTTTTTGCAGCTCGGTGCATAATCTTTCTCAACAATCATCTTCCTCAGGAGGCCTTCTCCCAGAGATGATGGAGGGCGAGACGCCTCCACCAGTCTCCTCGCCCAATAAGGTGGATGCACTTGAGGTGTCTTCCCGAAGGATCTCTCCTGTCCACAAGTGATGCGAGGGGTGATGAAAACACGAACCGAAGATGACACTTCGGTAGCCCAAGGTCCAGGGGCCAACAATCAAGGCCCCGGACTGTCCAGCTTTCAGCTGGAGACAACTCTAGGGGCGAACGAACGGATCCCTTTGAAGGGAGGCCGTGCTGCTACGGCTGCTTCTTGAGACCCAGAAATGCCAGATATATTGACGGACATGCTGCGACATGCATGTGTCTCCGAAGACCATCGTACCTCGCGGTGGTCAAAAAGGTCATGTCCGCGAAAAGCGGATTGAATGAAGCCTTCACGAGCATGTTAAGAGGTTTCGAGGTTTGTGCTGTAATGCTTTCAATTGTGTTTTATTCAGAAAATACTCCTATGTATAGATAGTAGCCCCTGAGACTCTGATAGGCTCCCCAAGGGAGGCAATCAGAGGATCAAAAATATTTATCCAGGAAATAATATGACTACTTTGAACACAGGCTATTACTTCCCCTGCAACTTCCCGATCTGCGGAGGTTGCGGATCTGCAGCGGAAGATTGAAGAGCCGAATGATGACATCACGCTGATCAACAAGCGTCTTGACGAGGCACAAGGTATGTTTTTGGGTCAGCCAGTATTTTATGCATGATAACATGAGCATGAAGCTAGAAATGTAGACTGAGACGTGTGTAACTACAGATGGTGCTGCTGCGGTGGAGGCCCTTCAGGCTGAGCTTGTCCTTGCCAAGGAACAAACCCGGATGAGTAATCTGGCTGCCCATAAGGCGGCTGAAGAATTAAAAACCGAACAGGTTGTTCAGCGCCAATGTGAGGAAAGAATTACTACCATGGCACGCAAGCTGGAGGAGACCACCGTCCGGTGCGAATTCCTTGAGAAGGATAACAAGACTAGAATGGCACTTCTCGACAAGGCCTTACAAGAAGCGAAAGAAGAACGGTTTGAGTCTAGAGTGGCTCGAGAAGAGATCCGGCAAGCTGGGGAGATAGCGGCTGGTAAGCCTTTCTTATTACAAACGAAGTTCCGCGATCCGAAGTATTCCCCGCTTAACCAAATGTGGAGTTCTCCGGACCCTTTTTTAGACCTGCCGAAGAGCGCCTCCGATGCATCGCAATTTTATCAAGTGCAGGAATGGTGTGCCACGGAGAAGCTTTTTTGGTCACAGTTCGGCGCGCCAAAGCATCAGTTGTTATTAAATGAACAGATGGCCCAGTGGGTCGAGCTCCACAGGATATCTGGTTCTGCCATGAGGGACGTCATAGTCCGGCTGTGGCCTACGGAGCCCATTCCGAATAGTTACTTTGGTTTGGTGCAGAGGCTTATGGATGCGGTGCCGCATATCGACACCGTTAAACATTCAATGTGCATTGAAGATTCAGGGATGGCCTTTGCCCATGTCAAAACATACTGGGCCAAGACGAAGGCCACTGACGTTGCCGCGAGGAGTCCCCCCAAGGGTAAGGACCCTCACGCACCCGAACACTATTTCGAGGACATCTTAGAGGGTGCCCGCTTGATAGAGGGCCAGTGCTCGAAAGATATGATATTTGAATGAAATGTATTGAATTGTAAAAGACAGTATGATGATAATATTATAATTTGTGCTTAAATGTTTTTGGTTCCTCCTGTGCAGCCGTTGTTTGCATAATCTAAAAGTTTTCCAGTCGTTGGCTTCAGCCCCCACGTAGAAAATACGAGGGTGTTCGGAAAAGCATATGATCACTCTTAACCCAACGTCTTGGTCCGTGAATGGAGGTGTCAATGCGGTGGACGAGGCAACCGGACTATAGGGCGTTAACACTTTCACTTAGCCGTAGGAGTTTTATGGTGGGTTTACGATATAAACCCTGGTATGTACGATGTTATCCCAGTCTGGTGTGTTCACATGTATGACCTAAAGAAAGGTCCTTCGTGTAATACGGAGGGAATCACGAAAGATTACGATAAGTCGTCGAGTGGTTGACCAGCTCTCGCTGCATCATGATAGTCAGTTTTCGGCTTTCTCTACTAAGGTGCTCGCCTGGGCAAACCAGGGCACAATCGCAGTAGTTCTCCCTTTACTACCTTAGCCGATAGAGCAGAACGTAAGGTAGCAAGCACAGGTGTCGGGTGGTTGGTGCGACATATGCCAATGGAAGTCTTATCATTGTGGGAGCCAATAAAACATCGCCGGTGCCTGGAAACGTGATAAGGCGAAGACATGCACGCCGGTGAATCTTACCCAGCTTCAGGGCTCTCCATGGAGATAACACCCCTAATGCTGCTCTGCGGGGTATCCGCATGATCACTAGCTTGATGGGTAGCTACAGAATGCTCCTTGAGCTGTTTGGTGAAAGGATGAAGTAGGGCAAGGCCAGCCCGCTCCTCTTCTCCTTGTGGTGTCTAAAACTATCAAAAAGAGAGAGCCCTCCTTGCATGGGTTCCCCAGGGGGTTTATATAGGCCTACCCCCCAGGGGTACAATGGTAATCCGGCTGGGCGCGGGCCCCAGCCGTCTGCGTCTATGCTTGCTGGCTTCTCCGCCGACCGATGGGCCCGCCGCCTGGTGACGATGGCTTTGTCGTGGTCAGCATGGATACACTGCCGCCGCGAGGCGGCTCATCACTGTAGCCTTACCTTCTCTTGTCTCCTTAATGAAGCACCTCCTTGGAGGGAGAGAGCTGGCCGTCTATTGGAAGCCGGCCATACCCTTGGCCGACTGTGGGAAGCCTGGCCGCCTTTGGGATCTCCCTAACTGAGGGGGCCCGCCACCCACGGGTCTTACTGACCGCTCGCCGTGGGTGACGTCACGATCATCGTGGCAACAGTGCCGCGCCGGACGGGTGATGGCCGCCCCGTACGATCCACTGTGGCCATGCGTGCGCCGGGATTCGGGGGTGGCAGGCTTTACTGTAGCCATGCCGCGTCTTGTCGCCGTTATGTGGGTGCAGACTCTGAGGGCAAGATCTTAGCCACCTGCTGAGGGGCCAGCTCCTGGGAGTCGGCCTTTTCATGGCCAGCTTCTGGAAGTCGGCCTTCTCGTGGTCTTGCTTCTCAAGGATTTCAGGGCTGGGCCACCTTTGCGCAGCCGGCTTGAGAGGTAGCCGGCTGGGGGAAGGCGGCCCCATGTCTTGGGCGCTTGGAGGCTTGATCGGCCTATAATTTTTCTGAAGTACCAGGGGAAGCTGGCTAGGCTACCCGTGGTCATTTACTCCGACAGTAGTCCCCGAAGCTGGTAGGGCTCCGAGGCAGAAAAAAGACGAGGAGCTTAGTCAGCTTCCTATCTTGAGGAGCCGGTTTCGACTAGGCGCACCGTCTCCTGGAGATCTCAAAGCTTGAAGGCGGGTGCCAGCCGGCGCACGAGTCCGGCTGCGAGCTGACCGTTCGTCGCCTGCGCGCCACGTGGCATCCTTCGGCTGGAGGGGCCTGCCAGCCCACGCGCGCGACGGGACGCCGCCGCAGTCTGGGGCCCGCCACTATAGGGCCTCAGCCCATGCGTGGATCTTCTGCGGCCCGGACGGACCACGCATGCCCCAGCGGTGGTTTCCTCACGCCGTGATGGCACAATAATCGCGGGGCGTGGGGGAGTGGGTGCAGTTAATCCCACATCCCCCCACGTCCTGCCTCCTCGGCTTCGCCGCACGAGGCTATAAGTAGGGGGAGAGGAGGGGAGCGCCAAACGCTCGCGCACTCTCCCTCGCTCTGCCCCCTCCTTCTTCTTCCTCCTCTCCACCGTGACAGCTACCTGCTGCCACTCGGCCTTCCCGCCAATCTTCTTGGCTTGTCGTTGCTTCGTCGCAGCTGGGTCGTGCACCCTCCTTTCGCCGCACCTTTCTCCTCGCCGCGCCGTCCCCATGGCGTTGTCGAGCTCCTGGGACGGCTCCAACGTCCACGACGACCATGTCCACTTCCTCCATCACACGCGACGGCTGCCGGGCGCGGATCTCGTGCGGGTACGCCTTGCGCCAGAGAGGGAGATCTCGCCAGCGCTAGAAGAGGACGAGCGGGTAATCTTCCGCTCGCACTGCATGCACGGTTTCGGCCTCCGGCGAGCGGGTTCCTCCGTTCGTTCCTTGAATTTTATCATCTCCAGCCGCATCACCTTACCCCGAACGCGGTGATGCTGCTGTCAGCCTTTGTTGCCTTGTGCGAGGGTTTTCTCGGTGTCCTCCCCACCCTCGAACTGTGGGGAGAATTTTTTCAGTGCAAGCTCGGTACTATCGTCGCGGGCGTGCCCGCCCCATGCGGCGCCTTCATCGCCATGTGGAGGACGAGCGACAACAACCCGTTTCCGCCCATCCCGCTGATCCAGTCGGTGAAGCTTTGGCAGAAGTCCTACTTCTACGTGAAGAACATCGCTCTGCAAGGCGACTTCGTCAATCTGTCGGCTTACGTAGCCGGCCCGCCGGCTGGGAGGCAGCCCTCATGGTCCTTTCGGGCCAGGTTGCTGTCTCAGGGTGGGGCCGCCTCTGTTGCACGGCTCCGGGTGATGATCCAGTCGGAGGGTCTGACTGGGGCCGACTTGGTGGCCGTCTTCGTGGAGTGCGGGGTGCTCCCGCTCCAGGGCCGACCTCATATGATCTGCCAGATGAGCGGTCGCTTCGACCCGTGCCGACTCAGCACCAAGGAGATGCCTCACGCCGAGGTGTCTTACATGGTGAACTACATTTCCAACTGCAAGCTCACCGAGGAGTGGCAGTACAGCAAGGTGCCGTACTCTCGCGCCAATCCTCCGCCGGTGGTAAGTTTCTCTTCTTTTCTTCTTCCCATGTTGTCAGGTTCGTGATGGCCGACTCCTGACCAGTCAGCTTGTTTTTGGCAGAATCCCATGCTTCCGCCGGCAGCCGGGGCTGCGGGGGTGGAGCGCCAGTTCCTCCCCGACCGCATGATGGATGATGTGGACGACCCGGATCTGGGGGCGGCCGCCATGGAAGAAGATGTCGCAAGGGAGAGTGGCAAGGCAGGCGGCTCTGGGCTCGGGGCCGCCTTCGAGGATTGGCCGGATGATGCTGAGGCTGAAGTCGTTCCGCGCCATCAGCCGGCGCCCAATCACCAAAGCGCGGGCCCATCCGCCGCGTCGGCTCCCCATGGCGGCGCGCAGAAGCGTCGGGCCGCGTCGACCCACTTCGGCACTCGGCCCAAGAAGCCCAAGAGTACCACGGCGGCGACCAAGCGGGATGAGGCGGCCGCGAAGGCGGCCCGCTTCCGCAAGGTGGTGAAGCAGCCGCAGTCAGTTTCAGCATAGGTGTTATCGCTCTTACGCCTTTCTTTTTCTTCTTTGGTTGATATCTTTCAAAGCCTTCTTCTCGACTTTTTGAAAAATAGGGCCCCACTTTCTCTTGAGTGGGCCCCTGCCGCCTCGGTGGTCGGAGCCGTGGGAGGGTCTTCAAGCTCCCGCCGGGTGGATCCCCGCGCCGACCTCCTAGAGTCGACGGAGCGGATCGCGCGGGAAGTGCGGGAGCAGCGGGAGGTGGAGGAGCGGAGGGCGGCTCGAGAGGCAAAGCAGAAGTCGGCGAAGGCGCGAGCCGTCGCGGCCGCCAAGGCCTAGGCGGAGGCGGTGGACGCGGAGAGGGAGGCGGAGGCCCATCAGAACCAGCCTCCGTAGTTCGTCATTCCCCTCCGCGCCGCGGCTCCGGACACCCCTGTGCCCCCGCTGGAGGAGGCCAGTCGTGGCCAGCCAGAGATGGAGAGGGAGGTGGCGCCATCGCCGCTGACTGGAGCGGACCGAGCAAGCCGGCCTGAAGTGCCGCCCACGCAGCCGGTTGGAGGCGAGCCGACCGTGGGAGGGGATCTTGTGATCTCGTCACCGCTTCGCCGGCGCGCGGGGAAGGCGACTTCAGCGTCGGACACGCAGAAAACCGTGGATGCCGGCTCGTCGGCCCAGGACTTGGAAGCGGCCAGCGACAGCTTGTTTGGGTGGACGCCGGGCGGCGGGACGACCGTGCTGAATGTGGCGGTGCAGGACGTCCGTAACCGGCTTCAGGCCCAAGCCACCGCGCTGAAGCAGTACACCCAGGAGTTTCTCACGACGCGGTCGGTTATTCGGGTGTTTTCTCCTGCTCCTTGTCGATTGCTTTTAATTTCTTCCGTGGGGGCGCGTCAGCGCACCCGTTGGGTGTAGTCCCAGAGTTCCGAGCCGGCTGCTGAGAAGGCGGCTTGGAACTTATTGGAAAGCTTGATTGCCATCTTGTTCTTACTCGCGTCCCTTGTCTTATCTGTAAGAGTACCACAACCTCCACGTCCCTTGTCTTGATTGCCTTCAACTCCCAGGCCCAGGAGTTGAATCAAAAAGCCACTGATCTAACCGAGAGCCGGAGTAAGTGCTTCATTTTTCTTTTAAGTGGGGGCGCGTCAGCGCACCCACTGGGTGTAGTCCCCGAGATTCGGGGCGACTGCTGAGTAGTCGGGTCGGATATTTTCCTGACAACTTATTTCTTCATATCTGCAGGGGCTAATGCTGACTTGAGGAGCCAGCTCAGCGGAGCCCAGACCGCCCTTCGTGCCAAGGAGGCCGAGTGCGCCGCCCTGGCTCAAGAGCGTGACCGCCTGGCCAAGAGGCTGGCCGACCAGGAGGAGAGCCACAAGGCGGCCCTGAAGGCGGCACAGGACAGCGAGGCCGCTCATAGCCGAATACGAGACCGAGGCGGCAAACTGGGCTGAGACGAGGCAGGCATTGAGCCAAGGCTACAACCGAGTGGACGACTTGATTGAATGTAGGCCGTCTTCTTCTTTGCTTCCTTGTCTGCCTCCTACTATCTGATTCATTTTTTGACTTGTGCCACTGCCTTCCTCTTTGTGCAGATTACTTTCCTGGCTACTCAGCCGCCGCCACCCAAGCCATCGAGGCCTACCGCGACGCACGACGGCAGGCAGGGCCCAAGATCGCGCCGGGTGCCAGCCGGTCACTTGAGGAGCAGCTTCTGGGCTTCAAGCCCGCCTGCAGCCGGCCCACGCATGCTCCGTCATCTTCAGCACGCCGGGTTGAAAGTGTTGGCCGCCCTCTGGCCTGGCGAGGTGATTCCGCGCACCCCAAGTCGGACTACTGACTGGCTGGAGGTCACAGTCGGCCGCTTCGAGGCTTGGAAGGCGTCAGCAGCCCGGTCTGGCGCAGGGCGAGCACTGGAATTCGTTCGAGCCTGGTATCCAGGGCTGAACTTAGACTAGCTGAGCACCTGGCGGCAGGAGGCTGACGAGGAGCTGGAGGCAGTGCGGCCGGCTATCATCCAGCGCGCCTTGGCGATTGCCGAGTATACCGACACCAGCGCCTTTTCTCCTGAGGTGGATGACGCCGGCGTCTCTCAGCCGGAGGAGTGGTTCGGGCTAAACCCAACCGAACGTGAAGACTCAGTGCAGGAGATTGCCTCCAGTGATGAGGTCGAAGGGGAGGAGGGAGAGGATGATGAAGACGCTGCGCTGGATGGTGAAGCGACCAGCTCGCCTCAGCCCGATCGTGCCTCTATCAACAATGCCGAGACTCGCCAGCCGGTCACTCCTCCAGCCGGCACCGCCGACTCTGCCAACCTGCCCAACTCACCCATTATTCCCCTGGCTTGATCCGCCGTCCTTGCTTTCCTGCTTGTTACTCTTTTGAACAATCTTTAAATTTGCGCAGTTCCACCCACTAGGGCTGCATTCAGACTATGTTGAATGCTGGCCTTTCGAAGGTCTTTTGTGTAAATATTATGCATTTGTTTGGCTTCCGTTTATATTTGCTTTTTATCCTTTGGCTTTTTCCTTTGCCTCCGTCCCTTGGCCGCCGCCTTCCCAGCCGGACAGCTGCTCTGCAGTTTGCGGCTGGAGAAGGACTTGGTCGTTTTGGGAAGGCAAGTACTCGAGCTTTCTCATATTGCAGCAAGGTGAATGGGAAGCCGGCCAGCCAACTGCTCTGGTAGCCGGCTGGCGGGGTGGGAGGTCAACTCGTGTTATATAAGTTCGTTGGTCCTTAGCCGTTTTTCGCGTGGGCATCCTTTCCTACCCTTGGCTCTTGCCAGTCGGACAGTTGATTCTTCGAGCTACGACTTTTGGCAAGGAGGGGCTTGGGTGCCGGCACGCTACTTGTCTGACTGCATGTGGAACTTCAGATATAACTTGAGGCGGCTAGTCCCTGGGCCGACTGGTCGAACCTGGTGCCGGATGAAAAAAAGCGAGTGTAGTAACATAATCGTATGCGTGATACTCGTCATTCATAGATAAAATAGGGTAGTCCCCGAGTGCTCCTCGGGGCACCCCTTGTCTCGTACTTAGTACAAAAGGTGGCATGCTACGTACTGCTTTTTAACTGTAAAATCTTCGGAGGAGATTGGCGTTCCACGGTCGTTCTGACTCTTTGCCGGAATCATCTCTCTTGCGTGCCTTCGGCTTCTGCGCGTCGATTAGGTAGTAGGTGTCGTTGCCTAAAGCTCTGCTGATGATGAAGGGGCCCTCCCAAGGGGCCGAGAGCTTGTGCTGGCCGGCTGTTCGCTGGATCAGCCGGAGCACAAGATCCCCCTCTTGGAAAGATCTTGGCTTGACCATCCGGCTGTGGTAGCGGTGCAGACCCTCCTGATAGATGGCGGACCGACTGAGAGCTAATAGCTGGCCTTCTTCCAGCAGGTCAACACCGTCTTCTCGTGCTTCCTTGGCTTCCGCCTCCGTGTACATGGTGACCCGAGGTGAGTCGAACTCGATGTCAGTTGGGATGACAGCCTCGGCACCATATACAAGGAAGAAAGGGGTGAAGCCGGTCGACTTGTTTGGGGTAGTGCACAAACTCCAGAGGATGGCCGGCAGCTCATCGAGCCAACAGCCTACCGAATGCTCCAGTGGCACGACCAGTCGGGGCTTGATGCCGGAGAGGATGAGGCCATTTGCTCGCTCGACCTGGCCGTTTGACTGCGGGTGGGCAACGGATGCTAGGTCGAGCCGGATGTCGTGTGTTGCGCAGAATCGTGCCAGTGCTCCCTTTGCAAAATTTGTGCCATTGTCGGTGATGATGCTATGCGGTACGCCATACCGGGTTGTAATATCTGCGATGAAGGTGACGGCAGTCAGCCCATTCAGCTTCTTGATCGGCTTTGCCTCAATCCACTTGGTAAATTTGTCCACAGCGACGAGCAGATGTGTCATGCCGCCGCGTGCCGTCTTGAACGGGCCCACCATGTCCAGCCCCCAAACGACAAAGGTCCAGGTGAGGGGGATGGTCTTGAGTGCAGAAGCCGGTAGGTGTTGCTTGGAGCTGAAAACTTGTCACCCTTTGCAGTGTTTGACTAGTTCCTTGGCGTCTTCCAAAGCAGTCGGCCAGAAAAATCCATAGCGAAAAGCTTTGGCGACGAGTGATCTTGAGGCTGCATGGTGGCCGCATTCGCCTTGGTGGATGTCCCTGAGGATTGCTATGCCCTTCTCTGGTTCGACGCATCGCTGGAAAACTCCAGTGACGCTGCGCCTAACAAGCTCTCAGCTGACGATTGTGTAGGCTGCGGCTCGGTGTTGAACTTGTCTTGTCGAGATCTCGTCGGTTGGCAGCTCTCTGTTTACTAAGAAGTTGAGGATGGGCTGGGCCCATGATGCAGCTGTGACTTCTTCTATTGTCAGGACTGCCACTATGATAGGGGCGGGTGGGCTGGGTGGTGAAGAGTTGGAGTCGGAGTCGGCCATTGCCTGTTGTGTTGATGTAGTCCCCGAGCCGGCTGCAATAATCCCCGGGCCGAGTTCCGAATTCCTCGGGCCGGGTGCGACTATGGCAGTCCCTGGGCCGCCTGTTGGAGTCCCCGCGCCACCTGCTTGGTTTCCCAAGTCGGATCCGACTGCGTTGGGGTCAGGCGACACGAAGATGGAATCAGATTCTGGAGACGGCTTGATAGACGGCTTGAGGAGGCGGTGGAGAGAAACGCCGGCTGGTATGGCTTGCCGGGTGGATCCTACTCATGCCAGGTCATCTACTTGCATGTTGTCGGCACGTCGTACATGAAGGAACTCACATCCTTCAAAATATCCATTGATTTGCTGGACGAGGAAACGATAGCTCGCCATGTTTGCGTCTTTGGCGTCCCAGTCACTGGATGACTGTTCGACCACCAAATCCGAGTCGCCATAGCATAGGATCCGGCGGATGCCGAGCTCTTTGGCTAGCCGAAGCCCGTGTATGAGCGCCTCGTACTCGGCCACATTGTTGGAGGCGGCAAAATGAATTTGCTATGTATACTTGAGCTTGTCACCTTTGGGAGAGGTGAGGACGATGCCGGCTCCCAAGCCGGGGTGCATCTTCGACCCATCGAAGTGCATCCTCCAGTGAGTGGAGTCGGAAGCCAGTGGCAGGTATTGGGTTTCGGCCCAATTGACGAGGAAGTCGGCCAGTGCCTGGGACTTAATAGCAGTGCGGGGCTCGTAGAAGATCACGTAGGGGGCCAGCTCAATGGCCCATTTGGCCACTCGGCCGGATGCATCCCGGCTGCCTATGATCTCGGCGAGCGGGGCAGTACACACGACTGTGATGGGGTGCTCTTGAAAATAGGGCTTGAGCTTCTTGGCAGCGAAGTACACACCGTAGCACATCTTCTGGTAGTGTGAGTAGTTCTGCTTCGAGGTGGATAAGACTTCGCTTAAATAATACACCGGCCTCTGAACCGGCTGAGCCCGGCCTTCTTCTGGGCGCTCCACTACAATGACAGTGCTGACCACCCGGCTAGTAGCGGCAATGTAAAGGAGCATGGGCTCCTTTTCAGCCGGTGCCGCCAAGATAGGCGGCGTGGTCAGCATCTTCTTTAGCTCATGGAAGGCTTGGTCCGCCTGGTCGTTCCACTCGAAATGAGTGGACTTCTTCATGGGTCGGTAGAGGGGGAGGGCTTTCTCTCCGAGCCGGTTGATGATGCGGTTCAGGGAAGCCAAGCATCCGGTGAACTTCTCGACATCCCGCAGCTTGGTGGGAATCTCCATTCTCTCTATGGCCTTGATCTTCATTGGGTTGCACTCGAAGTCGCGTTCGGAGACCAGGAAGCCTAGGAGCTGGCCAGCTGGTACTCCGAACATGCATTTCTCGGGGTTGAGCTTGATTTCGAATCGGCGCAAGTTTTCTAATGTTTCTCTGAGGTCTTCCAGCAAGGTGCCGCGCTTCTCCGTCTTCACTACAATATCGTCTACATAGACGTGGGCATTTCTGCCGAGCTGCTTGAGGAGGCATTTCTGCATGCAACGCTGAAAAGTGGCACCGGCATTTCTCAAGCCGAATGTCATAGTCAGGTAGCAGAAGGCTCCGAATGGTGTGATGAAGGCGGTTTTCAGGCGGTCAGCTGGATCCAACTTTATCTGGTGGTAGCCTGAGTAAGCAGCCAAGAAGCTCAACAACTCGCATCCGGCTGTGGAGTCTATTACTTGATCAATCCTTGGCAAGGCGAAGGGATCTTTGGGGCAAGCCTTGTTGAGGCTAGTGTAGTCTATACACATGCGCCACTTGTTATTTTTCTTCAGCACGAGGACCGGGTTGGCGAGCCACTCTGGGAAGAAAACTTCCATAATGAAGCCGGCTGCCAGAAGCCGGGCTATCTCTTCTCCTACAATCCTTCTCTTCTCCTCCGATAGTCGGCGGAGAGGCTGTTTGACTGGTTTCGCACCTTCTCGGACATGTAGCTTGTGCTCGGCGAATTCCTTCGGCACACCCGGCATGTCCTTGGGGGACCATGCGAAAATGTCCCGATTCTCATGGAGGAAATCGGTGAGCTCGCCTTCCTATTTGATGTCTAGGCTTGCCCCGATGGTGGCAAACCTTTCTAGGTGATCTGGGTCCATAGGTACCCTCTTTGTTTCTTTGGCCGGCTGAAAAGAACCTTGGGCACCACATTCCTTGGAGTCGGGGGACAGGGCCGGCTGCTTGCCGGCCATGGCCACGACTCGGTCCAGTATCTTCTTCTCTTCAGCAATTACAAGGGACTCGGCCAGCCGGCTGCTGGCAGCCGCACACTCAGAGGATTTCTTGTAGTCTTCGGCTATGGTGATGATGCCCTTGGAACTTGGTATCTTCATCTTGAGGTAGGCATAATAGGGTACAGCCATGAACTTGGCCAGGGAAGGTCGGCCAAGCAACGCGTGGTAAGGGCTCTCTAGATCCACCACTTCAAACCACACAGCCTCTTGGCGGAAATGATCCTTGTCCCTGAAGAGGAAATCTATCTTGATCTTGCCGATTGGGGAGCAGGACAAGCCAGGTACGATGCTATGGAACACAGTCCGACTGGGCATGAGCTGCTTTGTCTTGATGCTCAGCTTCTCCATGGTGTCATGGTATAGGATATTGATGCTGCTTCCACCATCTATCAGCACGCGGGAGAAACAGACGGCTTGCCTTTCTGTAGCGAGCGGGAAACGGCATCTCCTCTGGGTGATCTGTCCGGCTCCAGCTAATAGGCCTTTCTGACCAGTGCATGAAATCTGGGTTGGGGGCGACTGCGTTGACTTCTTGGTTTTGTCGGCATCGGCTACGCCGATCTTCTGGCTGGCTTGTAAAGACGACGTAGGCGGCATGCTCGTCGGGGTACTCGTCTTGAACTGCCCCGACCGCTGGTCGAGCGGCCGGCTGCGGAGGAGCCGGAGGTGGATGACCAGCAGGCGGAGGTGGCGCCATCCCCTCACCCTTGGAGATCCGTGTGAGCTAATGGCATTTTCTGGTCGTGTGGTTTGAAGTCTTTGCACCACTGTGAAACTTGCAGGGGGCATCAAGTGCTTGCTCATAGGAGAAAGTCGGCTGCCAAGCCGGCCTGCCGCCCTTCTGCTTCTTGGGTGTGGGCCGCCCTTCGAGTTGTTCGTCTTTGACTGTGGCCACCTGCCGACTGGTGGAAGGTGGCAGGGGAGCCTTGCGCTTGTGGTCGTTCTGGTGCGGGCGTCGGCCGGACTCTCTAGCCAGCGTCTTGGGACTTGGAGCGAGCACCTTCCCGGAGGCGTCTACTCGGAGCTCGGTCTTCATTGAGGAATCGGCCATGGCGTATTTGTCGGCTATGACCGGCAGCTCGTCAAGCGTAGTCGGCTCGTCGCAGAGGAGTCGGTGCTTGAGGAGGGTGCCTTCTCGGCACCCGACTGTGAAGTACTCTATAGCTTGAACCTCGTGCACTCCCTCACAGGAATTGCGGAGCTCGGCCCAACGCGTGAGGTAGTCGCGAGTCGATTCGTTGGGCCCTTGGACACACAAGGAGAGCTGTCGGGGCTTGGGAGCCCGCTTGTAGGAGCTGGTGAAGTTGCGTATGAAGGCTTCAGTGAAGTCTAGCCAGCTGTTGACACTCTAAGGCTTGAGGCTGTTGAGCCAGGTGCGCGCCGTGCCTTGGAGCATGAGGGGCACATTGTAACACCCCGGAAATGACTTTCCCAATATGTATTCCAACTCTTGCCGTTTCCGGCCTTATGTTATTTTATTTTCTTGGGTTCGGGTTTTCGTCTCCGTGTGTTGTTGTCATTTTCATGCATCTAATATCATGTCATCATGTGCATTGCATTTGCATACGTGTTCATCTCATGCATTTGAGCATTTTCCCCGTTGTGCGTTTTGCATTCCGGCGCTTCGTTCTCCTCCGGTGGTCATTTCTACCTTTCTTTCATGTGTGGGGATTAAACATTTCCGGATTAGACCGAGACTTGCCAAGCGGCCTTGGTTTACTACCGGTAGACCGCCTGTCAAGTTTCGTACCATTTGGACTTCGTTTGATACTCCAACAGTTAACCGAGGGACCGAAAAGGCCTCGTGTGTGTTGAAGCCCAACACCCCTCCAATTTGGCCCAAAACCCACCAAAACCTGCTCCATCATCTAGAGCGTTCGATCACGATCGCGTGGCCGAAAACCGCACCTCATTTGGACTCTCCTAGCTCCCTCTATGCCTATATATACCTCCCCCATTCCAAATCTCGGATCCCCTCTCTCTAAACCCTAAAAAAAATCCCGTCCACCGCACCGGACGTGTCCTAACGGAGCCGGACAACGTCCGCCCGCCACCGCCGCCCAACCTCATTCTGCCACATGGCAGGGCGCGTGCCCACATCACCGCCGGCCCGGGCAGGCCCGCACCGGGCCCTCCAAGCCCATCGGGCGCCGCTGCCCTTTGCCCGTCGATCCCATCCGCCCACCGCCCGGATCCCTCGCCACGCCGCCGCGGGACCGCGCCAGCCGCCGCCCCGTGCTCGCCGGTCACCGAGCTCCTCCGCCCCGGGGCCTTCGTCGCTGGCCATCGCCCCGGCCACCGTGCCGCCGCAAGGCCCCGCCGCCGACGCCGCCCCGCTCCGGCCTCCTCCTCCCCTCACTCCGGCGAGTTCTTCCACTGTTCCGGCGAGATCTCGGCAAACCTCGGGAGACGTGCCCCGGATCTGGATCTGGAAGTTTGGATCGGTTGACTTTCTCCCGAAACCCTAGTTCATTTGCTCCTATTCATCGCATCGTAACTTTGCATCCGTAGCTCCTTTTTGGGCATATAGCATATCAAAATGTTCATCTCAGAGAGTACATCATTTCATCTCATTGCATCATTTTCATTTGAGTTCATCTTGATGCCCGAAATTCTGTTAGAAGAGTGCTACTTGAGATAATTGTCAGATCTGCTGCTTCATTTAGATATTTGTCATTTTTGCCATGATTATTGTGTGCATGATATGCCCATGAGCTCTACATATGTTTTGTTAAGGGTTTTGCCATCTTTCCAGAGGTGCAACCCATGTATTTTTGTGATGTGTGTTGTGACTAGCACAGGCTTGCAAAGTGAGGCACTTGGTAATGCTGATTTCAGGGACTTAGCATTTCCACTAAGTCCTTGACCTGTTTATCTCATATGGCCATATGTTCATGTTGTTTCCTAGTGATCCGTGCCTCTTTTGAGGATGATCAGTAAGGATGTTTTGTTAATCTTGTAGTGCTCTATCCATCCATGACTTTTTTTGCAATTATGGAGCACCCTAGCTTGAGTCAATCGAGCTCTACTTTTGTCATTTCGTGAATCTAGGCAGATTGTCTACTTGTTAGCGATTTTGCCGATGATGTTGTAGTTGATTCGTGCATGCTATGTTATTGTTCTTGCCATGTCTAGCTTGAATTTTGTGTATTCTTGATGGGTGTATGCTTAGATTGTCATGACATGCTCTTTAGTGAGTGCATCGAGCTCGTAAACATGCCTACTTGATAACTGTTTTCAGCATGCTCCAGTTTTCACTAAGTTTGAGAACTGATTATGTTTTTGCCATGTTCACATGCTTGCAATTGTATTTTCTGATCCCTTTTGGCTCAAGGTCACTAAGGGACTTTTGTTAAGCTCTTTTAGTAGCTCCATTCCATGCTTTAATTTGCCATGTTCCGGTCCTGTAGCATATAGTTTTGTTGCTCCGAAGAGTGCTACCTGATCTGAAATTCCAGACAAGTGTTAATTTCCCTAAGTCTGAAATCTGTTTACCATATGCATTTTTGTCATGCTTGTTTGAACCTGTTAGTGGATGATTTGGCCGTAGCTCAGTGCTAGATTTTTGTTAAGCATCATGAATGCATCCCAGCCATGTATTTTGATGCCATGTTTGGATGCTGTAGCATGTTCATCTCGTTGCATTTAGATGGCTACTTGCTGTAAATCGCAGAACGTGGTCATATTTAAATTGCTTGCCATTTCCAAACCGTAACTCCGATTCCGGCGTTCTTTATATCGTTTTCAAGCGATTTCATCTCATCTTTCCAGTGGAACACTTGGATTTCCAAGTTGAGGCCAGGTTCATGCATCCCTTGTCAAATCTTGCATATGCATCCCGCATCGCATCCCGCATAGCATACCATCATTGCATCATATTGTTTGAGCTTTGCACGTGGTTAATTGTGTTCCTTTTTCTTGTTTGTCTTGTTTGGGTAGAGCCGGGATATGAGTTCGCTAACGAGGAGCCCGTTGAGTTTTCTTTCGAGGATCCAGTCAACTCTGACAACTTTGCAGGCAAGATGATCATACCCTCGAAATCACTACTATCTTTGCTTTGCTAGATGCTCGCTCTTTTGCTATGCCAATGCTACGATGCCTAGCACTTGCTTTCAAGCCTGCCAAATTGCCATGTCAAACCTCTAACCCACCATGTCCTAGCAAACCGTTGATTGGCTATGTTACCGCTTTGCTCAGCCCCTCCTATAGCGTTGCTAGTTGCAGGTGAAGATTGGAGACCGTTCCTTGTTAGAACATTATTTACTTGTTGGGATATCATTATATTGCCATGTTATCTTAATGCATCTATAC